>NC_046284.1:49654451-50013201 GCF_004115265.2 Rhinolophus ferrumequinum
AAGTAATACACTGTGATAGGTCTTTTACATCACCTGGAATATATGGGTGATTGCTCTGTTTTACAGGTAAGGATACTTAGTCTCAGAAAGCTAAGAATTTTTCCATAGGAAAATGTGTAGATCACAAAACTTGAAGGTGGCATATCCTGGATCTAAAGCAGGATGTATAACCCCGTAATGCAAGATGTTTCCATTGCACCAAGCAGATTAACAAAATTTTACTAATGTTTTCATCACACCTGAGGGAATGGCTTAGCACATACTCCGATCATCAGCCTTTTGTGCACTATTGCCCATTGCCAAATAAGGACTAGAGGTGACACTGACCTCAAAGACCTGGTAATGCACTTTTTTCCTTTGTTAGGGTTCCAAGCATAAAGAAAGCTTCACGTTGAGATCTGTAAGGGGGAAAACGTAGATGGGGAAAGAATATGATTTCTACCCATTTTTTTTAACCTCCAGTCAAGCCCTTCTTTGGTATCTGTATGAGAACACACATTATTTTGTAGCACATTAGAACTGCATCATTTATCAGACACTCAAGGAAAACTATGGAAAATAAAAGGATAGGCACAGGAAGGAGTTAAACTAGAGTTTACACTTATTAGCTGTGCAACCTTTGTAAATTTGATTGATCTCTCTGCATCTCTGTGTACTAAGAATTTAAACTTACTCTAAAAAGGTCTAGTTTTTTTCCTCAGCTCCTAGAAAATAGCCTTTGTTTGCCTGGGGGCTCTGGGCTTGCCAGATAGTAACAATGTGACATAGAGTAGGGGCTTTGCGTCACATGGTATCAGTCGACCTACAAACTGAAATCAACCATGGGGGCAATTAACCATTCATGTCTACGTAATAGAGTCTCAGTACAAAGTCTGAACTCTGCAGCTTGGGTGATCTTCTCTGGTTGGCAATACTCCTTGCATAGTGTCACACATCAATACCAAGAGAGTAATTGGTCCTGACTCCACACAGAGAGGATGATAGAAGCTCCACATTTGGTACTTTTCCTGATTCTGCCCTATGTGCTTCATTCCTTGGCTGATTTTAATTTGTATCCTTTCAGTATAAGAAACCATACTGTGAATACAAGTTATGGTATTAATACCTTTCAGTATGTTTTGTGAGTCTTTCTAGTGAATTATTTTACATAACAGTGGTTTTGGGAATCATTCAAACTTGCAGTTGGTATCTGAGTGAGGGTGGTCTTGAGGACTTGTCCTCTAACTTTGTAGCTGGCCCTAAATCTTTGCAACCTTAGTTTTCTCATCTCTAAAATAGGAATGATACCACCTACCTACTTGAAGGATAATTATAAAGACAAAATAAAATAAAACATTAAAACAACCCAGAACTCAGTAGGTTTCTCAATAAAAGGCAGGTGTTATTACCAACTACACATCATTAATCACCATCATCAATAATCATTTTTGTATGGCTTATGAAATATATATGCTGTCTCTTTCACACATAAGTGTCTCAACTCTCCAACGATTCTTGGAAATAATTAATATTTCCATTATGGAAGAGAAAATAGAGGGCTAGTGCAGTTAAGTGACTTATTAATTAATGTATTCAATAGGAAAGTGTTGAGTGCCTACTTCATGCCAGGCATTGTGCTAAGTGTTGGAGATGCAGTGGGGAACAAAGAAGACATGACAGTAGCAGTCATGGGGTTTACTCTCCAGTGAGAGAGACAAACGTTAAACAAATAAATAACAAAATATAGAATTAAATTATTGATACATACTATGAAAAAACAGGACAATTATATATAATAATAAGTGACACTGGTAGGATTTGAGCCCAGATTTTTGAAGACTAGTGTTCTGTCTAGGGCACTAGGGGGTTTCCCTTGAGAAGATTTTCACTGCTAAATCTAGAACAATCCCAGGCAAACCAGGATGGTTAGTCACCCTGAAGTCTAGTGTCTAATGACTTGGCTCTTCCTATTGTAAATACAATTCTTGTATGTGTGGACTTTGTAAGGGATTGTTTCTAGTGAGTTACTAACAGAAGAGAATCAGAAGGCAGATAACCCAGGAATTGTTAATGTAAAAAGCCACTTATGCGAAAATCACTGCCAGGGGCTCCTTTGAGACCAGGCTTTTTTTGCAATGATCTCCAGGCCATCTTTGGTGGAGTGCTGCTCCAGTTGGAGAAGAAAGCTACAGTGTGGTCAGGAAGCAGCTGCATGAGTGTGCACTTCAGGTTAGTTTCATAAGGAGTGACTCTCACTTATGCTTTTATTAAAGTAAAAGGTTTTCTTTTTTTAAATCTGAAAATCACCCGCAGTTCCAAAAGCAGTTAATTTACATAAATCACACACAAACCCAGTTAGGGAGCAAAACAGAGCTTACAACCAGCTTAGGCAACTGCCACTAAAGTAAAGCTGAACAGTTCTCTTAAGTATCTAGGACCAGCTGGATCCTGAGCTGTTATGGTTCATATTTAAAAAAAAAAAAAAAAAAGAATTTGTACATTTAGGGAGCCAGAATCATGCAGAGCTAATTAGGAATGGAAGTTGAAACCAGGAAGACCCTAGAGAGTACCCAGGAGAGTGGTGGTTTTGGATGTGGGGAAGAAGAAAAGATGTAGCAGCAAATATTTCAGGGCATAGTCTTGGGGTTAGAAGAACTCTCATACCTAAGACAAGAACACTTCTTGTTACCTGAAGGCTGTCCCCAATTTTTATATTGTCTACCCGTTGATTTAGCTCTAAGAGATGCATACAGACTTGGACTTGATAATCTCTGAGAAGTTGAGGTAAACTCAAGGGTTTGCCATGCCTGTTTTTATAGACATTTTTTTTTTATTTATTGGGGTGACAATTGTTAGTAAAATTACATAGATTTCAGGTGTGCAATTCTGTATCACATCATCCATAAATCACACTGTGTGTTCACCACCCAGAGTCAGCTCCCCTTCCATCACCATACATTTGATCCCCCTCATCCTCATCCCCCACCCCCCAACCCCTTTACCTTCTGGTAACCACCAAATTACGTTCCCCAGATTAATTTTCAAACCCGTGGCCATCCTGTGGTCACCGACTGCCCTCCAATCCCCTCACCCCCCCACCCCCACCCCTCCCGCCCATCTAGCAACACTCAGTTCTTCCTCATTGTCTCCAAAACTGTTTCTGATTAGTTCATTCACTTATTCTTTTCTTTAGAATCCGCAAATAAGTGAGATCATATGGTACTTATCTTTCTCTGACTTATTTCGCTTAACATAATGTTCTCTAGATCCATCCATCTTGTTGCAAATGGTAAGATTTCTTTCTTCTTTATGGCTGCATAATACTCCATTGTATAAATGTACCACAGTTTCTTAATCCAGTCATCTACCGATGGGCATTTTGGTTGTCTCCATGTCTTAGCTATTGTGTATAGTGCTGCAATAAACATAGGAGTGCATAAAGATTTTTGAATTGAAGTTTTGGATTTCTCCGGATAGATACCTACGAGTGGAATTACTGGATCATAGGGTAGTTCCATTTTCAGATTTTTGAGATACCTCCATACTGTTTTCCATAGTGGCTGCACCAATCTGCAGTCCCACCAACAGTGCACAAGCGTTCCCTTTTCTCCACATCCGCACCAGCACTTGTTGTTTGTTGATTTATTGATGATAGCCATTTTGACTGGGGTGAGGTGGTATCTCATTGTGGTTTTTATTTGCATTTCTCTGATGGTTAGTGAGGTTGAACATTTCTTCATATGTCTGCTTGCCATCTGTATGTCCTTTTTAGAAAAATGTCTCTTCAAGTCCTCTGCCCATTTTTTAATTGGATCGTTTGTTTTTTTGGAGTTGAGTTGAGTGAGTTTTTCATAGATTTGTGATATTAATCCCTTATCAGATATATCATTGGCAAATATCTTTTCCCATTCATTAGGATCCCTTCTTGTTTTATTGATGGTTTCCTTTGTTGTGAAAAAACTTTTTAGTTTGATATAATCCCACATGTTTATTTTTTTCTCTTAGTTCCCTCGAGCGAGGGTACATATCAGTAAAAATCTTACTCCGGGTAATGTCTGAGAAGTTTCTTCCTATATTCTCTTCTAGGTATTTTATGGTTTCAGATCTTACATTTAAGTCTTTAAGCCATTTTGAATTTATTTTTGTATATGGTGTAAGGAGGTGGTCCAACTTCATTTTTTTGCATGTGTCTGTCCAGGTTTCCCAGCACCATTTATTGAATAGACTGTCAATACTCCATCGTACATTCTTGCTTCCATTGTCTTAGATTAAATGGCCATATAGGCGTGGATTTATTTCTGGACTCTCTATTCTGTTCCATTGATCTATGTGTCTGTTTTTATGTCAGTACCATGCTGTTTTGATTACTGTAGCCTTGTAGTATAATTTGAAGTCAGGTATTGTTATACCTCCCACTTTGTTCTTATTTCTCAAGATTGCCTTTGCTATTCGGGGTCTTTTATGGTCCCATATAAATTTTAGAATTATATGTTCTATTTCTGTGAAAAACGACGTTGGCATTTTGGTAGGAATTGCATTGAATATGTATTTTGCCTTAGGCAGTATGGACATTTTAACTATATTAATTCTTCCTATCCATGAACATGATATGTGTTTCCATCTATTTATATCTTCCTTCATTCCTTTCTTCAGTGTCTTATAATTTTCTGAGTATAGATCTTTTACTTCTTTGGTTAAATTTATTCCCACGTATTTTATAGTCTTTGGAGCGATTGTACATGGGATTGTTTTTTTAATTTCTCCTTCTGATGTTTTATTATTGGTATATACAAATGCCACTGATTTCTGAATATTAATTTTGTATCCTGCTACTTTACTAAATTCATCTATCAGCTCTAATAGCTTCTTGGTGGAGTCTTTAGGGTTCTCTATATATAGTATCATATCATCTGCATACAATGATAACTTTACTTCCTCCTTACCAATTTGGATGCCTTTTATTTCTTTTTCTTGTCTGATTGCTGTGGCAAGAACTTCCAGCACTATGTTGAATAGAAGCGGAGATAGTGGGCAACCTTGCCTTGTTCCTGATCTTAGGGGGAATGGTTTTAGCTTTTCCCCATTGAGTATTATGTTAGCTGTGGGTTTGTGATATATGGCCTTTATTATGTTGAGATAAGATCCCTCTATTCCCACTTTCTTAAGGGTTTTTATCATAAATGGCTGTTGGATTTTATCAAATGCTTTTTCTGCATCTATTGATATGATCATGTGATTTTTATTTTTCATTTTGTTAATGTGGTGTATCACATTAATAGATTTGCGGATGTTGAACCACTCTTGCATACCAGGGATGAATCCCACTTGATCATGGTGAATGATCTTTTTAATGTATTGCTGAATTCTGTTCGCTAATATTTTGTTGAGGATTTTTGCATCTATGTTCATTAGAGATATCGGCCTGTAGTTTTCTTTTTTTGTGGTGTCTTTGTCTGATTTTGGGATCAGGGTGATAGTGGCTTCGTAAAAAGTGTTTGGGAGTCTTCCCTCCTTCTGGATTTTTTGGAAGAGCTTGAGGAGAATAGGTGATAATTCTTTTTTGAACGCTTTGTAAAATTCACCTGTAAAGCCATCTGGTCCAGGGCTTTTGTTTGTTGGGAGACTATTGATTACTGATTCAATTTCCGTGGTGGTAATCAGTCTATTCAGGTTTTCTGTTTCTTCTTGAGTTAGCCTTGGAAGGTTGTACGCCTCTAGAAAATTGTCCATTTCTTCCAAATTGTCAAACTTGTTGGCATATAGTTGCTCATAGTAACTTCTTAAAACTCTTTGTATTTCTGCAGTGTCCGTTGTCACTTCTCTTTCATTTCTGATTTTATTAATTTGGGTCCTCTCTTTTTTTTAATGAGTCTGGCTAAAGGTTTGTCGATTTTGTTTATCTTCTCTAAGAACCAACTCTTGGATTCATTGATCTTTTGTATTGTTTCTCTGGTTTCTATTTCATTTATTTCTGCTCTGATCTTTATTATCTCCTTCCTTGTGTTCCCTTTGGGCTTATTTTGCTGTTCTTTTTCCAAATCCCTTAAATGTGAAGATAAACTGTTGATTAGTGATGTTTCTTGTTTCTTTAGGTAGGCCTGCAAAGCTATGAATTTCCCTCTTAGGACTGCTTTCGCGGCATCCCATAGATTTTGGGTCGTCGTGTTTTCATTTTCGTTTATCTCGAGATATCTTTTGATTTCTTCCTTGATCTCCTGCTTGACCCATTCATTATTTAGTAATAAGTTATTCAGCCTCCATGAATTGGTGTGTCTTCCAGTTTTTTTCCTGTAGTTCATTTCTAATTTCATAGCATTGTGATCAGAGAAGACAATTGGTATGATTTCAATTTTCTTAAATTTATCAAGACTTGTTTTGTGGCCTAACATATGATCTATCTTGGAAAATGTTCCATGTGCGCTTGAGAAAAAGGTGTATTTTGCAGCATTGGGGTGAAATGTTCTGAAAATATCGATTAAATCCAAGTGGTCCAATGTATCATTTAATGCTGTTGTTTCCATATTGATTTTCTGCCTGGAAGACCTGTCCCTTGTTGTCAGAAATGTGTTGAAGTCCCCGACTATAATAGTGTTACTGTTGATCTCTGCCTTTATGTCAGTCAGTACCTGTTTTATATATTTAGGTGCTCCTATGTTGGGTGCATAGATGTTTACTAGGGTTATGTCCTCTTGTCGGATCGATCCCTTTATTATTATATAGTGCCCATGTTTATCTTTTATTATGTTCTTCATTTTAAAGTCTATTTTGTCAGATACAAGTATTGCAACTCCAGCTTTTTTCTCGTTTCTATTTGCATGAAATATCTTACTCCAACCCTTCACTTTCAGCCTGTGTGTGTCTTTTGTTCTGAGGTGAGTCTCTTGTATACAGCATATACAAGGGTCTTGCTTTCTTATCCAGTCAGCCACCCTATGTCTCTTGATTGGAGCATTTAATCCGTTTACATTTAAAGTGATTATTGATAGGTACATAGATATTGCCATTTTTAAATTTGTAGTTAGGTTGTTTTGATCTTTCTTCTATTTACAGAAGTCCTTTTAGTATTTCTTGCAATGCTGGCTTGGTGGTAATAAATTCCTTTAGCTTATTTTTTTCTGGAAAGCTCTTTATCTCTCCATCAACTTTAAATGATAGCCTTGCTGGATAAAGCAATCTAGGTTGTAGGCCTTTGTTTTCCATCACTTTGAGTATCTCCTGCCACTCCCTCCTGGCCTTCAATGTTTCTGTAGAAAAATCATTTGATAGTCTTATGGGAGTTCCCTTGTATGTAACCCTCCGTCTTTCTCTTGCTGCTTTTAGGATTCTCTCTTTGTCTTTAAGCTTTGCCATTTTAACTATAATGTGTCTTGGTGTGGACCTGTTTGGGTTAATTCTGGTTGGAACTCTCTGCACTTCCTGAACTTGTATGTTGGTTTCCTTCATCAGGTTGGGGAAGTTTTCAGACATTATTACTTCAAATATGTTCTCAATCCCTTGCTTATTCTCTTCACCTTCTGGTATTCCTATGATGCGCATGTTGTTGCGCTTGATGTTATCCCAGAGGTCTCTTAGGCCATCCTCATTGTTTTTTATTCTTTTTTCTTTCTGTTGTTCCGTTTGGGTGATCTCTGCTACCTTGTCTTCTAAGTCTCTGATTCGATCCTCTGCTTCATCTATCCTGCTGGTAATTCCTTCAAGTGAGTTCTTAATTTCGGTAATTGTGTTCTTTAGTTCTAACTGGTTGTTCGTTATGATTTCTACATCCTTCTTTATGTTTTCTCTAAGCTCGTTCGTTATGATTTCTACATCCTTCTTTATGTCTTCTCTAAGCTCCTTAAACATTCTTATCACCAGTGTTCTGAACTCTGTCTCTGAGAGGTTGGTTACGTCTGCTTCATTTGGTTCCAGTTGTGGAGGCTTCTTCTGTTCTTTTATTTGGGACGTGTATCTTTGTTTCCCCATTCTGGCTGACTGTGTTTATTTTGATATATTAGGTAGATCCCCTAGAGTTCTTAGTTCTTGCTAGGTTATCTTATGTAGTATGTGTCCTTTATATTTGACTCGCACCACGTCGTCCTCCTCTGCGTGTGCTCCAAAGGTGAGTCTTGTGTTGTGTACACTGTCCCGTTCAAGAAGATCTTTAATTGCTTTTTGCTAGTGAGTAGGTGGGGTTAACTCCTGGGCTGACCTGTTATGAGACTTGGCTCTGCCCCCTGCAGGGCGCTCTGCTGCGTGAGGGTTGACCACCCTAATGTGATTTGGCCTCTATGGGCTCCAGAGCCTGCAGAGAACCCCCTCTAGGTGTGTGACCTGCAGGTCAAACCCGGCTGCACTCCGATTTGTTCTGGAGTTGGCCCCTGGATATGCTGAGTCCCGTGCCTCTCAAGCTGGGCCCCGGCAGGGCAGTTTCAGAACAAAGCAAATTACCAAGCACAACAGCAACGACAACAGCAAAGAAAAAAATCAAGTACATTCACATGCAAAAAAAACAGCCGATAACCCCCGCTCGACACAGGCAAAGATATCAAAGATATAAAGACAAAGCAAAACAAAACAAAGCAAAGCAAAACAAAGCAAAACAAAAAGCAGCGACCGTCTCGGCCTGAGCCCACCAAGCAATGACCAGGTTGTCCTCTGCTGTACCAAAGAGCCCCCTGCTTATTGTGCAGGCAGAGCCGGTCACCTGGTGCCCAGAGAGACTTTGGGACTGCAGACTTAAATGCGTGGGCCTGAGGTGTCTGGATGATAGTTTTTACAAAGTCAGTGCAGTTTCTGCCCTTGTCTGCACGTATGCACACTGAGAGTAGCACCACCAGCCCCTTGTCCAGAACTCCAGAGTCCTAGGGCACTTCTTCAGTGTGTGTGTATGGGTGTGGGCGGGAGATTTCTGATCTGCTGACCATGCCTCACAAGCTGGGCCCCGGCAGGGCAGTTTCAGAACAAAGCAAATCACCAAGCACAACAGCAACAACAACAACAAAGAAAAATATCAAATACGTTCACATGCAAAACCACCTGACAACCCCCACTCGACAGAGGAAAAGATATCAAAGATATAAAGACAAAGCAAAACAAAACAAAACAAAGCAATACAAAAAGCAGCGACAGTCTCGGCCTAAGCCCACCAAGCAATGTCCAGGTTGTTCTCTGCTGTACCAAAGAGCCCCCTGCTTATTGCGCAGGCAGAGCCGGTCACCTGGTGCCCAGAGAGACTTTGGGAGTGCAGACTTAAATGCGTGGGCCTGAGGGGTCTGGATGATAGTTTTTACAATGTCAGTGCAGTTTCTGCCCTTGCCTGCACATATGCACACTGAGAGTGGCACCACCAGATCCGTGTCCAGTACTCTTGAGACTTAAGGCACTTCTTCAGTGTGTGTGTGTGAGAGCGGGCGGGAGATTTCTGATCTGCTGAAAGCCCAGAGCTGCGCCTGCCTCACTGCTGATCTCTGGGTGTGTCTCTGCAGCTGCACCCACCCCACCCTAGGCAAGCCAGGAAGGGTGGGGGCTGGGGATGGAGGGGTCTTCACTCTCCCAGCCCAGCCGCGCGTCGCCCTCTTCCCGCAGGCCAGAAAAGGTGGTGGCTGGGGGTGGAGGAGTCTCTTCTCTCCTAGCGCAGCCAAAATCTCACACACTTCCCAGTCTCCCTGGGTCAGGGCTGCCCGTCAGGCTTCCCAAAGCCTGAGCATTACGGCTCCTCTGTAATCTGACGCCACTCCTCAGTTCAGGGGCCGGTTTAAGTCTCTGGAAGGGCGGGGTAGGATTGGAAGAGCGGGGCGGGGGAGGGGCCCAGGTATGGAGGCTATGTTCTTTGCGCTAGGGCCCTCTGGCCTCCCTCCCGGCGGGAGAAATCAGCCATGGGATGCAAGGAAAGAGCCCACCTCCTGGTCCCCGCGCTCTCTGCTCCGCCCTGGGATCCCGTGCGTGCCCCTATAGATATCTTAAGGAAAGCATCCCGAAGGAGTTCTTTCTCACGTAAGTTGGTGTGATTTGTGTTGAGTGAAACCAGCTTTGGTACCCTGGTCACAAATGATTGGATCAGGAATGTGTGCATAGATGGAAAAGGAAAATAGGGAATATTTATGCCATTTTCCTGCATCACCTCAGCTTTGGGTAACCTGCACCTCGTCAAAGAGAATAAGAAGCCTAGGGTTTATACATTTGGGTTCTTGAGTAAGGCAAACTATCTAACAGTTACTTATTCCTCCTCTTCCTTCACTTTACCTTAATCTCTCCCCTCCTTCTAATTTTTTTAAATAAAACAGAATGCAGCAAAATCTGATAATTACAAATAGTTAGAAGGTAACAACCCCTGATGCCTTTTTACAAAATACTTTCTGGGATATTAACTTTTATTGCTTTTCCTGTAACTAAGAAGGCAGTACAGAGCAGTAGTGATTTAGAGATTGGTCCTTTGGAATTAAGCAAGAGTGAGTCCTTGTACTCACTGTGGGACCTTTAACAAGTCATTTAATTGTCCTAAGCCTCAATTTTATCATCTGTAAAAGTGACGATTAAATAAAGTACTGAATGTAAAATGCTTGAAGAGTGCCTAGAGCACAATAAAACTGTCAGTATACTTAACACTGGCTATTGTTTTCATTGTTACATTATAATTCCTCCTACTGCCATTAGTACTCTTAATAACACTCTTGACAGACAGCAGGCGTCTGATAAAACGGACTCAGTACAAGTAAGTTCTGTGGATTCAGAGTCCAGGATGGAAAAGAAGGTAGGGAAAGGGAATGCAGGCTTTTCTGGGACATTGTGCTAGAAGATCCTGGGCTAGGGAGGACACCACTGAGTATATTAGAGTTGGGCAGTTTGGAGAAGGAGAAGCAAGCAGAGAGTATGAAGAACAATGGGGACCCACTTCACCTACCTCACAATTTGGTGTATCTTAACACTTGACAATGTTTACACATTCATTTCTATAGGTTTCCTCTTCTCTTGCTTGAGGAAGATTTCCTCTTCTCTTGAGGAAGGTTTTAGAGTGGAGGACGGGAATAACAAGGAATATGTAGGCATCCCCAAATGAGATGGTGTCTAACTATGTATGTAGAAGAGTACAATGGCTGAAAACAGTTCAGAGGAGTACAGAATGCTGCTTCCATTTAAGGAAGAAAACACTGATAATCTACTTAAATAAAAATCAATTTTAGTAGCTCCTTTATTACACTTTTATGGTCTGCAACGTTCCATCCTTTTTATACTGTAGAATGAATGATAATGTAATTCTATACCAATGATAAATTTTCCTTTAGAAGAGAAGTGAAGGTTTTAACTTTTTAATAAGAATTATTTCCCTAGACTCTTCATCCAGTATTCAAACTGTTTAATTTGTAAGGCTATATCTTTGATTCACAAAACTTTAAGTGACACTAATCAGGCTCAGCTATTTTCATTATTAATGTACGACAGTGCTAATCTAGTGTGACTTGACTCTTTAGCCATACTATTAAGGTTTTTCTTCACCCTAAAGCAGAGTTTAAGATTAGCAATAACATTTAATATTCTTGTATTATCTACTTATTTTACTGACATTATATTCATTGAAGGTTAACTGGCACTAATAAGTAGGTGTCTATTTAAAAATACACATTTAGTTCTGGTATTTGCAGGGGACTGGTCTAATCTCATCACATGTAAAGTGGCACTAAAGGTGAAATTTATAGTACGAAAAAACAAAGTAATTAAATAAAATAAAAGACAGCACAACCTATAGCCTTCTCTAGGTTTTGATCTTTCTAGATTTATTATTATAATAAGTCCTCATTAATGTGGACATCACATTCTCAAGTTTTGTGATCATTTGGACACAGGTTGGGCTTAAGCTGACCTTGCATTATCTGTGAAGAAAGGCAAATTAATGGTATAAGCAGAAAAGCAAATTAATGGTATAAGCAGAAATGCTGGAGGAATTTTCAAACTACTTAATAGACCAAACTCTGCTTTCAAATACTTTAATTCCATCCCATTATTACAGTGATTACAATGACAAATGAATCTTATCTTTCATTAAAGCAGGCCCAGCATGATTCTTACTCATCACCAACTACCCAGCACTCATTTTCACATATTCTACTGCTTAGATTCATCACCAGTCCAGACTGGTCTCTCCCACAATTAGACTGAATTAATAGTGCTAATTGTTGACCCTTTGGATAACTTAAGTATCCTTTTCTGGTAAAGCTTCATTTATATGCTTATGATAACATGTAACAAACTCCCTTTAAACAGACTGGCATTTCCAGTAGATTTTTTTTTTTAATTAAAGTTAATACATCATTTATATATATCACATTGTATGTTCACCACCCAGAGTCAGTTTTCTTTCTATCACCATATATCAGATCCCCTTTACCCTCATCTACCACCCTCTTCCCTGCTTACCCTCTGGGAACCACTAAACTATTATCTGTGTCTGTGAGCTTTTGCTTAGAGAAAGAATCATGCAATGGAGTATGTCAGAAGCATGTATTTCAAATGTGTTACAAAAATGCATTACTCCAGTTGAACCATGGCAAGGTTCATAAACCACATAATTAGAAGTGCCTACATGTCTTTCAGAGTTAAGAAAACTGCTCGCTGCGCCATTTGTCATGCGGGGCGCCTGCAGGGTATCTGCTCCCGCTCCCCACATAAGAACGCAGGACATGGTGAGGCCAAAAAGGAACACCCACAGAGCCATAGGTAGGGGAGTCATACTACTATACTCTCGCTGGTGGCTGGGTTGGAGAAACAGGAAACAGGAGCCATACAATTCTCAACCCTCACTGTGCCGTTTGCAGGCTCAGTCACCATCTTCTTGCTAGCCCCCACTTGCTACTAGCGTAGCCACGGCAGTTATATTCGTGCCCGATGGCTCACTGGTTACAGCTGACGGCCAACTAGCCACAGCTGATGGCCATTTGATCACAGTCAATGGCCATTTACTACCTTAGCTAGCACCTTTCCATGTGAGGCCGAGAGCCTGAAAACTGCTTTTTGGGGCTCTGTCCCCACAAAAAAATGAAGGGAGAATCAAGAATACAAAAGCAACCCCAGCACTGAATCTCAAGAAAATAGGCTTTAAATGTTACATCACACTATGTAATCGGGGGGAGTTTAAGTGGGAGAGAGGGCTCAGTGAAGAAATTAGGTATCTCATAAAATATAAACTAAAGTCAGCAAACTCCTAGTACATCAAAGAAACTGTCTCTTTTTCAGGTACTCACTCAAAAAAAAGCACTTTCCAAGGGCAGATCTATATGTTGTAGGTATGCAAGAGATTTGGTAGGTGTTTCTAATTAGTTATCACAGCAACCCTGTAAGAAGAATTGCCATTATCCAGCTTGGACAAAGTAAACACCCGAAGCACACAGGGTTTGGAGAACTGCCCTTCGTCTCCAGCGGTGTTGCAGAGTTGAGATGGAATTCTAAGTCACCAGCAGCATCACTCCTTGACTGGTGGCAGTGATGCCTGAGCTATCGCTGCTGCTAATACCGTAGAAGTGCAAATGGAGTAGCAGTGGCATCAGCAGTTGCTGCTGTATACCTTGCCGCAGGCCCTAAATACTTAATTAAAATGCATTTTTCTCTGAATCCTCACCATACAGTGAGGTGGGTACTATTACCCTTAATTTATAGAGGAGACTGATATAGAAAGAGGGTAGGTGATCTTCCTAAGGTCACACAAGTAGTAAGCATTAGAACTGGGACTGGACTCACAGTCTGACTACAAATTCTAGTCACGAAGAACTTCATCTCCAGCAAACCAAACTGTTCCCTGCTTTTAGCAATACTCAGTAGTGGTGCAGGACGCTCACTTGCCTCTTGTGAGGGTAACTCCTCATCTACCGCAGCTGGCTAAGTCTGTGTTAATAAGGTCTGGCCCTCCAGGCCCGATGTGTGTGCTTAATTTTCACCTGTCTTAAATTCATTTCATTTTAATTTGTGCCATAGCCTGGTGACAAAACCCCAGCTATAGTTAGATCATCAACCAAAGAGGCAAATACTGTTGATAAGGAGAATGGAAGACAGGAAAACACACACTGTCTTAAAGCAGATGTCCCATTAATGGTGAGAAGGAAAGTACAATAAGCCTCATTTTATAGATTTTATAACCAAGAATCCAACAGACTAAGTGAAGTAATTTCACACAGTGAAGGAGTCCAATAAGTGGCAGGATCAAGATTCAAACCTAGTTTTGTTTATGCCAAAGCTCATGTCATTTCCAGTTTCCCTCATGGTTCCCTACATGCTTGAGCTCAGGGAAGTACTTTCTGGAGCTAGACTATCTGGGCTTGAACCCACATTCTAACACTTCCTGTCTTGGACAAGGTACCTAATCTCTCTGTGTCTTGGTTATTTTATCTGTTACTAACAGAACCTATCTCATGGAATTGTGAAGACTGAGATGATGCATTTCCAAGGAAACATGGGTACACCAGTACCCATAGGTATATTCCTCACACTGTTGCTGTTTCTTGTCTGAATTCCTGGTTTCTGCTCATTCGATTAGCACTCTCTGATATCCAATGGCCAACAGTTATTAAAATGTAAACTAATTAAAATTAAAAACTTAGTCTCTTAGTCACACTAGTTACATTTCATGTATTCAATAGCCACATATAGCTAATAGCTACCATGTTGGGTAGCTCAGATATGAAACACATTTCCACATTAAAGAAAGTTTCATTGGACACAAAGAAAAATCACTTAAGTTTACACAGACATGTGTATGTAAGTGAATAGAGGGGAAACTGGAAAGATGCAAATGAGACCATTGAGGATGGGACAGGGGTTTAAGCAGGGTGTTCATGTTTTGTTCGATATGCTTTCAGATTGTTTGACAGGAGAATATATTCATTATTATTTTTGAAATCTTAAAAAAAACCAATAACTTTTTTTAAAGTAAGCAAATTTTGAGAAAAATACTACTTTCAGATCTTAGGATAAGGAAGCTCTCCCTAAACAAACCAGAAAAGCCTAAAGGGGTGAAGAAGGCACCCTTCTAGATCGAGGGTATTCATGTAAGGACTCTATTTGATTGTTTCCTCAGTGTCTGGCACACAGCAAACATGTGCTGCCAAAGAAAGTGTTAATTAGAAAAACACTCTGCTGTGGTCAGAGGCAAGGGGGTGGATTTTTTTTTTCTTTTCACTCAGTTAATAAGGAGCCTTTGTGAGATACAATTCTCCAAGGGGCAAAACAGCCCCTTCAGCCTGGCCTTACCCAGCCCAAGAGATTCCCAAGCCAAATTTGGAGCAAGTGTGGGGACAGAGCCAGGAGTGCAGTTTCCAGGCTCTTGGCCTCACGTGGAAAGGTGCTGGCTCAGGTAGTAAAGGGCCATCATCTATGATTGGATGGCCATCAGCTGTGGCTAGTTGGCTGTCAGCTGTAACCAGTGAGCCATTGGCCACTAATATAACTGTTGTGGTTATGCTAGCAGAAAATGGGGGCTAGCAAGAAGATGGTGGCTGGCAAGCGTGGATTGCAGAAAGGTAGATGCCGCCAGCGAGAATACAGTGATATGACTCCCCTATCTATGGCTCCGTGGATGTTCCTTTTTGGCCTCACCATATCCTGCTTTCTTATGTGGGGAGCGGGAGCTGAGACCCTGCAGGCCGCCCCGCATGACAGCAAGTCTTGTGTCATGCAGGATCTCTGGTCCCACTCCCGGCACATGAACACAGGAAATGGTAAGGCCAAAAAGGAACAGCCACGGAGCCATAGACAGGGGAGTCATATCACTATATTCTCGCTGGTGGCTGGGTTGGAGACACAGGAAGCAGGAGCCACAGGATCCGCAATTGGCCATCCACTTCTCTGCCAACCAACCCGCCCAACCTTGCTAGCTACAATCCACACTTGCTAGCTTAGCCACGGCAGTTATATTAGTGGCTAATGGCGAACTGGTTACAGCCGATGGCCATCTGATCATAGCTGATGGGCATCTACTTCCCACGTCAGCACCTTTCCATGTGAAACTGAGAGCCTGGAAACTGCTCTCTGGGACTCTGTCCCCACATCTTGAAATATCAGGCAACAAGCACATGAAGAAAGTCAGAAGCCATACTATGCCCAGCAAAAGAAGATGGTGAACACTTCCTCACCCAGGCAAAGGGCCGAGGAGCAAGGGCTAGCCATGTGGACTTGTTTGATACCTTAGAGAGAATGTCCTGCATTATTCCATGGCTCCTCATCAAAAAGGTTGATAAAGTAAAGCAAGAAACAGAAAATCAATCCCAATGAGAACAATAGCTTTTAACTTTTAGATTAAGGGGGAAAGCTGATAATGAAAAGGCTCTGACAATTCAACTACTGTTGGAAGAAAAAAAACGATTCCCCAAAGCTCTCAAGCATTCCCACTTCCTAACCACCACCGACACTTGCTCTTTCCTAGGCCATTTTTCCTAGGAGGAAGTTCTCCTCACCTTTTGTTATCTTGGGGGACAAGCCAAGGAGCGACTTGGCTAAAAGCACAACATCTCAGTAGTGATTGCCACATTGAGATTTTCCAAAAACCTTTTCTTCTGATCTTGACAAATTTTAAAAGATGGGAGAACCAGATGCAGTGTCCACGATCTCAAAATGAAAGCATTAAAATGCATAGGGAACATTTTCTTGCATCCTATCAACCATTTTACATGTTTTGCAGCATCCCCAATTCTCAGGAATTTAAAGACGAGTAGATGAATGCACTGCCTGTTTTTAACCCTGGCATAATTGAAAGTTAGCTTAACAGTATTTCTGGCACAATCTATACTGAATATAATGTTACTTGGCAACACCTAATGAAAGTTGACAGATTCATTTCTGCTAGGTAAGAGAAGTCAGCTGTCCACCACAGAGCACTACATATTTTTGCTAACTGATGCTCACTCATAGATCCTACGAAGTAGGCAGGAACAAATACCTACTCTCAAGAAATAGAAGTCACGAGCTTCCTGTCATAATGGCTCTTCACAGAACGTTAATACTGGTAGAGACTTTGGAGAGATCATCTAGGGCAAACCCATCTATTTTTCAGACGGAGAAACTAAGGCTCAGAGAGGGGAGAGAACATAGAGCCCATTAGTCTCAGAGCTGAGACTAGTACCCACATCCCTTTATATCTATATTACTCTCTGACCTAACTTACTAATAAAACACTGTTTTTGAAAGTTCAGCACAGCACCATTGATTAACAAAGATGAAAGTCTGAATTTATGAACTAGTTTCTAAAGTTCTGGTTGTTGGATTTGGTAGTAACAGGTCATATCATTGACATGAACTTAAAATGGATCCATTTTAAGGTCATCGAGAAAACCAGGGTTTTCTTTTTTTTTATTTGTAAAACTGCAAGAACGGCAGACTACAATCATAAGTTTCAATGATAGCAGTAAACATCCACACACTAAAATATGTTTGACGTGTGTCTTGTTTTTCCCTTCCCTTCTCCCAGAATAAAGTTTCACTGGAGAGCCTATTTTTCAGCTATCCATCTTGTTTTTAGCAGATTTAGAGAGTAAAGTTGATTCATGTGCTCCTTAATATTCATAAACAAGATCCAGGTATCTTCTTTCATTCTCATTAATGTTTTAAGCTTTTATCATGTATAGTTATTTCACAATGTTCATAGGACTTTGATATACAATTAACAAGAATAATCAATACATTTCTATGGGATATAACTTTTGTTCCTTTTTATTTATGGTATAAAATTATTGGTATGATTTTGAACAAGGTAAGTACCACTCTGCAAAATGGGGATGGTGGTAATAGTATCTACCTCATAGGGTTAATACGAGGATATTAAATGAGTTAATATTTTAAAGTGCTTGAAACAGTCCTTGGCAAATTGAATTTATTAAATTAATCTGTTACCCAATAAAGCCCCTACATGACATCAAACTCCAGGCCAAATTTAGACATCTGGGTATAGGTTTTTCAATGTTGGCTTTATATCAGAATGTTCCATGGAGCATTTTAAAATGCAGACACTCAGGTTCTACTCCAGATCTACTGAATCTGAGCCTCCAGTGGAGAGAAAATTGGGGTAGAAAGGGTCTCTATACATTTGTGTGTGTATATATGTGTGTGTTTGTATGTATGTGTCTGTGTAAGTTTTACAGATACCTTAGGTTAAGAACCATTGGTCCAGACACTGGTAACTACATGAAACAATTACTAACTTTCTATAGAATGCTGAAAGCTGAACTTACCAATCTGGTACTCCTATTAATTCATCAAAATCAACCAATCCTTGCAACGTATTCCAAGTGCAAAGTTCTTGAAGCATCTTCCTGAACCACTTCTGATCTAGAATATGATTTAAATATGATCTATATTTAAAAAGATCATGCTAAGTTAAATAGCATTTCAAAGAGGATTCTGGGAAGTGAGAGTTTTGGTACATCATTTAGAACTTTATTGCTCCCCCTGCCTTTGCTTTAAAGCAAAGTTCACTGTAATTTTCCAGGTATTGCTTTTTATACCCTGCCCTAATTTGCCTTCTTTGAATTGAAGCATATATTTTTTTTAACCTTTTTTTACTCTTCCTCCATCTTGGACCCTCTCCACATTGAAGCATATTTAATAAAAGCCAATAAAAAAAAAAATGTGTGTTGAAGGGGAAAAGGGGAGTGATGTTAATAAAGGAAAGCCTGCCCCATCAAAATACTGATCATTTGAGTATACAGACTTGAAAGTTACCAAGTTCCCTCCATAAGCCACATTGGTATCTATTAAATCCATGTTGGTCCTTGTTGAGTTTCAAAATCCTGAGACATCAGTCGAAAAATATATGCTTCCATGGCTCTACTTAGTTCAGGCATTTATGTAACTGACAAAATCCGCTTGCTCTGTCCCTTACGACTATCATACTTGTCAGTCAAAATGTCAGCAGCTGCTGCTAGGATACATTTGAGTTTAGTCAGTATCATAGTTGGTACGAGTAAGTTTTGCTTCAGGGAAATGTTACTCAGAAAATCAAGTACAATCTTGGATGTAAAGTGGTGAAAAATTAATAGGCAACAAAGGTTGGATGCGGTAAGTAGGCAAGATTGCTAGGGAAACTGTCGTGCGGGGTGGCCTGCGGGGTGTCAGGCGGGGTCTCTGGTCCCACTCCCCACACAAGAACGCAGAACATGGTGAGGCCAAAAAGGAACACCCACGGAGCCATAGGTAGGGGAGTCATACCACTATACTCTCACTGGCGGCTGGGTTGGAGACACAGGAACCAGGAGCAACACAATTCTCAACCCTCACTGTGCCGCTTGCAGGCTCAGCCACCATCTTCTTGCTAGCTCCCCCTTTTTTTGCTAGCGTAGCCACAGCAGTTATATTAGTGGCCAATTGCTCACTGGTTACAGCTGACGTCCAACTAGCCACAGCTGATGGCCATTTGATCACAGTCGATGGCCATTTACTACCTGAGCCAGCACCTTTCTACGTGAGGCCGAAAGCCTGGAAACTGCTTTTTGGGGCTTTGTCCCCACACTCCACCCCTACAGGGTCTCGCCTCACAATCTACACGACAAGCGTCTTCCGCGAGGGGCCCTGTGCGAGGAGTTTGGAGGTGAATGCTATTTCCTGGACACAGCCATGCTCTCTGGTCACAGCCAGGGTTTCTCAGGGCACCACCAGTACTTCTGGGCACAGCCAGACTTCCTGGACTTCTTAGGGTACCACTAGTCTCCCCGGGCACACAAGGGACTCTCAGGGCACTGCCACTCTCTCTGGACACAGCCAGACTTCCTGGACTCAGCCAGGGCTTCTCAGGGCACTGCCACTCTCTCTGGACACAGCCAGACTTCCTGGACACAGCCAGGGCTCTCAGGGCACTGCCACTCTCTCTGGACACAGCCAGACTTCCTGGACACAGCCAGGGCTCTCAGGGCACTGCCACTCTCTCTGGACACAGCCAGATTTCCTGGACTCAGCCAGGGCTCTCAGGGCACTGCCACTCTCTCTGGGCCTCTCAGGGTACCATGCTGGAACAACAGCGGCTCACAGTCAAGGTGCTTACATATTCTCAATGGTGGCCGGTCAAGACACAAAAGCAAACATCCCCCAGTTCCACTACATGGTGGTATGTTCCCAAACAGTCAAGCTGTCCATTAAATTAGGGATGGAAGGCAATTCTCCATAGTCCATAGTCATTTGCCAGGGCTGTCCTGGGGGTGAGGGATGACCTTGACCTCACCCTCAGCTCCCACGGAGGACTCAGCAAGCCTTTCCTCATGGGACTACAAGTCCTGCATCTGGGCTGCCTCAGCAAGCACTTCCCAGCCCACAGGGCCGTAAAGAACTTCGCTTTCTCTGGCCTCTGCTGGTTGGGGAACTGTCCATGTCTTTCCACCCCTCCACGGGGGTCCAGTTCTCAGGCAGCTGCTCCTCCTGGTCTTCCTCCAGCTGAGTGTTCATACGCTCAAACTGCTCCACCGCCCTTCGGAGAGCTTTGGCCAGCACCATACCCTGCTCGCTGTGCCATTTGTCATGCGGGGGACCCTGCTCGCTGCGCCATGTGTAGTGCAAGGGATCCTGCCGACTACGCCATGTGTCGTGCGGGGCGGCCTGCAGGGTGTCAGGCGGGGTCTCTGGTCCCACTCCCCACACAAGAACGCAGGACATGGTGAGGCCAAAAAGGAACACCCACGGAGCCATAGGTAGGGGAGTCATACCACTATACTCTCACTGGCGGCTGGGTTGGAGACACAGGAACCAGGAGCAACACAATTCTCAACCCTCACTGTGCCGCTTGCAGACTCAGCCACCATCTTCTTGCTAGCTCCCCCTTTTTTTGCTAGCGTAGCCACAGCAGTTATATTAGTGGCCAATTGCTCATTGGTTACTGCTGACGGCCAACTAGCCACAGCTGATGGCCATTTGATCACAGTCGATGGCCATTTACTACCTGAGCCAGCACCTTTCTATGTGAGGCCGAGAGCCTGGAAACTGCTTTTTGGGGCTCTGTCCCCACAGAAACTGATGAACACATGTTCTGGGACCAGAGCAAAGGCAACTGCCTCACTGACGTAATAGGGGGAAGCAAGAGAGATGCAATTCTGAGAGTGTGAAAAGAAAGGGAAATTTTGACATTGGTGTTTCAAAATAGTAGAAAACTTTTCAGGTTTCTGTGCCAAAGCATTTCAGCCTGCCTCACATTCAACGTCTTCATGCTTCCCTTCAGCTGTATCCCCTGTCTCTCCCACCACCAGGAACTTGCAGTGTTCAGTTAATTCCAACCTCCTTTTCACCCTCTGTGTAAAACCAATGCTAACCTAAAAGTCATCTCAGGGAACTTCCCCCCAGAGTTGAGATGCAAGGAATGGGGCCAGGAGGAGACACAAACACACAGATAAACCTAAAAAGAATCGCCTTCCAACAGCCAGGTATCCTATCATAATTACTAAATTTATTACAACACCTGCCTAAGGCAACATCTTCTATGCAGTAGGTCTTAATCACTGCAACTTGTAAAACAACAATTAAAACAAACTACAGTAAATTTTTTTAAACAACAATGGCAACACAACTCCACTGCCAGCGATTTTTGTAAAAAGGATAGCTTTTGTATATTTGGACACTGAGAGTCTTCTATACTTTTTGCAATGTCTTTCATACTCATCAGATCTAGCTCTTCTCCAGGACTGACAATATGTTACTCTCTTGAGACCATATTCCTGGTCTTTGATTTTTCTCAAAGTAGCTTTAGTCCTGACACCCTGCTCCTCCGCACCTTGCCCACTTCTTACCCTGGCAGAGAGCAGAAAGGGATGCCTAACCAGAGGAGAAACTAGTACTTTTTAGGATGAGATGTCAATATGAGATATTTGTCTGAGTCTGATAGGAATAAATGAATATAAATAATCATGTAAGCATGAGATCAGGTGTCAAACCAACCAGGAGATAGTTTTATAACCACTAGTTTTCATCAAACTCCATTAGAAAAGTTCTATTATGTGTCAAAATAGAAAACAAACAGTATTGTCTCCGTGTGTGACATTTGAACCCTCAAACTCTTGCCCTTCTAGTTGATCGTTCTAATTATTTAAATTGGACTCAATGCTCTTCAAGGGCCAGGCATTCCATTACCAGTGATATTTTTTTTCAGTCAGATGCAATTACTATATTGAGCTGCTGCCTATTTCATTTTCCAAGTTTTGTTTCCAGAAAACTATATAGCATAAAACATGCAATCCTCTAAATAGTTTCAAAATGATTTCTTCACTTACAGTTTCAGTACCTATGATATGTAGGTTTTAGAAACTCAACAAGTTTGTTTTCCCTTTGACTCAAAGGGAACTGGCTGACAGGTGACTGATGGTGAAAATTCACACCTAAGTAGTAGTTATTCAGACCAGGTGGCTCCAAACATTTGTTAGGAGGGTTGAAGTAGAACATTGTCCAATGCTTTCCAGGAAATAAATTGAAGGCCTCTGGGCTTGGTAAGTATATAATGAATACAAACAAAGCCAACTCCTTGATTAGATTCTTTGGCACACAGATCAAAGATGAAACATAAAATCCTCAAAGACCAGCCATGGATTTTATTTATTTATTTGTTGTTTGTATGTTTGTATGTATGGACCTAGCTTGTATGCTGCTAATGAAGGCAAGAACTTATTATCACTGTTTATCTTGGGGTAAACCATCAACATTGTAGCTGATATTAAACCAAATCCTTCTCCTTTACTTGGTGAAGAAGCAGAAACCAAGTTCTTCCAACATGAAGAGCACTTTTAGCACCTCAGTTTTGGGTCAATCAACAGACTGTCATGAAACATGCACGTTTGCATTTACCTCTGAAGCACAACTGTTGATAATCATCTGACAACAATTTACAAACATCTTTGCTCTTGGATGTCAGGATTCCACTTGGAGATGAAATGGACTTAATCCTACTGTTGCATTTTTAAGCTTCGAAGTAATAAGGCAGAAAACTGCCTGTGTGATTACCCTCATTAAAATATTTGGTTTTCATTATGGAAACTGACATGGCAGCTCCCTCACTTTGTTCATATTTAAGAAAAAAATATTTGGTTTATGTCAACTCTGCCTTCCTGTGGTCATACCTTCTCCTTTTGTCAATGTCATTATCTAAATTGAGTTAATTCTAGATTATACTTTTTTTTTTCTGGAGCAAAAGGAAAATAATAACTGCAAAATGGCTCTAGTTTTGTTTCATAAACTGCTTTTGTTTCCAATTTATTCAGTCAACAAATGCAATTGAATCTCTATTATGTGTATCTATGAAAGACATTTGTTATCAGTGAGTTGGCCAATGTTCTCTTATTGACAGCAAGGAGAGGGAAAGTGAAAAGTAAGTTTCCAAATACATTCAGAAAACATGCTGTCTCATCCTGGCTAAAATTTGTTTGAGGGATCTAATTTAAGATAACTACAAAACTGACCCTGAAATAGCAACCTATTAGTCAAAAATAATCCCTGCTTTTTGTTCCACTGTTTAGTTCATTAGTCATCTATGAAGCATCTACTATGTGCTAGATGCTGTATTCTGTGCTAGAGATGCAATGATAAAAGTCCCAGTTCCTTCCCTATGACAGAGAGATCCCACCTTTCACTGGAAGGGAAAGCTGCTAGACGGAGGTAGCTAGATTTTGACTTGGCATAGGAAATAAGGCCAGAGAAGAAAACTGACTAATAATTGTTCCTAGAAATAGGTAAGGGGCCTCAGTATCATTTACTGAGTTGGCTGGGATACTGTATAATCATGGTGCCAGCCATTTCAACTACTGCTAAAGCCTGATATCATGCTTATCTATATAAGGTGTCTTTGCCTTAGCCAAACCTACATATGTCACTGTTCCTACAATTTGCTCTTTACTACACCAAACAACAAAATCCAAGCAATCACATCAGTGCAGACATCTAGCCAGGGCAAACAATTTACCTCCTCCAGTTAATTAGCTTACTAGCAAGTTTAAAGAATGCACAGTAAAATCTTAATTAACTGGTATGCCTGGGGAATAGGATATTGTAAATAATTGAATTGTCTAACCAAAAGTTGAGCAGAAAGTATTTTTGTTGTTTTTAACCCTTGTTGAAGGGTTATTTTTAAATGTTCAAGGTAAATTTCCAGCTTAAGTGACTGGAATCAAATATACAGAGTTGCATTTTTACTGAGCAATGACAATCATTTAGAATTTCACGGTCATAACGGTACACATCAGCATTCACTTTCCAGAGCAGATAAAAAATTGGAGTGTCTAAGACTTTGGTTTGACCTAAAAGCATTTCCTGGGAGCCATTTTTTAAATGAATTCCTGATACTAGCTTGCTGGGGTTTCAGCCTCTTTCTCCCCCAAATTAAATGAATAATAGTAATAATAATAATAATAATAATAATAATAATAATAATAATAATGTAATGATGCATTCTGGCTAATTAAGTGTTTCAGTGGAGTCTGTAAAATTACTAACTAGCTGCTTAACCTTGGGCAAATCATACATAGACCCTAAGATCTAAAAGAAGTTTAAAAATTTTTTTTTTTTTTTTTTTTTTTTTTTTTTTTTTTTGCAGAGGAGGAAACAGAAGTCCGGGGGGAGTGAAAGTGACTTAGCCTAAGTCCCACAAGTAAGCTTCGAGCTCAGCCCTACATCCACATTTCCTCTTTCAAAATTCAGGGTTTGAGCTATATACCCACTGCCAATGGTAAATTATCTGGGGTTATGTTTTCTTTTCTTTCAAGTAAAAGAATTAGTCTTGATCATAACTGTCTCTCCCAACCCTAAATTTCTTGGTTTCTTCACATCAAGACTGTAATTACTATACTGCTTTAAAATGCTTGTTTTGTTCTTTTTTAACCAGTTCAGGGGCATAGGTACTATAATGACAAAGCACATTTTTGAATTTTACATACGAGTACTTCAAATTATGGGATGCAATTTCAGGGTGCTGAAAATTGTCAGAAGCCCTTTCTCTCAGAGGTGCATTGAAATGGAACTCTGAAAGATCATCAGTTTACTCTGTCCCATAGTTGATATTCTTTGACTGAAATGCAAATCTACTTTTTTCCAGAATACCTACTAGTGTTAAGAAGAATTCTAGTAACAGAGGTAAGAATATAAGCTTCATTAATATGACATTTTCTTATTTTCACTTGGAGCTCTTTAATTCAGAAGGAATACAGGTAGGAAAATTACTGACTGTGATGTTCACAAGACGAAACCTGTCATTTTTCTTTCAAAATTACAATAACCAAGGTGTTTTCTAATTTAGCTCTTGAATGTATTTTCTTAGGCACACAAAGAACAGATATTCAAATTATAGGAAAGTGTTGCTTTTTCATGTTCAAAGTTTCTTCCACCTTTAAAAAAAGAAAACTTGGCCTAAATAAATGCAGCAGTGTATTAAGTCATTTTATTAAGTCATTTTGGCGGCTCTTTCCCTGGCCAATGACCAGAGTACTCTTTTAATACAGCATTTTCAAATAGGCAAACCCATTGGGCTTTTTCAGTAAAAGCTGGTGTGACTTAGTGAGACAGCACTTTTACCACAAAGGTTTTGAAGCTGTAACTACTGGCAACTCTAAAGGATAGGATTTTGTATTTGTCTATATATCAAATCCACAGAGGAGTCCTTTCTTTTCCAAGTACTCACCTTTTCGTCTTTACTAAAAATGTATAAAATTGAAAAGGATAAGATTAGAAGTGATTGTGTTTAGCTCGTACAGATACAAGTATGCATCTTGGTGTTTTTTATTTTATTTTCACTATTGTCAAAATATTCACTGAATAATGCTGAAAATAATAAGAAGTGAATTATTCCATTATAACAATGAAAGGGCTAACAGATACCATGTATGCTATGTTGGTCAAGCTGTGTTCTATCAGACATTGACTATATAGAATCGAAATATGTCTGACATAATTTCATCAGTAGAATATTCACATTTATACACAATAAGTAGAGTTATAATGAGGGCATGGTAATGGGTTTGTGATGATTTCAGAGACAGTATTCAAGGAATATTCACATTTTTCACTCAAATATTTGTTTACAAGTGTGGAATTTATCAAGCAGAGTGATAAATTCGGTCAATATCTTCTTTAAAATATTGTACCTGTTTCTCTTTGGCCATATGTACACAGACAGGCAAATAATTCAGGCAAACAAGAAATTCAGGTTAGGACCTGAGTTATCTAGATCAGTACTTTCCAAGAGACTCTGTTGGTGGACATATTCCTTATCTGCAACATTCAGCATGATAGCCACGGGTTACATGTGTCTCATGAGCACATGACTTGACTAGTGTGACTGAAGAATGGAAATTTTAATTTTGTTTAATTCAAATTTAAATGTAAATAGCCACCTGTGGTTAGTGGCTTCCATATTGGAGAACAGACATAATTTTCTTCACATAGAATAATGTCAACGAATCAGGGCATATTGTGGTTAAGGCCTGGGGTGAGGGGTGGAGGAGAGGTGGGAATCTAGATTCAGTTTTCCTAGGGATGAATCTTGGACTTTATCACTAACTAGCTGTGGGGATTTGGACAACTTATGTCAGTTATATGAGCTTCACTTTCCCCATTTAGAAACTAAGGACAATAACAATATTCCTACCTCATAGGATTGTTCTGAAGATTTAATGATATAATGTAAGTAAAACCCACAACACTATGCCTGACATAGTGCAAGCACTCAAAACACAGTGACTGTTATTGTTATTACTTGATCAACTCCAAAACTTTGGGATATATAGAGAGTTTTAATGTCAACAGAGGTGTTTCAATGTGTGACAACTCAAAGAAACAGAATGGAAAACAATAAAACGTTCAGGTATACTAGAAAAAACATTGACTTTTTTCTCCATATGACATCTTATGCCAGGGTGAAAAATTGCAAAGTCACTTCTTATGATGGCAGTATAGGAAGTTTTGATACGAAAAAGTTGAAATCTAAGAGATTTTAAGACCTATGAGAGGAGCAGGAATTTTCACATGCTGGGTTGAGAGGGGCTCTGAAAATATAGCAAACCAGGGGGGGAAAAAGACATTATAAGTAATTCTTTTGGGAATCTTGACCCGAAACTTAGTTGTTTTTCTTAGTTTTCTAGGAGCAGCTGCTAGCATCATAAAATGGCTGACCAAAAGTTCCATGCAAGAGAACAATATGGCATAGACACCTAATTTACCCCCAATGTCCCTTTTTTTATAATAACATAATTCTAAATTTTCAGCTGAGCTTATGGTCACTCAGCATAAAGACTATATTCCCAGTCGTTCTTGCAGCTATTTGTGACCAGGAGACTAAGTCCTGGTAAACGAGATATAAGTGGAGGTAGAGTGTGCAAGTTCTGGGAAATGTCTTTAAAGGAAGGTTTTCCTTCTCTTCCCTTTCCTCCTTCTTGCTGGCTAGAATGCAGACGCCACTACTGTAGGAAGTCCTCTTTGACCACAAGGTATCCTTCAGAATGGAGGCCAAACATGAAAAGCCTGCAAGATGAAACGTCTAGACCATACCAGTCCTACTAGGTACCTGTGCACTTGAATGCATGAGAGAAAAAACCTGTCTTGTTTAAGCCACTCTTATTTAAGGTTTTCTGTCACTCGCAGCTAAACTGAATTCTAGCTCATCATAGTTATTCCAGCTTAGACTACAAACATCTCCTTCCAGTGAACAAGAGTTCCAAGGCAGACTTGCTTTAGATTTACCTTTATTAAAGTGAGGGACACACTAAGAGAGGGTACTCAAATAAGAATTTAGTGTACTTTGAAACTCATCCTATATAGGATTCAGGGGACCAGTCAAAAATCAAATAGGCTGCTAAAGGGCACATAAAAAGGAAATATCAATGAAATGTACAGCTATGAATGTCATGAAAGATGTAGCACCATCTTAGAGCATCCATCTTTGAACAGCAATAGAAATAGAAATGGAAAGCTACATTTTTCAGTGTACCTAAGTTCTGCTTCCAAAAAGCTTGTTTTACCCTTAAATGAGATATTTAAATCCATCATGCTTCAACTATGGACAGAAACTTAGGATTTTTTTTCTGCCACTTAATTCTAGTTAACCTTTGATGAAGACTATCTGTTATAGAAAATCTATTACTGGGCAAGGAATGCAGCCAAAGGTCTAATAATTTTACCTTATTAGAATGAAAAAGATTCCTTATAGTTACTCTTCAAATAATCAATCATTATTGCATTGTAGGGGGAAAAGATAATTAATCAGAACCATTATTAGGACAACTCAGTGGTTTTAAAATTCAACAACTATTTGGTTTAATATTTTTTAAGAATTTTACAGTTTGGCGCAAAGTACTCCCACAGGCCTAAAAAAAGAAATCAATAGCTTTTCCCGGATTAATACTAGATTCATTATTCAGAGTGCCCGGAGTACTTAATTTTCAAGAGCCATGTGTGAGTATTGACATTTCAACTATATAGATGTAACTTTATTTACTGTAGTAAAAGCATATTAATGTTGATTTATTTAAACACTTCAGTGAAGTGGCAGTTCAGTTTAATCAAATACCAACCTAATTGGGTTATGTTTGGTTTAAAAGTTTCAAAACATTACTATAAGACTTGTTAAAGGCTGAATTTAGAAAAGTTATAATCATTAAAAATTTACATTACGTGCTGAGGCTATACTGAGTTTAGTGGCAGAGTTCCAAGCAGCAGACCTTTTAAAAGACTAATTGTCTGTGACTATGTAATTCCCTCAGTGCTGAGCAGGCTTTGCCATTGACTTGCAAATACCAAGTTAAAACACTGCCCAGAGCACAGACAAGAAAAAAAAATGCCTAAAATGTAAGAGAAGGAGGGAGAAAAGAGTATTACTGTATGTTTTCCTCTTTCTTTCTTTTTAATTTCCCAACTGCACATCCTATAATTGTCATAGTGCCAGCTAAAATTATATTTTGGAAGGTATGTCAGCAAATTCAGAAATTCACTCCTCACAAGTCTTTTCAGATGCGCCATATATTCCATATACAGGGTGCCACACATCTTTATGAAACTTAAAAAACTGCAATTATTGAGAGAGAAGGGGGATCCACATAATTGAACTCTTCAGGATTCTTTTAGACAATTTTACATCCTACTGGCAAGGACATGATAAGGTTTTGTGATGGGTGGAGGCAGAAAGAAGTTCACAGGGTGAAAGAAAATTTTGGAATGAAATAAAAGAGGAGAAATGTTAGTTTTCATCAAGTGTGGTACAAATTCCCTGTGATTTAGACATTGTTTTCTAAATTTCAGTCTAGATGACAGAAGCACTAAGTCTCTAAACCTGTGCTGCCTAATAGGGTCGCCACTAGCCTAATAACATGTGATTATTCACAACTTCAAATGTGTCCAGTACAAGCAAGGAAATGCAGTTTTAGTTTCAATTAATTTTTACTAATTTAGATTTCAATTGCTACATGTTGCTAGTGGTTATCGTATTTGGACAGGGCAGATCTAGCAGCTTGATCAAATTCCACTTGTTTGGCTTTATTTTCAAGACTACTTCAAAGGTGGTGATGCAAACATGAGTTCCTCTAAACCTGTACTACCTAATATGGCAGCAATTAACTACATGTGAAATTAGCATGTTAAATGGGCCTAATCCAAATTAGATACACCATGAGTAAAAAACACTCACTGGGTTTCTAAGTATTCATATGAAAAAAAAGAATGTACTATATCGCATCAATAATCTTTTATATTGATTACTTGGTGAAACTATGACTTTTTAACATATTGTATTAAACTATAAAGTTTAATTTGACTTGTTTCAGTATACATTTTTAAATTTGGCTACTAGAAAAATTTACATTGAATATGTAACTCACATTACATCTCTATTGGACTGTGCTGCTTAAACAAACCAGGCCAATGATTTAGTGCATTAAGCAAAAAATCAGAGAAAAAATACTGAAATAGTGCTGCAAAATTTTGCAATTCTTTGACTGATTACTCCATTTAAATGAACTCTTTCCTTACCATGTGCTTCATGACACATGTCATGAAAACCTCAATATCTTATGGGGAACTAACTTGTCTCCTCATAGTCATGGTTCTTCCTATGGTTCTTCCCTCCTCTACCTAGACTGTCACAATGGATACTCTTTCTGGTGTACTGACTCTATTCCTTCTTCTCCTGCCTTGCTGTCTTCTTACCTCCTCATTTCTGCATTAGCACTGGTTTCCCTGATGGTCTGTTCAGTTGTTTCTTAAACAGATCCTTCAGGCTATGGAGTCACCATTCTTTAATTGGATTTCTGTATACCTGCCATATCTTTTTCTCTTTTCCCTCAATATATGAGGTCAGACAATTAAGTTTGCAAACTTGTTGCAACAATGTTGCTAACCTTTTTTGATATCAGAGGGATTATTCATTATGAATTTGTACCTTCTGTACAGTTAACCATGTTTACTATTTGGAAGTGCTGAAAAGGATGCATGAAAAAGTCAGACAACCTGAATATTTAGCCAACAATTCATGGCTCTTGCATTATGACAATGCAGCAGCTCACACAGCACTGTCTGTGAGGGATTTTTTAGTCAGTAAACAAATAACTGTATTGGAACACTCTCCTTACTCACCTGATCTGGCTCCCCAATGATTTCTTTTTTTACCCAAAGATAAAGGAAATATTGAAAGGAAGACATTTTGATGACATTCAGGACATCAAGGGTAATACTATGACAGCTCTGATGTAAATTCCAGAAAGAGTTCCAAAATTGCTTTGAAGGGTGGACTAGGCACTGGCATCGGTGCATAGCTTCCCAAGGGGAGTACTTCGAAGGTAACTGTAGTGATATTCAGCAATGAGGTATGTAGCACTTTTTCCAGGATGAATCTGTGAACTGACTTGGCAGACCTCCTATTGATTCCCAAAAAGAGAATTTCTTTTCTCAGATTAACCATCTTTTAGGCATGATTTAACAACACAGATTTTTCTATGATGCCATCTGATTTTTCTTGGTGATAGAAACAGTTGTTTTTCACTTAGCATCCCCATTTCCCATCATATTGTCTCTTTTTCCAAAGTATGATGATCAAATCAGAGGACACTACATGTTTTGCTCACAAATCAGCGCTCACTCTGAAAAGAATTAGGCTAGAGCTGGCACTTTTAAATAAGGAAATCTCTTTTTAGAATGGAAGACAAGCAGATGAGGAGGCATTCACACTTAATTACTTCTAAAATCTTCTCTCTAGAGCATAGGAATCCTACATCATTAACAGCTGGACTAAAAACCATAACACCCAAGCTAATATCAAGAATTACTAACCAGAAGGAAATATTTTAGGAAACTGAATTCCCCTTCTTGCCAAATATAAATTAATAAATAGATTAATTACTTAAAATAAAAGCCATGTTCTGTTTTCATTGGCTAAAACAGCATACCAATATTACACAGAATAGAATGTCATACCAAACCTACATAGAAGTTTCAAAATTATTGGAAATCTGAAAGAATAAGGAAGCCTGAAGAAAATATAAGTCACCAAAGCTCTGATAATATTTTTGCTATAGTAATGAATAGTGTCTATTAAATGCGTCATCTTCTAAGCCTAAATTAATATATTTATATTAAGTTTTACCTTCAAAAAACCAACTCTCTATATAAGGGGGATTATGCCACTCCCTGCACCTGGAGAGAAGGAAAAGTACCAGAAACAACCCCCATCTCCCTTCCTCCCTTGACATCTGTTATTTGCCACCCCCTCCTACACACACACACACACACACACACACAGACACACACACAGACACATACACACACAAACAGCTGCACTTTCTGTGGATAATGCAGAATGAAGGAACCCATTAAAGTACAGCTATTACCTGGGAGAGGAATTACATTAAAGGAATGTCAACCCTTACCACCTGAAGTAGGCTTTCAATTCCAATTCCTTAGCAGAGAACATAGTCATCCAAGCTGGACTGAAATCTAGACAGCTATGTTTTGTTAGGTATGGGAGCGTGACATAGGTCTGGCCATGGGATGCTTCCTCACATCTGGAAAGACCCATATCAGGAATCTCTAGGTATTCAGGAGTGAAGGGAGAGGGGATGATGAGGATGATGATTGTGTGAAAGGATTTGATCTGACAAATGGGAGAAAGAGAGAAGAATAACAGAGATGAGAAAATGTCCCAGAGAAAACTAGCTTTGCTGGCCTTCTTTTTTCTAGGTTTGGCATCCAAAAAAATGTTTCAATGATTATGAGGGTAAGTAAAGCAGTGTGGAGAATGGACAATGAAATATGGACAGCATCTAATGGAGAAGCAACTAGTAAGAATATAAGAAGAAATAACATTGTGCTCAAACCTACACATAAACAAGATTTGCACGTCATTTTGACAGTCTCCAACCTGTTATATCTAAAATTATAACTGAAGTTCTTATCGAGTCAAGTATAATGTATTTATTGTTGGAATGCACTGGATACAATGCAGTGACTGGACAAAGACAGGAATGAGAGACAGAGAAGAGTCAACACTTGGATTCATCAAGTGGCAAGAAATGGGTTCAGCCTGGAATTTCAGTATTACTGCTAGTGATGCCTGTAAGAATTGGTAACTGGAGTATTTTAATTAAACACTAAGAATGAAATAAAGAGAAGGACATAAATGTTATAATCCAGGGAGAAAATAAGATCAGGAAGAAAAGAGTCCAGAACACGTCCCATCCCACTCTGGGAAATGGGGTGAGGGTCAGACATGAGACATAAAACATTCTCTACTGGGTAAGACTAATGCTATTCATGGTAGCTTTCAATTCTTGGTTGGTTCAAGAGATATTTGCTCTCCATCTATTTTCCAGAAGAAGCACATACGCGTATGTGAAAGTCATGCAACATTCAAAGTAAAATTAGCTGTGGCAGGGAGTACATTCACAAAATATCTGTGGCAGGGAGTACATTCATCAAACTGAATTTTAATTACAGTGTATACTACACACATGAGTAACTTGATCACTTTGTATACTAAGGAGTATATGAGGGCCTGTAACTCTGAAGGTACTAGCTTCCTAAGTAGTATCTAATTTAATGAAGGAGTTACCAAAGCTCAGATAATATTTTGATATAATAATGAATAGTGACTACTGAATATATGACATCTTGGGAAAAGAAAGTAGCCAAGTTTTTCCTAATTAGCACATTTTCTAAGTAGAAGACATCGAAGGCTATTTAGTCGAACTAATACTTTTAAAAAAAATACTTTTTATTGGACGTCATCAAAATGACGGCTTGAGGTGAGCCTCTGTAAAGCCCTCCTGGAATTTACAACTAATCGAACAACAATAACTCCACAAAGGACTCCCTGCACAGCAGACAGGCAAGACGAAGAGGCCCACTACTGAATTAACCTAAAGGTGGGCGAATCGCGCGAGTGGGGGAGGGGGGAAAGGAGAAATGCGGAGACGGAGCCGTGCGGGCCAGGACTCAGACCTAGCTCAGTGCTCCAAGCTCGCTGCATCCCGGAACGACCGCAGCTGCAGAAAAGGGGAGCACTCGGACTGCTAGGGCTCCGCTTATGGCCCACAGGGTGGAGGGGGCAGCATATAACACGGCTGAACCCAACGCTCACGGCAGAGACCTCGGAGAAAAGACTGAGGGAAGAAGGCTGAATATGGTGGTTTCAGCCCTCACTGCCGAGCAGAGAGTGGAAGCCTTAGGCACTGAGACAAGCCACCCCCTCCCTACCCTCCCAGAGCTCACCCCGCCCCCACCTGCCCGGTGCTAGAAGTGGAACAGTAGCAGTGTCAGATCAAAAGAACAAAATATTTACTGTTCTAAGAACTGTGGACTGCAGACACAGATTCGCAGCCCAACTAGTTCTGGCAAAGGGGAGGGAGCTGTGGAAGCAGGACCAGCTATGGTGGTCACCGCAATTGCAATGGGCCACCTCTCACAACGCACCTGGCCCCCGCCCCTGGCCCCACCTATCTGGGCATATCCCCGCAGGAGTAAACAGAACTGCTGAAACATACGGGCTCCAAATCTGGTGCAGGAAGAGCTTTGGAACTTCAAAAGCTCTCCACATAGCCACACGGACACTGCAACCTGTGACCCAGGCGAACTATTAACAGAGGAGAAGCCCATCTCCCAGGGAATCCTCCCATTGTGTGAGAAGCTGTAATAGTGCAGAGAAAACATACTGCTACTGCGTGAGAGAGAAAAAAAAAGGCTGCAGTAGGAGAGAAAATAAAACATTCTACCAACAAGAACTGGAAAACAAAAAAAAAAAGACTTCTTCCTATCAACCTGTTGCAGAAGCCACTCCTGTAGATGTATAGGAAGAGAAACAATAAATCAGTAATTGCCATGAATAACCAAGGCAACAAGACAGGTCAGAAAGAAAGTGAAAAATCTCCAGAAAAGGAACTTAAAGATATGGAAATATGTGACTTAAATGAAAGAGAATTCAAGATTGCAGTTCTGAAAAAACTCAACGAGATGCAAGAAAACACAGAAAGGCAGTTTAAGGAACTCAGAAACACAATCAAAGAACAACATGAGCATTTTACGAAAGAGACTGAAATTTTTAAAAAGAACCAAATAGAATTTCTGGAGATTAAGAACTCAATAGAAGAAATTAAGAATGTAATAGCCAGCTTAGGTTGTAGAGTTGACCATATGGAAGAAAGAATCAGTGACATCAAAGATAGAAACCTGGAAATTACACGGATGGAGGTAGAGAGAGACTTGAGACTTAAAAGAAATGAAAGAACTCTACAAAAACTTTCTGCCTCCATGAGAAAGTGCAATATAAGAATAATGGGCATACCAGAAGGAGAAGAGAGGGAGAAGGGAACAGAATATATTCAAACAAACTGTGGATGTGAACTTCCCAAACTTGTGGACAGAACTGGATCCTTGAATCCAAGAATCAAATTAGAACATCTAATTACCTCAATCACAACAGACTTTCTCCAAGGCACATTGTATTGAAGCTGCTAAAATCAACGACAAAGAAAGAATCCTCAAGGCAGCCAGGGAAAAGAAGACGGTAACCTACAAAGGAGAGCACATTAGATTATCATCAGATTTTTCAGCAGAAACCCTACGAGCCAGGAGGGAGTGGAAACAAACATTCAAACTATTGAAAGAGAGAAATCATGAGCCAAGAACAATATATCCAGCAAAGATGTCCTTTAGATATGAAGGAGGAATAAAGACCTTTCCACACATACAGAAGCTGAGGGAATTTTCTAATACACGACCTGCACTACAAGAAATACTAAAGGAGGCTATTCAACCACCATCAACAGGGACAATTTGTGGGACTGAAACATGAAAAGGGGGAGAGTAAAGGCCTGAACCGGAATATGGGAATGGAGAAAGTAAGTGTGCTGAAGAAAATGGAATGCTCTAGATATCAAACTTTCTTTTACATAAACTTGAGGGTAACCACTCAAAAAAAAAAATCCAGAACTGAAATATATACTGTAATAAAAGAGGAAACAGAGGGAAATATCATAGAATACCACCATACAGAAATAATAGACAAAAACAAAAAGGTAAAGAAACAATGGAGACACAGCCTTACCAGAAAACTAAAGATAGAATGACAGGAAATCCGCACATAGCATTAATCACCCTAAATGTAAATGGACTGAACTCACCAATAAAAAGGCACAGAGTAGAAGATCGGATCAAAAAACTAAACCCAAATATATGCTGTCTCCAAGAGACACATCTCAGATACAAGGAGAAGCATAGACTCAAAGGGAAAGGGTGGAAATTGACACTCCAAGCAAATGGTACTCAGAGAAAATCAGGTGTAGCCATAATGATATCAGATGAAACAAACTTCAGGGTGAAAAAGATAACAAGAGACAAAGATGGACATGTCATAATGGTAAAGGAGACTATACAACAAGAAGATATAACAGGCATCAATATTTATTCCCCCAATCAGGGAGCACCGAAATATACCAAGCAACTACTGACAGAACTAAAGGGAGAAATTGACCAAAGCACAATTATACTAGGGGACCTAAATACATCACTGACAGCTATGGATAGATCATCCAAACAGAAAATGAATGACAACATAGCAGCCCTAAATGACACATTAGATGAAGTGGACATAATTGACATATATAGAGCACTTCATCCTAAAACATCAGACTAGACATTCTTTTCTAGTGTACATGGAACATTCTCAAGGATAGATCATATATTGGGACATGAAATCAGCCTCAGCAAATTTAAGAAGATTGAAATCATACCAAGCATATTCTCTGATCACAAGGCTTTGAAATTGGATATCAACTGCAAAAAGAAAGCAGGAAAAAACAGAAATACATGGAGATTAAAGAACATACTTTTAAAGAACGACTGGGTCAAAGAAGAAATTAGAGGAGAGATCAAAAGATACATAGAAACAAATGACAATGAAAACACATCCTACCAAAATTTTTGGGATGCAGCGAAAGCAGTTTTAAGTAGGAAATTTATATCATTACAGGCCTATCTCAAGAAACAAGAAAAATCCCAAAATAAATAACTTCATGTTACACCTTAAAGAACTAGAAAAAGAAGAACCAGTGAAACCCAAGGTCAGCAGAAGAAAGGAAATAACAAAAATCAGAGCAGAATTAAATGAAATAGATAACAAAAAGACAATAGAAAAAATTAATGTGACAATGAGCTGGTTCTTTGAAAAGATTAACAAAATTGACAAACCCTTGGCTAGACTCACTAAGATAAAAAGAAAGAAGACACTAATTAACAAAATCAGAAATGAAAAAGGGGAATTTATCACGGACACTACAGAAATACAAAGGATCATCCAAGAATACTGTGAAGGACTATATGCCACCAAATTCAATAACCTAGAAGAAATAGACAAGTTATTAGAAACATATAGCCTTCCAAGGCTGAACCATGAAGAACTGGAAAATCTACACAGACCGATCACCAGTAATGAAATTGAATCAGTCATCCAAAACCTTCCCAAATGCAAAAGTCCGGGACCAGATGGCTTCACTAGTGAATTCTACCAAACCTTCAAAGAGGATCTAATACCAGTCCTGCTCAAACTCTTCCAAAAAATTGAAGAAGAGACAGTATTCCCTAATACGTTTTATGAGGCCAACATTATCTTGATACCAAAACCTGGTAAGGACAACACAAGAAAAGAAAACTACAGACCAATATCTCTGATGAATACAGATGCAAAAATCCTAAACAAAATTCTAGCAAATCGAATAGTACAATGCATTAAAAAGATTATTCATCACGACCAACTGGGGTTCATCCCCAGGACACAAGGATGGTTCAACATCCGCATATCCATCAATGTGATACATCACATAAACAAAATAAAGGACAAAAATCATATGATTATATGAATTGATGAAGAAAAATAATTTGACAAGATACAGCATCCGTGTATGATTAAAACACTTAATAAAATAGGTATAGAAGGAAAATACCTTAACATAATAAAGACCATATATGACAAGCCCTCAGCTAATCTCATAATTAATGGTGAAAAACTGAAGCCCTTTTCTCTATGTTTAGGAACACGACAGAGCTGTCCCCTAACACCTCTGCTTTTCAACATAGTGTTGGAAGTCCTTGCCAGAGCAATCAGGCAAGAGAAAGAAATAAAAGGCATCTAAATAGGGAATGAAGAAGTTAAATTGTCAATCTTTGCAGATGACATGATGCTATATAGAGAAAACCCTAAAGGCTCCACCAAACAGCTATTAGAAACAATCAACGAATACAGTAAATTTGCTGGCTACAAAATCAACGTACAAAACTCCATTTCATTCCTACATACTAACAATGAAATCTCAGAAAAAGAAATACAAAAAACAATTCCTTTTGCAATTTCAGCAAAAAGAATAAAATACCTAGGAATAAAATTAACCAAGGATGTGAAGGACCAATATGCTGAAAACTATAAGACATTTTTGAAAGAAATTGAAGAAGACACAAAGAAATGGAAAGACATTTCGTGCTCATGGATTGGAAGAATCAACATGGTTAAAATGGCCATATTACCCAAAGTGAAATACAGATTTAATGCAATCCCCATCAAAATCACAATGGCATTTTTTAAAGAAATAGAACAAAAAATCATCAGATTTGTTTGGAACCACAATAGACCCCGAAAAGCCAAAGCAATCTTAAGAAAAAAGAACAATACTGGAGGTATCACACTCCCTGACTTTAGCTTGTACTACAGGGCTACAATAATCAAAACAGCATGGTATTGGCAGAAAAACAGACACATAGACCAATGGAATAGAATTGAGAACCCAGAAACAAAACCACATAAATATGGACAGATAGTTTTGACAAAGAAACTAAAAACACACAATGGAGGAAAGACAGGCTCTTCAATAAGTGGTGCTGGGAGAATTGGACAGTCACGTGCAAAAGAATGAAACTGGACTGCTATCTTTCACCATGTACCAAAATTAATTCAAAATGGATCAAAGACCTAAGCATAAGACCTGACACAATAAACTGCATAGAAGTAAACATAGGTACTAAACTTACGGACCTTGGGTTCAAAGAGCATTTTATGAATTTGACTCCAAAAGCAATGGAAGTAAAAGCTAAAATAAACGAATGGGACTATATGAAACTTAAAAGCTTCTGTACAGCAAAAGAAACCATCGACAAAATAAAGAGGCAACCATCTCAATGGGAGAAGATTTTTGCAACCAGTGCCTCCGATAAGGGGCTAATATCCAAAATATACAAGGAACTCATGCAACCCAACAACAGAAAAACAAACAACCCAATTGAAAAATGGGCAGAGGACCTGAAGAGACATTTCTCCAAAGAGCACATACAAATAGCAAATAGACATATGAAAAAATGCTCAACGTCACTAATTATCAGAGAAATGCAACTGAAAACCCCAATGAGATATCACCTCACCCCAGTTAGAAAGGCTATCATCAGCAAGACAAATAGTAATAAGTGTTGGAGAGGCTCATACTATTAAAATATGGCATTTTTCCTTGATATGACATTGCAGCTTATAGTCATAGATCCTACCTTATACTCCTTTCTGTCTCCTTTAATCTGCTACTTTAGCTAAGTAAAAAGTGGATTCATTATAATCTCAAGATCCATCCATGTTGTCACAAATGGTCCTATTTCATCTTTTCTTACCGCCGAATAATATTCCATTGTGTATATATACCACTACTTCTTTATCCATTCATCCATCAAAGGACATTTTGGAAATAAGTCAGACAGAAAAACAAAGGACCGTATGATTTCACTGATATGTGGTATATAAACCAAAAACAACAAAAGAACAAGACAAACAAATGAGAAACAAACACTCATAGACACAGACAATAGTTTAGTGGTTACCAGAGGGTAAGGGGGGTGGAGGGTGGCAGATGAGGGTAAGGGGGATCAAATATATGGTGATGGAAGGAGAACGGACTCTGGGTGGTGAACACACAATGGGATTTATAGATGATGTAATACAGATTGTACACCTGAAATCTATGTAACTTTACTAACAATTGTCACCCCAATACATTAAAAAAAAAAAAGTGGATTCAGAAGGATAAATTTCAAAAGGCATATTCCTATAGGGACAAAAACACAGATAGAAGGCATAGGTGTAAAGAAGGAACTAGAATTTATGTAATGCTAGATGTAGATAATTAATCGTCCAGCACCAGGAGATGGGACATTGGAGGTTCAGGCACTAATTACGTACTTAGGAGGAGATTCTATAGCCACTGTGCTCTTCCACCAAAGTGGTATAATAAGATAACAAACACCATGATTCCTCTGCCCCAGTGAGCTACAGTCCAAGATTTAAAGGTCACATAAAGAAAGAAGAAGTAGGGAAGGACAGTAAGAATGACTAGACAGTAAACCAGGAGAAAAACCAGGAAAGTATAATGTCAAGTAATCCAGGAGAAATAGTGGTTCAAGGAGATAAGATTGGGCCAGGCCGGTGGCTCAGGCAGATAGAGCTCCATGCTTCTAACGCCGAAGGCTGCCAGTTTGATTCCTACATGGGCCAGTGGGCTCTCAACCACATGGTTGCCGGTTCGACTCCTCGACTTCCACAAGGGATGGTGGGCTCCACCCCCTACAACTAAGATTGGACATGGCACCTTGAGTTTAGCTGCTGCTGAGCTCCCGGATTGCTCAGATGGTTGGAGTGCATCCTCTCAACTACAGGGTTGGCGGTTCAACTCCCACAAGGGATGGTGGGCTGCGCCCCCTGCAACTAACAACAGCAACTGGACCTGGAACTGAGCTGCGCCCTCCACAACTAAGATTGAAAGGACAAGAACTTGACTTGGAAAATGTCCTGGAAATACACACTGTTCCCCAATAAAGTCCTGTTCCCCTTCCCCAATAAAATCTTTAAAAAAAAAAAAAAGAAGATATGATTAACAGGATCAGATGATACTGAGACACTGAGTAAGATGAAGACAGAGAAGTTACCATTGAATTCTGTAACATGGTGGTCTTTGGTGACTTTAACAAGAGCTGTTTCCAAAGGCCAGATGGGAGTGGACTGAACAGCAGAAGTATAAGCACGAGGCTGTGGGTCTGCCTAGGCTAGAGGGGCAGGGTTTGTGGAATTGGTGGTGGATCAAGTGTATTTTTAAACGACGTAAAACCTTTGACTGCTTTCTCTGTCTCATGGTCATGATTTCCCACAGCTTACTAATAGTTTTTCACTGTATTCTTAACAACTCTTATGACAACATAAGACTTGTAAAGATTTTGGCCTCAAGGGGAAAGAGTGTTCTCACTGCTCAACTCCTAGCTATGTTCAAAAGCCAATTAGAGGTGTGGAACTGAAGTCAATGAGTGTGAAAAACTCTTAAAAGAAGTTCTTTAATTAAAGGGAGTAATTAGTCAGTAGCTAAGGGAGAAGTGAAGGTTGAGGAGTTTTATTTGCTTATTTACTTAAGACAGCAGAAAGTAGAGCATGTTTGAATGCTATTGGAAATATACCAGTAAAAAAAGGAGGATGGGAGAAATTGAGATGGGATCCACAGTACGAATGGCAGAGCTGGCCTGTGATAATAGTTTGAACTCTGCAGCCATTGTAATATGAAGGAAAGCTGAGCTTGGACATGGATTCAGGGATAAATATCTCTTAGAGAAACTGGGAAGAAGAAGAAGAGGAAGAAGTAAAAGAAGAAGGAGGAGGAGGAAAAGGAGGAGGAAGAAGAAGGAGAAGGGGAAGGGGAAGGGGAGGAGAAAGAGGAAGAGGAAGAAGAAGAAGAAGGGGAAGAAAGGGAAGAAGGGGAAGAAGAGGAAGAGGAAGAAGAAGAAGAGGAAGAAGAAGAAATTGGACCACCTTCTTATTCCATATACAAGGATAAACTCAAAATGGATTAAAGACTCAAATGTAAGACCAGAAACTATAAAACTCCTGGAAGACAATATAGGTAGTGAACTATGGGACAATAGCCTTAGTAATATTTTTACTGATATATCTCCCCAGGCAAGGGAAACAAAATAAAAAGTAAACATATGGGACTATATCAAACTAAAAACTTTTTTCACAGCAAAGAAAACCATCAAAAAACAAAAAGACATCCTACTGAAAGGGAGAAGATATTTTCCAATGATAAAACATCTGATAAGGGTTTAATATCCAAAATGTATGAAAAATAACTCATACAAATCAACACCCCAAAAATACACAATCCAAATAATAAATGGACAGAGGACCTGAATAGACATTTCTCCAAAGAAGACACATAGATGGCCAATAGATATGTGAAAAGATGCTCAACATCACTAATTATTAGAGAAATGTAAATAAAAACCACAATGAAATATTACCTCACACCTGTCAGAATGGCCATCATCAATAAATCAACAAATGACGAGTGTTGTGCACTGTTGGGGGCTTTGCAAATTGGTGCAGCCACTATGGAAAAAGTATGGAGGTTCCTCAAAAAATTAAAAAATAGAACACTTTATGACTCAGTAATTCCACTTCTGGGTATTTATCCAAAGAAATCCAAAACACTAATTCAAAAAGATAATGTACCCCTATGTTTACTGCAGTGCTATTTACAATAGCCAAGATATGGAAACAACTGAAATGCCCCTCAATAGATGATGGGATAAAGAAAAAGTGGTACATTTATTTATATGGTGGAATATTACTCTGCCATAAAAAAGAATAAAATCTTACCATTTGCAATAATATGGATGGACCTAGAGGTTATTATGCTAAGTGAAACAAGTCAGACTGAGAAAGACAAATACTATGTGATCTTACTTATATGTGGAATCTAAAGAATAAAATAAATGAACTAACAAAACAGGAACAGACTCATAGATACAGAGAACAAACTGACGGTTACTAGATGGGAGAGGTTTGGGAGGCTGGAAGAGAAAGGTGACGGGATTAGGATGTACAAATTTGTAGTTACAAGAGTCACGGGGATGTAAAGTACAGTGTGGGGAATAAGTCAATAATATTGTAAAAACTGTATAGTGTCACGTGGGTACTAGACTTATCAGGGGGATCACTTCATAAATTATATAAATGTCTAATAACTATGCTGTACACCTGAAACTACTATAAGATAATATTGAGTGTCAATTGTAATTTAAAAAAACAGTCATGGGATATAAACTACAGCATAAGGAATATAGTCAATAATATTGTAATAACTATGTACTGTGTCAGATGGATAACACACTTATTGGGGTTACCACTTTATGAGGTATATAATTGTTTAATCATTATGTTGTTTTGTAAACCTGAAACTAACAAAAGATAGAAAAAGGAAAAAAAAAAAGATCCCTTAGAGGGCTGCTTAGGAAGATTTTAGTGAGACAACAAATGAGAAGATCCTGGCCTACTGACTGGCACTTGGAAGGTGCCTGATGAATATTGCTCATCCTGCCATCTCACACTATCTTGCATCCAGTTCACACTCCCCAGTCTGGCATTGCTGGCCTCCTGTAACTACACAACCTTTCCTCTCTCTTTGCTGACAAAACACCTCTTCTCTATTGAGTCCCATTCCCCCCACCCTCACTCAGCCCCATACGCCTTGCTCAGATCTCCCTCAGAAATCACTATCATACTATGCCTCAATTTCCCTGTAGCCTTCCCCAAGTAACATCATCATCTTCCCCATTTCTCTTTTCTCTTCTAATCCAATGATCAATTTTGATATTCCGATAATGAGCATCATCCTACAAAGTTCCCACTCAGCCTTCTTAGGTTACTGTCTACTTGTGCATTTTCTGTTCCTCTCACTAATGTTCCCTACTCCTTTTGTCTTCTAGGAAATTCTCAAGCAATATACATCAGCAAAGTTGTGTGTATTAATACCTGCAAAAGAATGACTCCATCTTCTAGATTTAAGTATTTCCCAAAAGCATATGCAAAGTTAACATGTGAGTTTAAGAAAGAGTTTCTCCATTATCTGTGACAGGTCTCTATGGTGAAGATAAAAGGTAGTCATTATGGGGTTTTCTTTTTTTTCAGCTTTATGAGATATAATTGACATATGACATTGTGTAATTCTAAAGTGAATGATGCAATGATTTGATACATATGTATATTGTGAAATGCTTACCACAATAAGGTTAGTTAGTTTATATTGTGGAATTCTTATTACAATAAGTTTAGTTAACACATCCTTTACCTCACATAATTACCATTTTTTTATTATGGTGGTGAGAACATTAAAGTTTTACTCTCATACCACCTTTCAAGTATACAACACAATGTTGTAAACTATAGTCAGCATGCTGTACCTTAGATCCCTAGGACCTATTCATCTTATAACTGAAAGTTTGTACCCAACATCTCCCCATTTCTCCCACTCCTCAGTCCCTGGCAACCACCAATCTGCTCTCTGTTTCTGTGTTCAGTTTTTTAGATTCCACATATGAGATCATATGGTATTTGTCTTTCTATGTCTGACTTATTTCACTTAGCATAATGCACTTAAGTTCCATGCATGTTATCACAAATGGCAGGATTTCCTTCTTTTTCATGGCTGAATAATATTCTATTATTCTCTCTATATATATTCTCTATATATATTCTATATATATATTCTATATATATATTCTATATATATATATATTCTATATATATATGTAATATATATATTACATATATATTACATATATATATGTATATATATATATGTAATATATATAGAATATATATATATGATATATGTATGTATGGGTATATTTGTTACACACACATATCAAGGTCTGACAATTAAGTTCGTGAACTTGTTGCAACAATGTTGCTAATCTTTTTAATATCAGAGGGATTATTCATTATGAATTTGTACCAATGGGAAAAACACTTAACCAAGTTTACTATTTGGAAGTGCTGGAAAGGATGCATGAAAAAGTTAGACGACCTGGACTTTTCACCAACAATTCATGGCTCTTGCATCACAACAATACACCAGCTCACACGGCACTGTCTGTGAGGGAGTTTTTAGCCAGTAAACAAATAACTGTATTGAAACACCCTCCCTACTCACCTGATCTGGCCCCCAATGACTTCTTTCTTTACCCAAAGATAAAGGAAATATTGAAAGGAAGACATTTTGATGACATTCAGGACATCAAGGGTAATACGATAACAGCTCTGATGGCCATTCCAGAAAGGGAGTTCCAAAACTGCTTTGAAGGGTGGACTAGGAGCTGGCGTCAGTGCACAGCTTCCCAAGGGGAGTACTTTGAAGGTGACCATAGTGATATTCAGCAATGAGATATGTAGCACTTTTTCTAGGATGAGTTTGCGAACTGACTTGGCAGATCTCGTGCATGTGCGTGTGCATGTGCACGTGTGTGTGTGTCTGGATGTGTGTATATACACATACATATCACATTTCCTTTATCCATTCATCTAGCAGTGAACACTTAGGCTGGCTCCATGTCTTGGCATTGTGAATAATACTCAATGAACGTGGGAGTGCAGGTATCTCTTGAAGATTGTGATTTCTTTCTTTCTTTTTCTTTTTTTTAACATATATACCCTGAAGTGGGATTCCTGGATAGTTCTATTTTATTTCTTGTCGAACTTTTATACTGTTATGCATTGTGGCTGTACCAATTTACATTCATACCAATAGTGCACAAGGGTTCCCTTTTCTCCACACCCTTGCCAACACTTGTTACCTCTTATCTTTTTGATAATAGCCATTCTAACATGTCTGAAGTAATATCTCTTTATGGTTTTGATTTGCTGTTCCCTGATGATTAGTGATATTGATCACATTTTCATGCACTTGTTGGCTATTGAAAATGGAGTGATTCTGAATAAATAGTCTCATCATTTGGATATCCATGGGTCTTCATTTTTCTCCCTTTATATTGTATATCATTATAATACTCAGCTGCAACAGCTCCAAAAGCACAATCATGACCAATTTTTGTGAATAAGTGTTGAGAGTTCAAATTCATGCCATAAAAGTATTACTGTCTGTTCACATTAATGAAATTTCAGGAATCCTTCAACATGTGGGTTCTTGACACCAACCGACTGTTCAGGTGGGCTATGATATCCAGGCCTGTGCTGGACAGACAGGCAAATCTTCCCAATAAACCTTATAACTCTTAGTTTTCCAAAGGAAAATGTTTCTGGCACTTTTAATTTAGTAAGTTGCCCAGTAAGGTATCTCACTTATGTCTTTTTCTAAATGTGGTATTTCTTTGGTTCATGTGTATGTGTATGTTGTGGGTAGTAGTTGTTGGTTTTGCAAACTCCAAAACACATGGGATTTTTCCATAGGAAAGAAAAGCCAGGACTAGAATGAGTAACTTAGATTATTGTTTCTATCTTGTTACTAAGTAGTTGTGTAATTTTGGCTGATTAGCTTAAACTCTCTGTACTCTCATTTCTTAGAATCTTAGTGAGGGGATTTGGCTTAGTGAGTGGATCCATGGTTGTCTATGCCCCAGAGTATTTCAGGGACCCCTATTGTGGGCTGCTGGGAAGGGAGGAAAGCACTGAGCTAACCAAAGTTTTAAAATTAAGAAGACCTAAGTTAAGGTAAGATGTCTTTCTCACAGACATTGGTTTATGCTAATTTTGGGTTTGCCTCATTACCAAAACAATGATAGTTATGCCTTATGATCTTCCATGAGTCCATAGTTGGTTGAGGAAGCCATACATATAAACTGTATGAGATGCTGGCTTCAGAAATTAGGGACTCACATACAAAAAAGGAAATACATTACTGTATTAAAGCATCATAGCAATACTTCATAATATCTGTTCAGTGGAACATAGTGGATAGTTAACATTGTACTGAAGACAATAAAAAGAGAATGAAATTCTCAGTAAATGAATATAAGATGGAAGAAGTCAGATTGAATTTAATTTTCTCATGGAATAAAAAGCACAGATTGTTTTTAGTATAATCTTTTTATATATAAAGATGAATTAAACACAAATGGAGTTATATGATTTTCCCCTTTGACCAGTAAATCCCTTTTTTTATATTATATTTGTGAGAATAAATGAGCTAATATAAAAGCACTTCAGATTCCTTTGTTTTAATGAGCACTAGATCCATGGGACATAAATAGGTATTAAGTAAAAAGTGAGTGCAATAATCAAGTAAAGCTATTTAAACCACATTAAAATTTTTTTCTTCCTCTTGTGGGTATCTTTTAGACCCATTACTTTTTTGATGTGAACTGAAAATCTGCTCTTGGTAGATTCTGGTTTAGTGTTTCCCAAATTTGGTTTAACATGATTCCCTTTCTGAAGAGAATTAGGTATGTCACAGAACATACTAGGCAGCAATTTTTAATAAGGAACTTTTTTTTTTAATTTATTGGGGTGACAATCGTTAGTAAAATTACATAGATTTCAGGTGTGCAATTCTGTATCACATCATCTATAAATTACATTGTGTGTTCACCACCCAGAGTCAGTTCTTCTTCCATCACCATATATTTGATCCCCCTTACCCTCATCTCCCACCCCCCAACCATGGTAGTATTATAATCATTAACTTGAAAATCCAGATAAAAGACAACTAGTAAAATATGTCAAGGACTTCAGCAAAGACATAGAATCATAAATAGATTTCATAAATCTAACCTACAAACTGGAGCACTCAAGCAAAATATAAAGGTACTACAAACAGATCTTGAACAACTTTATTTAAAGACAGCAAATCTGACCAAGTACAAATATGAAAAATACGTAAAATATAAATACATAAATATTCATAAACTTACCATGCCCCAGGGTTGTGTGTTTATACTTGGACTCCCTAACATTTAAAGTAAATGTCTCCTAATTCTCCAGCTTTATGGACTAACTCTCTCTTTTAATATCTAATCAAAAGATCTCAAGTCCCTATTCTTATATAATTGCAGGAAGTCCAGCACTCTTCTCAATATTCCTTTGAATATCCTGGTCATTGTTATTACCTTTAATTATGAGTTCCAGTTTCTACTTCGATTATTAATCTACTTCAGCCTTTTTGGCATCACTATTACCATATTTCCCAAAAAATAAAACCAAATTTTATATTAATTTTTGCTCCAAAAGACGCATTAGGGTTTATTTTCAGGGGATGTCTTATTTTGTTCATGTACAAGAATCATTTATTCAAATACAGTCATGTCATCTTCTTCGGGAACATTGTCATAACTCTCTAAACCCAGAATTCCAGCTTGAATTTCTTGCGAGTCCATTTCCTGTAGAACCACTGGCCCCAATCTCTCATGTCTAGCAATAGAGCTCTCCTTAAATGAGCACTTCTTATCCATGTAGCCTTCTCGTAGTGCATTGGCAACACAGCTGTCAGTGGTTTTATCCCATGAATTCTTCACCCAAGTCACAACCTCTTGCAGGCCAGGCTTCACAAAGTTTCCACGCTAATTTCTCTCCATTCTATTTTCAAAGCAGTCATTGATTTCCATGTGCAAATGGTCCTTGAATGGCTTGTTTATTGCAATATCGAGTCTAAAGATAGGCACTCATTCCTGCAGGAATCATTATTTGATCTATTCTTCTCTCTGCAAGGAAGTTCTTCATGTCTTTAGCGTGGTTAGTACTGGCTGAATCGCAGATTAGCAGACTTCTTTGGCCACCTCGCAGAACAAGTGGCAGCATTAAATCGACCCACTTCCTTATAACTGCTTGTGTGCACCAGGCTTTTTTGGTTTCAAGAACATAAATGCCTGAAACACGTTTAACCTTAACTTTCTGGCCCTTAGTGATGATTAGAGGTGGGGCTTTCTTTCCAGACAAATTGCCAAAATACAGGCAACATGTGCACTTTCTAACTAGAGGCGGGAATGTAGATTGATGAGGCACTCCTCTGATCAACTGTCGTTTGAGATCCTTGGCCCATAAGCGCTGCAGTTTCATCCATAGCAATCATGTTGGAGAGTTGGTATTTAGAAAAGCTGATGCCATCAACAAAGGACTTGAATGCAAGTGCATGTGTAATAACTTCAGTATCTTCCAGCATGAACAATGTTGTCAATCTTAGAGACAGTTCATATTGCTGAAGGAAGCCATCTAGCCAGTATTGTGATGCTTTGAATTCTTCTGGGGATATTTCTAACTGTGGTGCCATTGCAAGGGCAAATGCTTGAATATCAGCCCAGCTCAAAACCAAAGTCTTTGTTCTCCTGTTAGCAATCCATTCACAGATGATGTCTTCAAGCTCAAGAAATAATGGTTGCTGACCTGATCCACACTTGTGCTTCTTAGCATTTCCTTAGTCCACCTGTTGACTGAGGTTATTGTACTCTGCCATTTTCAGACCATTCGGAGATCCAACTTCTCTTTGCAGAAAGCCGTAAGATTCTTGCCCCGGGCGTCCTCCATGATTCCTTTCTTGTACTCGATGGAATAGCTCTTTCTTTTTGCACTCATCTTGTCTGGGGATCAAAATATTATTCCCTTTAAATCTACCATTAAATGAAGTGTTGGAGTGGCAGCAAAAATGATGACAGTTAAGAATGATGGTCCACACAAAAGCGATGAAAAATTGCAGGCACCAAAATTCAGAAAACGTTTCTGTATTTCACACGAGTGCATTAAGTACATCCGTTACAATACACACCCTACTGAATTATGAAGATTCATATTAGACAAAACCACATCAGTTAGTTATCAAGTGCACACGTTATTCGTGCATTGTGTCTGTATTCTGATTGGTCATTCGGGAATAAGTCTCGAGTTCATCTGTTTACATAGTCGTTTACCTCTCGTCCAAAGGCACCCACTTGGGTATTTATAAATACTTACTTATAATTTATATTATCATTTATTTTAAGTATTAATGTCAATAATATTATTTATATTTAATTATATATCAATATTATTTTATAATTCAATACATCTGTTGTGTGTTGCAACGGACGTACTAAAGGCGTCTGTCTGGCTGACGATGTTAACTGGGACTTATTTTTGGGGTAGGGCTTATATTATAAGCATCCTGAAAAATCATGCTAGGGCTTATTTTCCAGGTGGGTCTTATTTTCGGGAAAATACGGTACAGATAACTGTTCTTTTTCTACAGTGATTCACTGCACATGTAGATAAAACGCAGTCTGCATGATTCCTTCAATGTACACAGTTCTTTTGCATGTAATAGATTTTTACTAAAGTTGGCCTAACAGAGGAGAATTATTACACAGAGCAGGTAGCAACTTGTACGAATTAACTATCAGACATCAGTTCTCGCCATAGTTTTGTTTCACTACTGGCCAGCTTCCATGATTCTGGAACCCATTCTCCCATCAATGTTTTGCTACAGATTCCTAGTCCCTCCTTCTGTCTCTGACTGCCTGGTGTAAAATCCAAAATGTTGTTCCCTTTTTGGGAGGAGCAATTTAGCTCTTATTTGTTTTAACCTCTACTCTCAGTTGAAGGCCATTCCTTTTAAAACTGAAAGGCTCATTAATGTGTTTCCCCAAATAAACCAGCTGTCTTTGTTCTTCTTTCTACTTTGACTACAGAAACAGTTGCGGTTACTTAAACAACACCCTTTTCTTTCATAAAATACCATTTCCAAATATGAAAGAATAGTGTGGCTATTAATAGATTCGTGAAAAGGTGAAAAGAGAGGGACTACAAGAAATATTGACAACTATTTATGAATGACTTTGCCTTGTAAATAACGCATGAACACCTTTACACATTGTTATTTTTATCATTTTCTTTTGAAGTAATATAATCTAACATAATCTAATAAATTTTATGATACTATTAATTTGACTCTTTTGTGTTTCAAGAAATCAAATCAAGTTTATAGCCCATATATCCAAAAAAAGATGAAAATGTGTGTATATTGCAATATTGCTGAACTAATAGGAAAAAAAAGTGGAATAATTTTCAACATTAATCTTATGGGCTTTTCAAGATTAATATGGCATTTAAGGGCATGTCATAACTATGCTAAAATCAAAGACAATGTCTGGTCAGCTGACTGCTTAAGGAAAGTAGAGCAGCCTAGGTACTTAGAGGGCAAAGGAAATGGTTTCCACTTTAAATCTGTTTTTTTAAAAAAAACATGGTTCTGACAACATAGTTGAGTAATAAGCAGAATTACAAATTTTCAAATAAAATCATATTAAAAGATTCACTTGTCTTAAATAAGTAAGTTTGACTTTTTCCTCTGAAAATAAACAGTCAGGAAGAACCAGAAAAATATGTTTTGGGATTCCTCTCTTTTCTTCCTTGATCCTACTTAAAGAAAAGAAGACTAAAGATTGTGCAAAACTGATAATAGTTCTAAGCAGGAACAAAGCAAGATATCTTTAAAAGAATTTTTGTCTATAATCTCTCTGCATACCCAGTGGAAAACATTGCAAGTTCATTTTCAAATGTCACCACAGAGAAAATGTTTGGGAAAGAAAAAGCCTGACTTGATATCAGTAGGCATAGAAAATACATTTATATATATATACATTTATATATACATTTATATATATATATAAAAAGAATGATATCGTCACTGCTACTAAAGAAAAGCAAAGGAAGAGTATGAGAAACAACATAGCAACTCCACTCACAAATCAGAAGTTGGAAAGAAGTTAACAGAAAGACAACAACTAATGAGAATTCCTTGCCAAATTGTAACTGTTCCATCTCTGTCAACATCAGTATGCTCTCTTTTTACTGAACACTACACAACACACCTCCCAGAAGCTGCAAGTTATAGGGAAATCAGACAGAGAGTTGTAAAAGTTTGTCGTTAATGGCAACAATTCCTGTTTTTTCTTTTGTTTGTATAATTATACCTCATTTGTTCAACCAGATCTTTCGGAAACCATCACTTGCCCAAAACAACAAAGCCAACAATGTCTAATTTTCACAATCTTTGTTATCACCACTCACTCCTCACCTGTTTCTGAATCCATAAGAGAAAAAGAACCCTCTAAGTCACAATTTGATTCTCATAACATCATTTTTGCATTATTTAATCATGTCTTATTCCACATACAGAATTTTGTGATATTATTTCTGTTTACATCATGGTCATACACTACTATCTTCTCTTGTGCTATTTTAAACATTGTAAAGCTTAAGTTTTTATTTGTATACACATGATAGTGTTCATAGCTAAATCCAAAAGGTGGACTTGTGAAAATGAAAGTGTCACATACATATCATCTAAAGATAAATCTGGAAGATGAAAGGACTGTTTATAGTTTCATATTAAAAGCAGAATTGATCTAAGTCTCCCCATGTTTCCCATTGCCAAGATGCCTCAAGGAAAAATTGTATGATGGGTAGAAAGCTATTTGCTTCAGAAAAGTCTAAATGAGAATTTGAATTTGACACCAAAGACTGTTTATATTAAGTGAGCTGTTAGATGCAGGACATTCAATAAAGCCAGGTAAACACTTTCCTTTTAGTTGTAAAATATTCTTTCTGTCCTTTGAATCTTATTTTAAAGAAGTACAATAATTGCTAAATCCACGAAGAGGTTCATTGCACATAGTTTCAGTTAATCGTGCGCTAAATACAGCTCTTCAAGTATGTTCTTTATCTGCAGCACGAAGTCACTGTCCTTGAAAATGTTTCAGAAAATGAAGATAATTGAAACAGGAAAATCACTTTTAGGTGCTGAGGGTTGTAACTAGAAAATTGACTCAAATAATGCCATCCATTTGAAATAAACAAGTATACAAAAACAACCAGCCCCTGATAAGATGAAAACATACTGATGTTACAAAGAGGATTTCTTATTCAACACCTGCTCTACTGTTTTTTTTTTTAATTTCTTACCATTTAATTGACTATTGGTGCAATGAAACCTATAATACAAATAAATTTTCCTCTTCCTAAGGTTCTGTGTTTTATGTTATGTTCCAAACTTGTCTGATATTCCTTGGAAACCAGATTTAACAAAAATTAATGGAGTAAAACTATTTAGGAGACCATTCCTAGAGCTATTGGTACATCCTTCAACAAATATTTATTGAAATACTTTTTTGTGTTGGATACTGTTATAAGTACTGGAGATTTAGAAGTGAACAAGCAAATAAGATCCCTGACATTATGAATATTATATTCTAGTAGAGGGGACAGGCAATAAAGAGAATAAGAATTAATTGTATAATATAATTTCAGGTAGTGATAATTGATATAGAGCAAAATAAACCACGTTAACCCACTGAAGCATGAAGGTGCAATTTAGGAGAGGGTAGCAGGAAGACAACCTATAAGATAACTCACCAGAATGAGGAATGTAAGAGAAAATTCAAAAGTTTCAGAAACCTAAAACAACATTCTTTTATTTTCAGCATCATTTACTGAACATTTATCATGTATCAGGCCAGGCCTAGGGGCAAGTGATACAAAACAACTAAAATCCAGGTTCCTACCTTCAAAGGGCTTGCAGTCAAGTGAAACGGACAGACACAAAGCCTATGGACTCTAATCCTTAAATTGGATTAGCTCTATAAAGGATGGCAATGTCAACCTAACAAACTATAAAATAGGGAAGGGTTGTCTTAGGTCACTCACATTCTATGCCCTTTCTACAACCATTTTCCTCTTGTTTAGTGACCTATGTTTTTTTTCATACACGCACACACACACGTGTGTGTAATGTGTATATGTATATATGTATGTATATGTATATGTATGTATCTCAGTTTGCAACTGGTATCAAGAGGTATCAAGCATCCACTGACCATAAACGGATAAACAGTAGAAATCTATCTGAAGGCATTTCAGATTTTAGACGTTTTCTGAGTCCTCCACTAGTCGACTAACCTCCATGGAATAGAACTGTGTGGTGCTGCCCTCTCAGATATTTGACATTCAACTACAGACTTCCATAGGCCCCAAAGGAATCACTGAAATGGGAGAGGAGGCTTCTACTTCTGAGGAGGCTGGTGCCTGAAACTTTCAGTGACTCTTACATCCTATTTAATAGGTAGTCTTTTGTGCCATATACCTATGGGCTTAGCACCCATTAATGATCAGAGAGCTGAAAGCCAAGGAGCCTGGGCCATCCATAAAAAGACCCTTCTTATTTATCCAGTAACCTGGAGTGTGGAAGGGGGCATCAGTTAAGTTTTAAATTTCTTCTGCTTCTTGATTAAGCACTTCATTGAGATACAGAAAGGGAGGATCTATAAGTCCTTTAGCACATTATCTATAAGTCATTTAGCACATGTCACTGTGAACTCTTTAGAAAAGAGGCACTTAAAAAGTAAAATAGCAGTATCTTCAGAAATTAAAGATTACAATCTGGTTCTTCTTGATTTTCTCTTGTATCACAATGAGAATAAGTAAGCTGTTTGGAAGTAGTGACATCTCTTAAAACCCTTCATTCCCCTATGAGGGGAACTCTTTACAAAAGTTTCAGTAACCTTGGACTACACATATTTCAAATCTATATGTCAGAAAAAAAATATATATATATACACACACATATATATATATATGAGAGAAAGAGAGTGTATATATATATACATATATATATGAATATATATATATATATATATGAGAGAAAGAGAGAGAGAATGGTATTCTGCATCTAAATAAATATTTTACTTAGATTTTTAAAAAGCTCCTCATGAGAAAAGAGAACTGACATAAATCTTATGAAGGATAAGAATAACATATAGAATACTCAGAACTGTGTACTAGGGGGCAGCCCCACTCACTTGTCATTTTCTGTAATTGTATGGTTGATATTAATGCTCACATCCTAACTGTACTGACTAACCAAGGGCAAGGGCCCTGCATGTTTTGACTGCCACTATGTTTCTCCATTCCTACACTCTGCCTGTCTGTCATATGGTAGGCATGTGCTCAAATAATATTTACTACTTGAATAAATGGAAAAAAAGAAAAGAATCAAGGGAAGAAGAAGGCTCAAGATACCTTATAACAGGCAAATGCCCACTTACTTGATTTGGACAGTTCAGACCTAGTCATGAGTCAAATTACCCAAAGAACAAGTAAAAACAGAATGGGAGCAATTGTGGCAAAGAAAAACAGATGAACTCTGCCTCAACTATCTGAGCCTCCTGAAACAGACTCCTGAGACTCTCCTTGTTCACTATATAAGTACGTGTGCCAGAGATGCCCAGCCCTGGCTGGTGTGTTGGGAATCCCTACATTGCTGAGGACTGAGCAGTGACTCAGGTGAGGCACACAGAGGAGAAGTCCTCAGTTCTCTAACTACCTCACTTAGGTACAAGCCCCACAGCCTCCACAAACTCCCAGCATCATACCCAATAGTGGGCTTTCCCTTCATTCTCACAGATTTCTTTTATTCTTCTTTTAACATGATTTTATGGGGATAAAAATGTGAAGGGCACTTCCTTAATGTGGTTTTTCCTGGCCCATGCAGTCCCTTAGATGGCCCTGGAGCCACAGCACCCTAGAATTAATATCCACAGATGTACAGGAAATAATATCCCCCATAATATTCACAATTATAGAGGAAATAAACACTAAAGGACTGAAATGACAGCTGTGTTGGAAGTCATGACCTTGCATTACATTGAATGCAAACCAGCACTTTGGCTTGAGTACATCTCAAGAGATTTGGGGAATGTTCACATTGGTTAACTGGAAATAATTCAAGTCTACCTCCCCAAGTTAAGTCTGACAATCAGATTAAAACTGAAGAGAAACAAGACATCAACTTATTTTGTAATGTGGCTTTGTCTTAGATACCTGCTGACACTGTTCCAATAACCATGATAAATGATGTGAAAAAATGGACATGCTAAGGCAGAGATGGGCATCTTTAAACAAATGTCTAGTCACTTTAATTTCACATAAAGTCTTCATTCCCTCATATTTAGTTACACTACATAAGAGGTATCACTTCTTTTGTCACTCCTATATTTCCCTCCTAAGTCACTGTTCAAGTCCACCAGCAGTGTAGGATTTCCCGAAACACTAGCCAATGCTGGGGCATCTCTGTTCTCTGATAATTATTTGATGAACAGGAGGATTCCCAGGAGGAACAATAAGAGCTAATACCTATGGAGAGCCTAGGTGCCAGATCCTGTGCTAAATAATATTAATAGTAACTAATATGTATTAAGTGCTTACTATATGTCAGGTACTGTGCTTTTTTATCTGCATCTCCTTACATTCGTACAGCCTTTTGTAGTGAGTACTAATAAATCCTCACTTAACAGATTCCCAGATCATTCTGCCTCCATGAGGTAAAGACATCAGACTTTCTGTCTGTCACAGGGATTAAAACAACAAAACAGCAACATCAGTAGCACTGGGCTAAATGCTTGATTGCATTATTTCCTTTAAACCTCCCAGTAACACTGAGCTGAGAAATATTATTTCCATTTTATAGAGAAAGAAACTGAGGTTTAATGAAGTTAAGAAACTGCCCAGGGTCCCACAATAAGTGGGGAAGGCAGAACTTAACCACTCAGCTTTCTCTGTTTCCAAAATCTGAGCCCTTTCCCCTGTTCTCCAGGGTCTCCTGTGACTCCTCATGGTCTGCTACATTCAGGAAGAAAACCAAATATCCTTCGTGTGATTTTCATAAATGAGTTAAAGAGATTTGAAATTCAAAGTCTGTTTTAATCATCACCAGAAATTGTTTTCTTTAACAATTAATAGTTGAGGTCTGCAATTACTTTTCAGGGAGTCCCTCAACATCAGAATAAAGTCAGAAGAAAATTGTTGCCAGTTCTTCTTTCTAGCCCAATTGTTAAAAAATCAGAACTTTTACTATTATTGTGTGGCTCTTTTGGGGGAATTCCCAAGAGTATTTTTAGCAAGCAATAATACATTCCTTTGTTATTCTTTAACTATTTATTATGTTTCTAAGAAGAGAGCATCTATTACCTACTGATTTTGAGGGCTGGATATTTCTCTCATAACAGATGGTCTTTTGTTCATGTCTCGATTCCCCTGACTTTCTAATTGCTAATATATGTGTTACTACTAATTATACCTTAGCAGTAACCTCACTCCAGTAAGAAGGCATATAGGCTGTTTTTATAGAGTTAGTGTTTCAACTTTTATAGCTTTCCTCATGAACTAGCTTCCAGACATGACACAAGACTTCACACAATAGTTGAAAGTATAGTTATTTTCATATTGCTTTGAACAAAGGAAAAATGTCTAGAGTGACACTAAGGGAGGGAATTAAAAGATTAGAAAAATTGATACTGCAAGAAAGCAAAAGATGCTGCTGAAGAATAGAGCCACATACTGTCAGGCTACCCAATTCCACACTTGAAATTCTCATTGCATGCCTGCCTGGTGACCAACCAGCCTTGGCTTATACATGACTGAAAACAGAGAACTATAAATAAAATACTTGGCCTAGTGTCTGGGCACATTATAAGTAAGCCTTAAAGGTGTGATTAAGGTGACTGGCTATTTCTCAGATGGCCATAGCAACACCTGGCATTTCTAGGCTATCTCACTCTGAGAAGCCCCAATCTCTTTTTAGGTTACTCCGTCTGTTTAAACTCAGTGATCACATAGGGAATACAGGAGACCAATATCTTGATGACAATTTTTTTTTTTGAAATAGGAAAAACAAGGGACTTTTGTAACTTGCTGGGAATAAAAAGTGTGTCAGTGCAGAAACTCAAAATAGCACTCAATATTCTTGACTCCTAGTCCTTTTTTTTTTCATTTTTCCATAGATGGAGACTTAAAATATCTGAACAGACTAAGTAATTTCACATGCATTCATTATTTTATATAATTCCGTCCGTGATATTATTAGATATTGTTGTTGTTGTTGTTACCCCTGGTTGGTAAATGACAAACTTTGGCTCCGAGAGAGGTTTTGTAACTTATCTAAGGTCACACAGACAGGAAATGTCAGATCAGGAATTCTAATCCAAGTTACTCTGACTCCACTGTGCCAGATTTTAAACACAGTACTGCCTCTGCCATGTGATTATGGAATAAGCATTGGTTGGTTTAGGAGCATAAAACTGTGGTCTATAGAGGAACATAGATATTGAAACCACTAATTAAAATACATCAGCAATATTGCTCAAAGTATGGCATATGCAAATTTCATGTAAGTACAGGAGAAAGCAACACAAGAAAGGCTTCACAGAGGAGCTATTTTTGAGCTAAGGTTGGGAGAAAGTAGGAGGAGGGCATTCTCAGAAGAGAGAATGGCACTTACAAAGGCACAGGAGCACAAAAGAACAAGATGTGTTCATTTATGGCTGGAGTGAAACAAGCAAGGGGTAAGGATTAGGAAGAGATGTGGCTGGACAGGTCACATCATGAAATGCTTTGTTCCTCTTGGGTCCTGGGAACATTTAAAAATATTCTGAAAGACAAATTTTCTGTGAAAGGTCTATGTCCCACAGCAAAGCTGTATGCATTTTAACTCTTCCAGTCAATTTAAATTCCTTTTAAGAAATGACATCTGGAAATGCAAAGCCTTAACCCAAAGAATGAGTTTTATGGTGGGGATTTCAGGCATTTCAGGCTCATGAAGGTAGGGGTAGGAGTGACTACTTTTGACCCAGAGACTTCTGTTCTAATCCTTTTTGTTGCTCTTAGTAGATTGCCTAAAAGCAGATGAGGGTCAGCTTTCTTACTTCTTTTTCTTTTTTCTTTCTTTTCTTTTCTTTTCTTTTCCTTTCTTTCTTTTTTTTTTTTCCTGGAACATATGAAATGCTCAGGTCTAGGACATATTTTCTTAGTCACTTTCTTCCAAGCTTCCTACTATAAAGTGTTTTCCTTTAAACTTTATTTTCTATTCCATCTGTTTTTCTTATTTTATTTTCATTGCTAGACATGCCTCTGCTCCCTCCCAAATGGTCTCTACCCCACCACTTTTATTTTACTCACACTCAGGTCTCACCCACTCTCTACTCTCTATTATGCTACTATTAATACCTCTTTGGTTTCTTCTCTCTTTTTAAGTGATACTTTAATTGCACACTGAAATCTTGTGTGTGTGTGTGTGTGTGTGTGTGTGTGTGTATTGTTTGGTTCTTAAGAACTAGAGGCCTTGATGTTTTTAAAGAAAAAATTAAATCCCTCTCAAAGAAAAAATTCAAAAAACTTAAAAGTGTGATCCAAGAGTTCAATTATTTCCATTTGGTTTTGAGAGACCATTACCCCAACCCCTTATAAACAAAATATGACTTACTTGCAAAAGTTGTGAGGTTTTGTTGGTCTGAGTTCAAATTCATTAAAACTACAGTTATTTTTCACTTAATAAAAGTCCCTTCCTTCTCATGAGTTTCCCATTTCTTTACCAGCATTCTTCCTATGTCCCCTATAGATCATTAGCTTTGAAGATATGCGATTATAAGAATAGTATTATAAGTAATTGTAGGAAAGAAAAAATTTCTTTCTACACTCTTAGGTTCTGTCTTGACCTAGGAATTAAACTGACATAAGATAGGTTAAGAAGAAAAGCATACAAATTGTATTTAATATTTTTACATGCACACAGGAGCCTTCAAAAGGAAAATAATGACCCAAAGAAGCCATTAGGCCCAAACGTTTGTATACCTTTTGAAACAAAGAAAAATAAATTGTGGGGATGTGGCAAGACAAAGGGGCTTGGGCTAAGGGCAGTAATGTGGGGCAGTGAGTAGGAAATATGTAAGGATAACCTAATGGAAAATGAGGGTTATTTCAGTAGCTCTGTTTATACAGATCCATTCTGGCATTGACTCTCAGCCTCCAGTCACAAAAATGTTCTACCCTGTCTGGTATAGGGAGGGCACCATTCTCATGAAAAATTTTGTGACTTGCTTTTAGATAGAAATGAGGAGGTCAGAGAACACTTCCTGTGTCTGCTATCTCTCAACTGCCTTGGGCTCAAAGAAATCAATATGCCAAAGAGACATATTTGGGGGTGGTATGTTCAAAAGCCTTTCTAAATCAACGCATTATTCACTTCAGTTCAGGTGACTGACTACCTACTATATGCCCAGTGCATGTTATGCCAGATTTGTTGAGTCATACCATAGAAATCAAGGCAGCTCTGTCCTGTCTACCAGTAGTTTACAATCTAAATGAGATAAAACAAATATATGCAACAATTTTTACATAAGGCAATATATACCGAGATATTAATTATGTTCTTTAAGAGGTAATAGAAGAAAGAGATCAGTGAGGCAGAAAAGTATTCCTGGTAAAATTTGTGGAGGAGATAAAGCTTGAACTAGTCTTTGAATAATGGAGAGGATTTTTAGTAGGCAGAAGGGCAAGAAAGTGGACATTCCAGAGGAAGGAAAAAAAAAGTGGGTGATTTCTTCACAGAGAGGGAAAATCATCAGGGCTGAGAGCTGGATCACCACTCTTCAGAAGCCCCTGTCTAGTTTCCTTACCCACACCAGCAAACAAGGACTCAGGTTCTCCCTCTACAATCTAACACATTACTATTAGAATCCAATTGACAATTGGTAGTCAGGGAGTATGGAAACCTTGCTGGATGGAAGGTGATTGTCTGTATTTCTCAAAGGACTCTTTCAATATGAGTCCTCTACAGCCTTTCCTAATACTTGTGAATCGGTATCAGTACCACTGCTTCCTTCCACCATGACAATTAGCCCTGAGGATGCAACTCTTTCATGCTACTGTTCTGCTGGAATATCTAGGAGCACAAAAGGAATGGGACTAAAGCCAGACCTCACTCAAGTTCGCCCATAACAGTGGTTCTTAATCTTTCCTGAGGACATACAGTGTTTGAGACGATGATGGAAGCCATGGGAACTTTTATACACATTATATCTCCCCTTTGTTTAGGTATAGCTTACATAATATCCCATTGAATTCTTTCCCATCAAGTTGCATTTGGGTAACTGATGCAGGTAAAGCAAAGATAATACCAAGATCTCAACTTCAATGTTCTCAAACCAGTGGGCATCACAGTCATCTGGAGAGTGTGATCAGAATGAATATTTCCAAGCTCCACTCCCAGGCATTTTTAGCATGTGCCCGAGGTTATTTGGATGAAGGCAGTTCCCTGGACCATGCCTTAAGAAAATCTGCTCTCTCGTCATCTAATCTGACTGAATACTTTTGACTTGGCACACTGCTCAACGGGTTTTCCTATCAGAGTTCAAACCAGAATAACTCATTTCCTCCTTAAAAAATGTACAAAATGTAAAAAAAAAATGTAAAACTATGATTTTGTTGACTGCTTAGCCTGAGTACACCATCCTACTTTGCCTTTGTTGAAATCATATGGTACCATATAAATTGGAACTTACAATATTGCATTGTGTCATTCTCCGTTGGACTGTGTGTGCACAGTTAGCCTTGCCTCCCTGCCCAAAGGACTAATTCCACGAGCAGGACACACAGTGGGTACTAGAATATATATCAATAATAGGTTCTCAATATGAATACAAATTACTTTTCAGGAACTTGCTTATTGATTTAAGTGAGGGACACCTGAATATGACCCCTTAGCTGGGAACCTAGAAAGCTCTGATGCCTTCACTGTGGAAAAACCACTGTGCAGCCTTCCTTGCTATGGATCTGTATTTCATTCCACGGACTAGTGTGAAAGCATTCCTATTTTCCATCACTTTTGTTAAGGGCTGATTGGTGCAGCCCAAGAAAAAAGGCAAAGATGTCACAAGATATATCTTCCTTGCTTTGATGCCCAGATTCAGATACCATTATTTGTGCCCTGTATTAATCACTGGTATATCTGTGCCATCAGAGGCATCACATGTCCTATTGGCATTCAGATTATTGTCTTAGAAGAGTATAGACAAAACATGAGATGTTCAAAAACAAAAACAAAATAAAAGCATTGTCAAAAAATGGAGAAACTTGGGTCAAGATGGTGGAGTATGTAAACACTGAGCTTACCTTCTCTCACAACCACATCAAAATTACAGCTAAACTATAAAACAACCATTATTGAGAATTGCCTAAAATCTTGCTGAACCAAAGCCCTACGTCTAAGGACACACAGAAGAAGCCACTTAGAGACTGGTAGGCGGGGCAGAGATGCAGACAGGCTGGTCCCACACCTGTGTGTGACCATTAAAAATTGGAGGGATATCTCATCTTTGGAGGTCCCTGCAGAAGGGTCCAGGGGTCACAGCACCACAACAGGCTTCCCAGGCCAGGGTTCCAGTACCAGAGAGAGAAGCCCCCATAATTTCTGGTTGTGAAAACCAGTGCAGATTATGGCTGAGTGAGACACAGGGCAGCTGGAGTCCAAAGCACAGGTTAAAGAGACTGCACAGGGACTTACCAACAGAATCAGTGGCTCTGAGCTCTAGCGCTGGGGCAGCAGCAGGAGAGGCAACAGGGACATATGGGTATGGGGGGGTAACTGAGTTGTCTGGCTTCAGGATGAAGGCTGGAGGGGCAGCTTTCTATCAGATGGAGAAGCTGGCAGAAACCACGATTCTTTGTTGAGCCCTCCCCTTTCCTGGCATGCAGATGCCATATCTGAGTCTCCATCAAGATGGCTGACACCATTTATTCATCCCACCCAGTGATTCCCTGAGACCCCACCCGGCCCAACTTTTGGGCATACCAAAGCCACTTCCAGTGGCTTTTCTGTATAAACTACCTGCCTCAGCTCATGCTGCAGACTTTCTCAGAGTCTCTCAAAGGTTTGTGGAACCCAGACAAGTAGCATCTGGCTTGACTGTGCCCTGTACCTCTAACTGAGCAGCCCTAAGCCTGGCACTAGTGGTAGCCAGCCTTGGTTCATGTCATGGCCTCTCGAAGTATTTCCAAACATGGTGTGGGCCGCAGCCATCTGAAGATTGCTTTGTGGCATCTGCTGGGTGGACCCCAGTGGAGTACAGGCTGTGGCTTAACTTGACCTGCAGTGGGTCCCATCCCAGGTGTCCCAGGGGCTAGAGCGCCCAGTGGCCAGCTTTGAAATGAGCTGGAGCATCACCCAGCTGCCTCCAAGCATGACAAGGGGCAGATTGGGCAGGAACCAGAGTCCAGCTGAGGCAAATCCTTCTCTAGGGTCAGCCACCTCCTCTGTAGTCACAACCACAACTCCTCCACTGTAGTCACAGCCAGTCCTGACAACACATGAGCCTGAGGGTCAATCCCTCCCATTCATGTTCAAACTGCAACCACAGCTCAACTACCACATTTCCCTGAAAATAAGACCTAGCCAGACAATCAGCTTTAATGCGTCTTTTGGAGCAAAAATTATTATAAGACCTGGTCTTATTTTAATATAATATCATTCTGGGTCTTATTTTGATATAATATAAGATCTGGTCTTATATTTTTTAATATAAGACTGGGTCTTATATACTTGTATAATATAATATAATATAATATAATATAATATAATATAATATAATTAATATAATATCAGGTCTTATGTTAATTTTTGCTCCAAAAGACATATTAGAGTTGATTGTCCAGCTAGGTCTTACTTTCGGGGAAACACAGTAGTTCTAAAAGCAGGCAACCAGCCCTCAACTACAACAGGAGGGCACACAGAACCCAAACAAGGGACACACCTGGAGTGTGTGGCTCAGGTAACCCGGAAGACTGCATCACTGATTCCCACAGCACACAGACTACATAAGGCCATAGTACTAAGACCAGGAGACATAGCAACCCTACCTAATACATAGAAACAAACACAGGGAGGCAGCCAAAATGGGGAGACAAACAAACATGTCCCAAATAAAAGAACACAACAAAACTCCAAAAAAAGAAGTAAACAAAATGAAGACAAGCAATCTTCTAGATACAAGAGTTTCAAACATTGGTTATAAGGATGCTCAATGATCTCAGGGAAAACTTCCATAAAGAGATAGGAAACATAAATATGGAGATAGAAAATAAAAAGAACCAGTCAGAAATAAAGAATACAATAACTGAAATGAAGAATACATTAGAGGGAATCAACAGTAGATTAAATGAAGCAGAGGATCGAATAAGCAATTTAGAAGACAGTATAGGCCAGCCCAGTGGCTCAGATGGTTGGAGCTCTGTGCTCCTAACTCCGAAGGCTGCCAGTTCAATTCCCACATGGGCCAGTGGGCTCTCAACCACGTTGCCGGTTCAACTCCTTGAGTCCTGCAAGGGAGGTGGGCTCTGCCCCCTGCAACTAAGACTGAACACGGCACCTTCAGCTGGGCTGCCTCCCGGATGGCTCAGTTGGTAGGAGCACGGGCTCTCAAACACAAGATTGCCAGTTCGATTCCTCGAATCCCACAAGGGATGGTGGGTTGCGCTCCCTGGAACTAGCGACGGCAACTGGACCTTGAGCTGAGCTGCACCCTCCACAACTAAGACTGAAAGGACAACAACTTGACTTGGAAAAAAAGTCCTGGAAGTACACACTGTTCCCCAATAAAGTCCTGTTCCCCTTCCCCAATAAAATCTTAAAAAAAAAAAAAGAAAGAAAAAAGAAATTATAGGAGAAAACACCCAATCAGAACAGAAAAAAAAAATCCAAAAAAATGACAATTTGAGAGGCCACTGGGACAATATCAAGTGTAACAACATTTGTATCATAGGGGTCCCAGAAGGAGAAAAGAGAGAGCAAGGGATTGCAAACCTATTTGAAGAAACAATGACAGGAAACTTCCCTAACCTGGTGAAGGAAATTGATATTCAAGTCCAGGAAGTGCAGAAAGTCCCAAACAAGATGAACCCAGAGACACCCACACCAAGACACATCATAATTGAAATGTCAAAGGTCAAAGGCAAAGAGAGAATCTTAAAAGCAGCAAGAGAAAAGCGTTACCTACAAGGGCACTCCCATCACACTGTCAGTTGACTTCTCAGCAGAAACTTTGCAGACCAGAAGGGTTTGGCACAGAAATATTTAAAGTGATGAAAAGAAAGGACCTACAACCAAGAATACTCTACACAGCTGTACTATCATTTAGAATCAAAGGAGAGATAAAGAGCTTCCCAGACAAGAAAAAGCTAAAGGAGTTCATCACCACCAAACCTGTCCTACAAGGAATATTAGAGAGATTTCTTTAAGGTTAAAATGATGATGATAATAATAACAATAATAATAATAATAATAATAATAATAATAAATATAATGGTGATAAGTACATACCTATCAACAATTACTTTCAATGTAAATAAATTAAATGCTCCAATGAAAAGATAGGGTAGGACTGAATTAATAGGAAAACAAGACATATGCTGCCTACAAGAGACACACTTCAGATTGAAAGACACACACAGACAGAAAGTAAAGAGATGAAAGAAGATATTTCATGCAAATGGAAACAAACAAACAAACAAAAACCTGGGCTAAGAATATCTATACCAGACAAAATACACTTTAAACCAAAGACTATAACAAGAGACAAAGAAGGATCTAGTAATTCATGCTCATCTATAGGATCATTGCAGCATTATTTACATAAGCCAAGATATGAAGGCAACCTGTGTCTCTGAATAGATGGATGCATAAAGAAGAGTTGGTATACACACAAACACACACACACACACACACACACACACACACACACACACACACTGGAATATTACTCAGCCATAAAAAAGAAGGAAATCTTGCCGTCTGTGATAACATGGATGGACCTAGAGGGTGTTGCACTGAGTATAATAAGGCAAACAGAGAAAGACAAATATTGTATGATTTCACTTATAATTGGAATCTAAAGAACAAAATAAACAAATGAAACAGAAACAAACTCATAGATACAGAGAACATTTTGATGGTTGCCAAATGGGAGGGGGTTTGGGGGTGGGTAAAAAAAGAGGAATGGGTTAAGAAGTACAAATTCATTGTTACACAGCAATCATGGAGAATATAGTGTATAGCATAAAGAATATAGTCAATAATATTGTAATAACTATTTATGGTGTCAGATGGGTACTAGATTTATTGGGGTGATAGATGGGAAGGGGTTGAGGGGCAGGGTAAAAAAGATGAAGGGATTAAGAAATACAAATTGGCAGTTACAAAATAGTCATGAGGTTATAAAGTAAAACATAGGGAATATAATAAATAACATGGTAATAATTATGTGTAGTGACAGGTGGGTACTAGTCAGGGGAATCACTTTGTAAATAATGTAAATGTCTAACCATTATGCTGTATACCTGAAACTAATATAAAATAATATTGAATGTCAATTGTAATTGAAAAATTTTAAAAGGGGAGAAAAGATAAAGGGAAATAAGAGGTTCAAAGTTCCAGGTATAAAACAAATAAGTCATGGGGTTGTAATATACAGCATAGGGAATATAATCAATAATATTGTGATAGCATAGTAGTGTCAAAAGGTTGCTGGACATATCATGGTGATCACCTCTTTAGCATAGGGAATATAATCAATAATATGGTAATAACTATGTATAGTGCCAGGTACTGTTGAATAACTATGATGTACACCTGACTAATAAAAGATTGTATATTAGCTATATTTTAATAAAAAAGAATTAAATGAAAAAACCAAAAGCATTGTCTTCAGAATTCTGCCAAATGTGATGTCAATAAAATGTCTTCAAATGATCCCTCCTGTTATTAAACTTGGTTTCCTTCAGGAATCTTTCAACGTTTGTATTTATTTAAGGGCTATTGCTTTTTGTTTGGTTTGGTTTGGTTTTTAGGTATGCTTCTTTAAGGCACACCTGAAGTTAGTTACATTGTTTTGCTCTGGGAATCAATGCACCTGACTAATTGTCAGGTGAATTATGATAGTGGTAAATACTATACCTAATATTAATAGTAATACCACCACAATCCCACTTCTAGGCATCTACCCAAGAGATGAGAAAACATGTTCACACAAAGACTTGCACATAAATGTTCATAAAATTATTATTCATAACCACAAAAAAGTAGAGATAAACTCAAATGCAACCACAAAAAAGTAGAGATAAACTCAAATGCCCGTCAACTGATGAATGGATAAAAAAAAAACAGTATATCCACACAATGAAATATTATTCAGCCATAAAAAGTAAGTAAGTACTGATTCATGCTACAACATGGTTATTTCAACATGAACCTTAAAAACATGATAAATGAAATAAGCCAGTCAGAACCCCCCTCCCCCGACATTTTGTATGATCCCATTTATATGACTTGTCCAGAATAGTCAAATCAATAGAGACAAAAAGTAGATTAGTGGTTGCCTGGCAATGGTTTTTAATGAAACTGTTCTAACTGGAGTGTGGTGATGGCTGCAAAACTTGTTATATTTACTAAAATTCATTGAAATATACAATTAAGATACGTTATTTTCTGGAGTGCATTATACCTCAATAAATTTGTTTTTTCAAAAAGTAATTTAAAAATGTAAGGGGAAAATCTGAAACAATGTATTTCATAGATACTTAAATAAAAGGAGAAACCTCAGGGAGCCATAATAAACATTGAGAATTAAATAAAATATTAATGCCATTTTCCATTTATTGAATACTTACTGTGTGCAGGCACTTCACTAACTGCTTTACATATATTATCTCCTTTGAGTATCACAGCAGAAGTATGAAGTTGAATTATTGTACCACCTTCACATATGAGGAGCCAGTCTCATAGAATTTAAGTAAATTGTCCAAAGTGACATAAGTAGTAAAGGGCAGAACCAGGATTTGAAGATAAAGCCCAAGTCCTTAACCATGTGCGGTAATTTTCAAGTACATTTCTTACTTTTCTTACTCCTAACTCCCATGCAAGACCCTCCCCTCAGGTTCCCAAAATTGCCATCTCTCTACCCCACTTCCCTGCTGCCAGTGTCTCACTCATCTCACTCAGCAGGAGACTGACTTACCCTCACAGTCTTCCTACTTCCTTCAGCCTCTACTATGGAGTTGTAAATAATTTGAGAGATTTTAAAAAGTAATTTAAATGCTATGGTTAAAAATTGCTTTGCAGATGGGACTTACCCAATATCATAAATTCTTGTTAATTCTGAATTCTCCAGTGTTCGATAATTCTCTAATTGTTTTTGGTAATTTCTTTTTAGTTCACCCTTCCTCTGTTACAAATCATGCATCAAATGCCAAACAGCAGGCCTAGAGTCTTTGGTAAGCCCATTTGGCAAAGGCCCTTAAAACATTCATGAAAATGTAAGAATACATAAATCAAAGATGAAGCGGCACAAATGTCTTTAGCTGAGCATTGCTATCTAAAGAATCCTTGCTCTGAAATGCTATTAAGGCAGGGGAAATGGTCAATTACCATGGTGAAATTCTCTCTCTTCCATCAAACCTCCTAACATAAACATTAAATGACAGCAGTAGTTCCCTTGTGGATCTAACTAGAAAACTTAAAAGTCTTGTAAAAGAGAAACAAATGATGATAAAAGCAAAACTGTATCTTTTTTTTTAAAAAAATATATTCTGTTACCATCATAACAGGTATGCAAATGAAACACTCCAAATCCATCCCAGAATGAGAGTAAAACTCTTGTACCACAGTAAGTGATAAAACAGGCAGAAGTAGGTATACTGCCAAGGTGCCAAACACCATTTTGAGAAAAATCTCTATTTGTACTATGTCAGACTGATGTTTCTGGGTTAGTAGAATGTACCCTAACCTTCAGGGAAGCCATTCAAGTATACAATCCATTATTCACCCTTGAGACCCACCTGCTGTTAAAATAGTTTGACAAAAAACAAAAATACCTCTATAAAGAAGATGAGAAGAATCACTTTGCAAGATAATACAATGTCCTTGCAGACAAAAGATAAATTATTAAAATATTATGCACAATTAAAAAAATAAAAATTGAATTAAAACAATTCTGCACAGGCTTTTTCCAAAGAATGTGTAGATCTCAAGTCTAACCTTATTTCAGGTAATAGGCAGAAGTTTCTGCAAGAGGATGATAAGGATCCGCCATATTCAGAGGGAAATACTCGATTAAAAGCACAGTGCTGGAAACTTACACATAACAAAACAGTATTACAAAGAAATAAAAACACTATTTTCATCACAATTGTTCTCTAATTGAAAATCTGTTCAAGTGAAAAAAAAATTTTGAGTGTCTCTCATTTATTAGTCAGATTGCTGCCACTCTCTTTTGTAATGTTGGACAAGTTCCTTTAACTCTTTCAATTGTGGTTACATCTGCTGAACTTCTTCTACTGTTGAAAGCCTATGACAATGCCTTCTGCTCCTTCTGTGCCTCCTCCAGCATCTGGCAGTATGGCACCAACCTTTACTTCCTAAACCCAATGAGCGAGATCAGTTTTATCCATTTGCTTGCCTGGTAAGCCTTGTTACTCACCTCTAGGGCCAATTCACCTGAGATAAAATTGCAAGTGGGCTATTTACCTGTCACTACCTAGCATCTATGTTGTGGGCCCTTTACCTGCACTACAGGCCTAGGATCCTCACTGTTGTGCCTCCTTTTTCCTTTAAATATGAGCTCAGACATTTCATTCACACTAAGATGCCAATGTGTAGTGACAACTTGATGAGTGGTCTAGGGGAATTGTACCAAAGACTAAGGCCTTAAACAAACAAAATAATGTTTAGATAGTAGAATTTTATGTGCCAGTTGAGAGAGGTATGAGTGAGGGAAGGAGAGGAAATGCCTGAGCCTTCCTGATACCTGAAATTGTGCCATTTATGGATTACCTGTTCCCCATATTCTAGATGAGGATGGTGTTCCTTAACCCAAGACCAAACTTCCAAACTCTATTTAGTCCACTTAATATTCTTTTATTTGATGACCACAGACTGCATACCCCTATCCACAACCATCTTATAAATGCATACTATGTACTGGGCAAAAAGACCCAGAGGAGAAAGTATGCCTGACTCAGTGCAGATAGCTCCAAACCTGGAGAAAACCATCTGAGAAGGCATGGTAGTTCAGGATACAGGAATAGCACTCTAATTCATATACATTAAAAAACAATACCCTACAATCAGTGTGTGGAAACAGGAAAGACGTTTCTATTATTAGAAAATATGCAGTTGTTACTTTGAAAGAGTTAATCAGTTCATCATTAGTGAGTCACCAAGTCCAGTTCAAGGTAGAGTGTTTATGGCACTGAAAGTCTTCTGACTTTTTCCATATTGCTTTTGTAGTTTCTTTCCATGAACTTTACTCTTCTTGGCATTTCTCTTCTTACTTGTTCTAGGCATCTAGATTATGTCTGACCTCACCAGTAGATCTTTATAGCATAGCTATATTTTCAGCTCACATTCGCACTGTGGCTTTAACACAATTATCCTTATTAAAATGTAAATTTCAAGGAAAACATGATTACGTAGTAATTGAATGTTCCATCTTCTTTAAAAGGGAGGAACAGAGCTCTAGCGTGCATGGCATAGTGCTTAGTATGAATCACTTTACCTTCGGCACTGGTGGAGTCTGTGGTTAGAAATTTTGGCATTGGAAGAGACTTGAAAATTTATCAGGTCCTAACGCCACCCAATTTAATTCCCAAATACTGTTTTACATCACTAGGATTTACATTAGGGCAGAATTTCCTTCCTCAGCAGAAAAGGAAGTATACTCCTAGACTGAGCCAAACAGCAGTAGATACAGTGGGCCTATGGAACGCCAATCAGACATCATGCTGTTAAAGCAGTCAGATGACATAGGTTTAGTTTAGTTCTGGACAAATCACACTATCTGGGCCACAGTTTCCACATCTAGAAAATGAAATTGCAGGATTATTACCAGCATCCCAATGCTCTTCCTGATGAGGAGCTGTACTTTTCAACTTGACCCTAAGTTTGGAAGAACTGTTCAATTCAACAAATAACTGAGCATCTCTCATTAGTCAGTTATGCCATTATCTCTTGCAATTGAAGACAAATCACCTCATTTCCTTCAGTTTCAGTATTGCCCTCATCCATAGCTGTACCTGCTTCGGCATCTAGATAAGCCTTTCACTGTTGGGAAAGAGGGGGATACAAGTTGCTGGTGAGGGTAAAAGGCAATTATGAGAATGAAACACACAGAGGAAATAACAAAGATAACGGCCAGTTAGATTTTTCTCTTGGCAGAGAGCCCCTTTAGGAGAAGGCTGTTATTGCAATATTTCTGTTTTTGTAATTGATCACATAAGCCTTTTAGAACCAGTGGTGGATTGAGAAAGTCACAAACAGGTAGCTGATGATGCTTCAATTTAATAGAACACATGCTTTCATTCAGCATAAAATCCCCAGTAATATTTTTCTTCTATAAATTAGTAATATATATTGTATCTGTATATAAAGATTAAAATTGTTTTCTCTCCAGATGATATGAATTTCTCTGAGATGTTTCTTCTCAGGCTCTCATAAAGGCCCACATAAAGTCAGTCATAAAAAGTCTATTACAAACAACTCATTTGCTTTTCCCTCCCTTGTGCAGTATTTCTGGTCAAAGTTCATAAAGTAAGAGTGACACAAATACCCGCCAGGAGGGGAAAAATTAACACCCAATACTATTTCTTGGAAGGAGCAAGATTAATCACAGCTGATAATTGTATTCTCAAATGATGATAATACATCATATAATCTCATTAAATTTTGAATCACTATGGCTTTTAGAGGGACAAAACACAGTAAAAATCCACGTTAGGTAAAGATAAAAATCCTTTATGTGTCTGAAATCTCAGAATAAATTTCTTTTAGTTGTCTTGTCCCTTATCTATACAAAACGTAAGTAAGATTCCATAGCTATGAGAATCAGAAGTCATTCCCTTTGGGGAAACTATCACCCTCCCAAAAACCTTCTCATTACTTAAAGGAAATAATATTGTAAAACATGACCTTTGAGAAAAATGACAGGTAACTTTGGCCTAGGAGACACAAGGTTGAGAAGGCTGAAAATTATCCCGTGTTATCAAAGTTCATGTAATTTTAACAAAACTAGCTGAGGAAGCAGAGATAATTAGATGTTCTTTTTATAAAGAGTTTAAAGCATTGTACTGAGGACTAACCCTTACAAAACTTGGAATTATATAGTAAACTCAAAAGGTGCAATTAGTAGGCCTCTAATGTAAGCAGAAGAGGACGAAAGACGGAAAAGATTGGGTGTGACACTCAAGAAGAAATATAAGATAAAAAGAAAGAGGTATTCATGGTAGGATTAGTAAAGTGCAACCCTGGATGCAATAGAACAGTACTTTACAGACATTAATGTGCACATAGATCACATGGAGATCCTGTTCCAACACACATTATGGTTAAGACTGAGGTGGGGCCTGATTTCTGAATTTTTTATGAGTTCCCAGGTGATGCTCTTGTTATTGGCCCATGACCATAGACATGATCACAAAAAACCAAGACTTTTAGTAACCTGGGGTGTTATTGGTCAAGTAAACTAGTTCTTTCAGATCCACATCATTAAACCTTTATTAAGCACATCTTGTATGATAGGCATTATAGTAGGCTACATGAAAGTAAATACCTTACAATACAGTTGGAGAAGTAATACTTAAAAATAATTTTCCCCAAGGTCATAGAATTGATCCTTCATGGTCAGGGCTCTTGATTTACCCTCTGTGCAACATGGTATTTAAATACTTTCTTGGGGGAATCCAAAGAGAGTCTAGATTGGGGTAGAGGGAAGAAGGCTGAGGGAGTCAGCACAGAACATACATGGGGGATTTAATTTCACAGTCTAAAGCTATTTCACAGGTGAAATTTTTCCATTAACATTGAACAAATTGTTTTTTCTTCCCTCACCTCATTGAGGGGCGGGGACACTTTGACCGTGAACCAAATGTGTGAATTGATTTTAGATAATATCATCTCATATTTTGCAAATGAAACTTCACAGCATATAAAGGAGGGGTATGGTTAACACCATATAAAGACAAATTGTAGGCATACCCTGGGTCTCAAGGTACCACAAGATCCTTATTCAAAATGGGTGGAAATAGGTTCAGGCTTTCAACATTTGCATCCTTCAATGAGTTTTTAACATTACCTGTAAGCATAATTTGGTAAAAATCAAATTATATCCCTGAACGTTGAAGGGTACATGCTCCTCAGTATTTTAGTTTTTAGCATAATTGCCAATGTTAAAGATAGGTAGAATTCTAATAAAAGTAAAATAATATTGCTGAACTCTGAGAGCAAGACACCACTTTTAATTACAGATTCGACCTGTTCTCGTTTCCCTAACTGCACGTTTCCCATACTTTGCAAGCACCCAGTATTGGAAAAATTTAAAAAGTCTACATCCAGCACTGTAAAAAATCTTTAAAAATAAGAAATTATTTCAATGTTTGTGACACCAGCCTCTTTTACTATGACTTCAAGATGTACCTGCCAGCTTCAAATTCACCCTGCCCAAACACTTTATTTTCACCCACTTTTCATGATATGTATCATGGTCATTAATTATTTGAAACCTAAGTTGCTCTTTTTATTATGATGATTTGGAGCATTGAAACAACTTCACCAGGAGAGGTGTGTATATTGAAAATAGGCATTAAGATATGCGACTGGAATAGCGAGTGAGCATCCCTTTCTGGTGGCAGATAATCTGGGACTCGAAAAGTCTCTTCTAAGGATTCTTTAAGTCACAGGGAAGAAAATCTCAGGCGTGAGAAGTATTATTTTTCCCTTTTTGTTACCTTATGTTTCTGAAATTTATTGAAATTTTGGAATAAAATTGGAAAAAAGTCTAGTGCACCATGTAGGGATTCTGTGAGACAGCTCAGCATCTTAGGTTTCTTCACCTAATACAATATAATATATTGATAAAGAGTATGGACTCTGGAGCCAGACAATTTGTAATTTGAATTCTGTCTTTGCCACTGTGAAAACTTAAGAAATTTATGTAGCCTATCTATGCCTCAGTTTTCATATCTAAGTGAGTATGATAATGATAATAATAACAATAGTACCTATCTTGTAGGATTATAATGAGGATTAGATGAATTAATATCTATAAATACTGCCTGGCACAGAGTAAGCACTCGATAAACATTAGCTATTTTAATGTCAAATATTATTTCTCATCTTGGAAGAGAGGAGAAATTACTTTTTCAAGTATAGATATGTGTGTATGGGAATAGAGGGAGGAGAATGGGAGAGCCAGAGATACAGGGAAAAGTTAACACGAGTAATATGTGAATGAACAGATAACTAAAGCAGAAAGCTGCAGAATTAGGTATACAAGATGCGATGGAGAAGAAGAATGGCTTCTTCTCCCACCCTTAACAAGTGACCCAGACTGAGAGCAGTAATAAAATCTGCTCCAGAAAAGTTGAAATATGGGGAAGAAAATTATGGAAAGGCACACAGAAGATAAAACAGTAATTATCTTTCTTTAAATATCTGAGGTGTGTGTATGTGTGTGTGTGTGTGTGTGTGTGTGTGAGAGAGAGAGAGAGAGAGAGAGAGAGAGAGAGAGAGAGAGAGAGAGAGAAAAATACCTAAATAGGATATGAAAAATTGCTGAACACTAAAAGTTAGGGCTTTGCTATGTTCACCTTTAAAACCAAATTTATAAGTGGAGAATCCTAAATGTTTGCTATTATAAGAAGCATCTGGAGCAAAGGTGAAATTCAGCATCTATATTTTGAGTGATAATTAAGTACTCTAAACTTCTATCAAAATTATTGTCAACTCTGTGATGGCTCATTGATTTTAGAGTCTGTATCAGAGTTTACTCTCATTTCCACTGGATGCTTGTAATACAGAACAATAAAAATCAAATAACACTGAATGGTGATTTAAAAACAGCTGTGCATTATATATTTGGGAGAGGCAGAAAGGGCAGGAATACAATTTAAGCACATCCCGGGCAATTTTCATACTTAACACTGATATAAAAGCAAATATATCATATATAAATACAACAATGGTGAAAAAAAGAACATTTAGAAGTCCCACTTATCATATCCTCTATCCAGAGTAATACCATTATCTTAAACAACCCATTCCTTTACCAATCTCAGCAACTCTCTGGGACATGAAAAAAAAATCTTAGACTTACATATCATCTCAATAAAACATGGATAAAATGATATTATGATAGTGTTTATAGAACTAGATCATCTGAAATTGTAAGTCTTTTAAAATATCATAGAACATATTTTTCTTCAGCCCATTCTTCCTCCTTAAGAATACTCTATTTTAAAAGACCTTAATTCATAGAATCTCTTCAGAAAAAAAAATTCATTTTCCTATAGTACTGATACATAATGATTTTGGTGTGTGTGGGTGTGTTACAGGGGTTGAGGTAATGGCCATTGGCATTCTTCACTCTAGGAAGGAAAGTTTTATATGTAAACAATATGAAAATAAAGTTTGTCTCTCCCATAGAGTTCATGGACCATCGATCATTTACAAAATTTAAAACATTCCGTTCCTGTAACTTCAAAAAGAATTCCAAGACTTCATTTCCCAAATCAAGGAGAAATTTCAAAATATGTAAGGCACAACTTCCAGATCACAAAAGGTGCTATTTAGGTGGAATTCATGTCTGCCTATCATTCAGAAAACCAAAATTGTGGAATGGATGTGCTTTCGAGGCATCTTATGTACGTTAGCTCTTTTCATTCTTTTCCTTTGTCAAGCTTATCTTTATTTTACACTCAAACTCATTCTGTGATATTTTCCTGTCTCTCTGTAAACCTGATGTTTTATTCTTTGAATAGACCTCCCTTTGTCCTGCCATGCTTTTTGCATATAGCAGTTCAGACACAGAAGGTTTCTTTAGCTCCTATTATTGCTATTGGTGGATGACAGGCAGAATCCTTATTGAAGTACTTTTAACGCTTTACATTTTTATTCTGTGCAGTTTCCTGCTTGCACTGATTCAATTGCACACAGCTTTTGCTGCAATCTTCCCAAATTCGTTCTGCAGAAACTCATCACTTTTATACTTACCCCTTTTGCTTTCACTTTGGTACTAGTTACCAAGCTAACTAGATTCTGATTCCCATGCACTTCAAGAGTACCCCCACTTTTCACATAATCTTTTTTCACATCATCTTTCACTTTTCTGATATGCAAACCTGAGCCTATAAATTGCTCCTTATTTCTCTCTCCTGAATTTACCTACTGTGTCATAAGAAAGCCCTTTACCATGTCCTCCTCACATCACTTGGTATATCCATCTATTAAGATTCCATGCTTAGAACTATTATCTCCAAACATCACGTTAAAAGATGCCCACTTTTCCCATGAAGTTCTTTCTAAGAATCAGCACTCCCCGGATGCCTTTGTTTTGGTTTTCACTCTTCAGAAGCAGTTATTTAACTGTCCTTGAGTCTGTCTGATTCGAGCTTTAACCCAACCAAATTTCTTCTTCACTGTTTTTGTTTCAAAGGTTTGTCTAGAAAGCCTTAAATAGAGATGACACAATCATACCTTAATGATGAAACAGGCTGAGCCTCCTGAAAGTCAGCTTCCTTATCTTGATCTGTTTATTGTTTCATGAATAAAGTGAAAGAACTCAGTTCTTTTGCTAACAATTACACTGAGTAATTATTGCAAAGGGCCCCAAGTGAATGACTCTGTAGAGTGGACCAGAGAGGGAATATCCAGAATCTTGGAGACTAGATGTAATCACCTGAGTAGTATACAGGTAATCTGTGCAGATCACAGCAAAATGCACTGTTAGGAAGTCTAATCAGATAGGCAGTCGATAGCAAGAACACCCAAAGGTAGATAACATAAGACATCTCAACAGGTGGGTAGGGCAAATTTTTAGGACAACCTGGGATCAACAGATTAATTGGCAGCCCCAGAGTAGGCCAGATATAGGGTAAGGAGAACAAGTGCTGAGGGACAAAAGATGGTAATACAGTTACTTAAATTTGGGTATCAGGCAAGGATTTGATCATCAGGAACAATCAAGAGTAGATGAAGGTTAACTTGCTGCTGTGCTAAGGGCTCCAGTAGGTCTTTATATTTCCTCTGATTAGAGACTAGATTGATCTTCAGGTGCCGGAGCAATGCTTGGGTTTAAAATGTCCCAGTTTGGAGACCTAAGGCAAGGAAGTTATTATAACTTGCTGAAGTTCATTACAGAAAAATTATTGTGATTAATAACTATAATTTGTTTATCATCAACCCAAAGTTCTTTGGATTTTGTATAGCACACTGAGACTAGTGTAATTCTTATTAACAACAGGTGCCATTTTAATGTGACTTGTGATATTTAAAGTGTTTAAAAATACCAGATAGTAGACTTTCTTGAAAGCATTTTAAAAGCCTTCTTAATTAAAAGTTAATGTTATTATGTAATTTGGTAGATGTAGTTATTGATTATACAACAGAGTTTTGTTTCATTTAGAAAAGAGCCACGGTTAATGAAGGAATCATCATACCATTTTTGAACATTAAAAAAGAATATTTATACCAACAATAAGTCTGGAGACTGATGATAGTATGATCAGTGTTTTTAGATTCCCAGATCAGTCTCAGATGAGGATTCTGATACCTATCATCTTAACAGAGGACAAGCATGCCCCAAACTCCCAATGCTATCCATGAAAGATCTCCAGCTTATATTTTTTTCGTGCAATCATTCTATTTTCAGTTTAATTACTAACATCAAATGATCCAATAAATCTATACTTACAAAGGGAAAGTGGACTTTGAATTGTTTTTCCATAGTAATGATAGGTATTCTTTTCCTGGATATCAGGCTAGGTCCAGAAAATAATCTTCAGACAGGAACTTAAAAGAAATATTAATAAGTACTTTGCTGAGAGAATATATTCCATATGAAAGGGAAAGTACAATAAAATGTAGCAATATATAGATTACATCATAAAAATGGGGCGAGAGGTGAGCCTCTTGAAATCTCCCCTGGAATTTACAACAAACTGAACAACTATAATTCCACAAAGGACTCCCTGCATAGCAGACAGGCAAGACTAAGAGGCATGCAACTGAAATAACCTAAAGGTGAGCAAATTGGGTGAGTGGGGGGTGGGGAGGAAAGCTAGAAGCGCAAAGAAAAGGGCTTCACAAGGGCAGGAGGCAGACTGGAGATCGGAGCTCCCAGCTCCCTGCATTCCAGAACTACTGTAGCCATGGGAGAGGGAAGAACTCAGACAGCTAGGGCCCCACTTATGGCCCACAGTACCACCTAAGGAATCAGTATATAACATGGCTGAACCGAATGCTCACAGTAGAGACCTTGAAGCAAAGACTGAGGGAAGCAGTGTGAAAGTGGCAATTTAAGCCCTCACTGCTGAGCAGAGAACAGAAGGCTTTGGCACTGAGCCTAGCTGTCCCTTCCCCACCTTCCCAGAGCTAGCCCCACCTCCACATGTCCAGTGCTAGAAGCAGAAGAGTAGCACTGTCAGATCAAAAGAACAGAATATTTGCAGTTCTGAGAACTATAGCCCACCGCCATGGACTTCTGGCCCAACTAGTTCTGGTAAAGGGGAGGGAGCCTTGGGAGCAGGATAGGCTTTGCTGGTGGTTGCCACCATTGCTCAGAGCCACCTCTCACAACCCACTCTGACACTGTCCCCAGCTACCTGGGTGAATCCCTGAAGGTAAACAGAGACGCTGAAACACACAAGCCCTCAATCTGATGCAGGAAGAGCTTCATAACTTTAGAAGCTTTCCACATCCCCCAATGGAGGCAGTGCCCTGAGACCTAGGTGACCTATTCACAGAAGAGAAGCGTGCCTTTCAGGGAATCCCCCCATTGTGTGAGAAGCCGAAACAGTGCAGAGAAAACATAACACTACAGTGTGAAAGAGAATAAAAAGCTACAGTCAAAGAGAAAATAAAAGATTCTAAAAACACCTACAGGAAAACAAAAGAAAGACCTCTTTCTATCAGCCTGTTGCAGAAGCCACTCCTGTAGATGCCTAGGAAGAGAAATAATAATTAATTAATTGCCATGGATAACCAAGGTAACAAGACAGCTCAGAAAGAAAATGAAAAGTCTCCAGTAAATGAACTGAAAGACATGGAATTACGTGATTTAAAGGACAGAGAATTCAAGATTGCAGTTCTGAAGAAACTCAACGAGATGCAAGAAAACACAGAAAGGCAGTTTAATGAACTCAGAAAAACAAAGTACAAAATGAACATTTTACCAAAGAGACTGAAATTTAAAAAAATAACCAAATAGAATTTCTGGAGATTAAGAACTAAATAAAAGAAATGAAGAATAAACAGCCAGCTTAGTTAACAGAGTTGACAGGATGGAAGAAAGAATCAGTGACATTGAAGATAGAAATCTGTAAATGACACAGATGGAAGAAGAGACTTGAGATTTAAAAAAATGAAAGAATTCCACAAGAACGTTCTGATTCCATCAGAAAGAGCAATATAAAAACAATGCACATACAAAAAGGAGAAGAAAGAGAGAAGACAACAAAGAGTATATTCAAACAAATAGTCAACGAGAACTTCACAAACTTGTGGAAAGAACTGTATCCTTGAATCAAAGAAGCAAATAGAACACTAATTACCTTAATCCAAACAGGCCTTCTCCAAGGCCCATTGTATTGAAGATGTCAAAAGTTAACAAAAAAGAAAGAATCCTCAGTGCAGCCATGGAAAAGAAGACATAACCTACAAAGAAAGCCCATTAGATTATCATCAGATGTTTTAGCAGAAATTCTACAAGACAAGAAGGAGTGGAATCAGATATCCAAACTACTGAAAGAGAGAAATTATGAGCCAAGAATAATATATCCAGCAAAGATACCCTTTAGATATGAAGGAGGAATAAAGACCTTTCCAGACATACAGAAGCTGAGGGAATTTTCTAATACACGGCCTGCACTACAAGAAATACTGAAGGAGGATATTCAACCAGCATAAACAGAGATAATTTGTGACAACAAAAACATAAAAAGGGGGAGAGAAAAGGCTTAGACCAGAATACGGAAATGGAGAAAGAAAGCATACTGTAGAAAATGAAATACTCTAAATATGAAACTTTCTTTTATATAAACTTAACGGTAATCACTCAAAAGAAATCCAGAAATTACATACTAGAATATTACATAATTACATACTGGAATATGTAACATAATAAAAATAATAACATAATAAAAGAAGAAGGAGAAGGAAACATCATAAAATACCAGCACATTGAAATGATAGACAGCAACAAAAAGGAAAGTAACAATGGAGACACAGTCCTACTAGAAAACCAAAGATACAATGATAAGAAATCCCCATATATCAATAATCACCCTAAATGTAAATGGACTTAACTCACTAATAAAAAAGTCCTGAGTAACAGATTGGATCAAAAAAGTAAACTAGGGCAGTGGCGGGAGAGCCCAGCCCCCAGCGGAGCCTCAGCTGGCGGGGGCGAGGACCGAAAACCACGGAGCCGGGCAGGCGCGGGATCCCAGGCAGAGCGGAGAGCGCAGAGACCGGGGGTAGGCCCTTTCCCTGCGTCCCACGGCTGATTTCTCCCGCCGGGAAGGCGGCGCGCCCTGCGGCGGTCGGGGGCGCAGTCTCCATACCTGGGCCCCTCCCCCCCCCTGCTCTCCCAATCCTACCCCGCCCTTCCAGAGACTGGGACTGGAAACCGCGGTGCAGCCCCGCGGTGCCGGGCGCGCACAGGGGCCCAGGCGGAGCGGAGAGCGCAGAGACCGGGTGGCGGCTCTTTCCCTGCGTCCCGCGGCTGATTTCTCCCGCCGGGAAGGCGGCGCGCCCTGCGGCAGACGGGGGGCGCAGTCTCCATACCTAGGCCCCTCCCCCGCCCCGCTCTTCCAATCTTACCCCGCCCTTCCAGAGACTTAAACCGGCCCCTGAACCGAGAAGTGGTATCAAAAGCTCACGCTTTGCGAAGCCTGACGGGCAGCCCTGACCCAGGCAGTCTGGGCAGTGTGCGTGATTTTGGCTGCGCTAGGAGAGAAGAGACGCCTCCACCCCCAGCCACCACCTTTTCTGGCCTGCGGGAAGAGGGCGACGCACGGCTGGGCTGGGAGAGTGAAGACCCCTCCATCTCCAGCCCCCACCCTTCCTGGCTTGCCTAGGGTGGGGTGGGTGCAGCGGCCGAGACACACCCGGAGATCAGCAGTGAGGCAGGCGCAGCTCTGGGCTTTCAGCAGATCAGAAATCTCCTGCCCGCACTCACACACACACACTGAAGAGGTGCCTTAAGACTCAAGAGTTTTGGTCACATATCTGGTGGTGCCACTCTCAGTGTGCATTTGTGCAGGCAAGGGCAGAAACTGCACTGATATTGTAAAAACTATCATCCAGACCCCTCAGGCCCACGCTTTTAAGTCTGCAGTCCCAAAGTCTCTCTGGGCACCAGGTGACCGGCTCTGCCTGCGCAATAAGCAGGGGGCTCCTTGGTACAGCAGAGAACAACCTGGACATTGCTTGGTGGGCTTAGGCCGAGACTGTCGCTGCTTTTTGTATTGCTTTGTTTTGTCTTGTTTTGCTTTGTCTTTATATCTTTGATATCTTTGCCTCTGTCGAGTGGGGTTATCAGGTGGTTTTTGCATGTGAACGTATTTGATATTTTTCTTTGTTGTTGTTGTTGTTGTTGTGCTTGGTGATTTGCTTTGTTCTGAAACTGCCCTGCCGGGGCTCAGCTTGTGAGGCACGGTCAGCAGATCAGAAATCTCCCGCCCGCACCCATACACACACACTGAAGGAGTGCCCTAGGACTCACGAGCTCTGGACAAAGGACTGGTGGTGCTCCTCTCGGTGTGCATACGTGCGGACAAGGGCAGAAGCTGCACTGACTTTGTGGAGACTATCATCCAGACCCCTCAGGCCCACGCTTTTAAGTCTGCAGTCCCAAAGTCTCTCTGAGCACCAGGTGACCGGCTCTGCCTGCGCAATAAGCAGGGGGCTCTTTGGTACAGCAGAGGACAACCTGGTCATTGCTTGATGGGCTCAGGCCGAGACGGTCGCTGCTTTTTGTTTTGCTTTGTTTTGCTTTGCTTGGTTTTGTTTTGCTTTATCTTGTATCTTTGATATCTTTGCCTGTGTCAAGCGGGGGTTATCGGCTGTTTTTTTTTTTTTTTTTTTCTTCTTTGCTGTTGTCGTTGCTGCTGTGCTTGGTGATTTGCCTTGTTCTGGGACTTCCCTGCCGGGGCCCAGCTTGGGTGGCACGGGACTCGGCATATCTGGGGGCCAACTCCAGACCAAATCGGAGTGCAGCCGGGGTTGACCTGCAGGTCACATACCTAGAGGGGGTTTTCGGCAGGCTCTGGAGCCCATAGAGGCCAAACCACATTGGGGTGGTCAACCCTCACGCAGCAGAGTGCCCTGCGGGGGGCAGAGCCAAGTCTCACGGCAGGTCAGCCCAGGAGTTGACCCCACCTGCTCATTAGCGGGAAGCAATTAAAGATCTTCTTGAACGGGACAGTGTACACAACACAAGACTCACCTTTGGAGCACACGCAGAGGAGGACGACGTGGTGCGAGTCAAATATAAAGGACACATACTACACAAGATAACCTAGCAAGAACTAAGAACTCTAGGGGATCTACCTAATATATCAAAATAAACACAGTCAGCCAGAATGGGGAAACAAAGATACACGTCCCAAATAAAAGAACAGAAGAAGCTTCCACAACTGGAACCAAATGAAGCAGACGTAACCAACCTCTCAGAGACAGAGTTCAGAACACTGGTGATAAGAATGTTTAAGGAGCTTAGAGAAGACATAAAGAAGGATGTAGAAATCATAACAAACGAGCTTAGAGAAAACATAAAGAAGGATGTAGAAATCATAACGAAAAACCAGTTGGAACTAAAGAACACAATTACCGAAATTAAGAACTCACTTGAAGGAATTACCAGCAGGCTAGATGAAGCAGAGGATCGAATCAGCGACTTAGAAGACAAGGTAGCAGAGATCACCCAAACGGAACAACAAAAAGAAAAAAGAATAAAAAACAATGAAGATGGCCTAAGAGACCTCTGGGATAACATCAAGCGCAACAACATTCGCATCATAGGAATACCAGAAGGTGAAGAGAGCAAGCAAGGGATTGAGAACATATTTGAAGGAATAATGTCTGAAAACTTCCCCAACCTGATGAAGGAAACCAACATACAAGTCCAGGAAGTGCAGAGAGTTCCAACCAGGATTAACCCAAACAGGTCCACACCAAGACACATTATAGTTAAAATGGCAAAGCTTAAAGACAAAGAGAGAATCCTAAAAGCAGCAAGAGAAAGACGGAGGGTTACATACAAGGGAACTCCCATAAGACTATCAAATGATTTTTCTACAGAAACATTGAAGGCCAGGAGGGAGTGGCAGGAGATACTTAAAGTGATGGAAAACAAAGGCCTACAACCTAGATTGCTTTATCCAGCAAGGCTATCATTTAAAGTTGATGGAGAGATAAAGAGCTTTCCAGAAAAAAATAAGCTAAAGGAATTTATTACCACCAAGCCAGCATTGCAAGAAATACTAAAAGGTCTTCTGTAAATAGAAGAAAGATCAAAACAACCTAACTACAAATTTAAAAATGGCAATATCTATGTACCTATCAATAATCACTTTAAATGTAAATGGATTAAATGCTCCAATCAAAAGACATAGGGTGGCTGACTGGATAAGACAGCAAGACCCTTGTATATGCTGTATACAAGAGACTCACCTCAGAACAAAAGACACACACAGGCTGAAAGTGAAGGGTTGGAGTAAGATATTTCATGCAAGTGGAAACGAGAAAAAAGCTGGAGTTGCAATACTTATTTCTGACAAAATAGACTTTAAAATGAAGAACATACTAAAAGATAAAGATGGGCACTATATAATAATAAAGGGATCGATCCGACAAGAGGACATAACCCTAGTAAACATCTATGCACCCAACATAGGAGCACCTAAATATATAAAACAGGTACTGACTGACATAAAGGCAGAGATCAACAGTAACACTATTATAGTCGGGGACTTCAACACACCTCTGACCACAAGGGACAGGTCTTCCAGACAGAAAATCAATATGGAAACAACAGCCTTAAATGATACATTGGACCACTTGGATTTAATCGATATTTTCAGAACATTTCACCCCAATGCTGCAAAATACACCTTCTTCTCAAGCGCACATGGAACATTTTCCAAGATAGATCATATGTTAGGCCACAAAACAAGTCTTGATAAATTTAAGAAAATTGAAATCATACCAATTGTCTTCTCTGATCACAATGCTATGAAATTAGAAATGAACTACAGGAAAAAAACGGGAAGACACACCAATTCATGGAGGCTGAATAACTTATTACTAAATAATGAATGGGTCAAGCAGGAGATCAAGGAAGAAATCAAAAGATATTTCGAGATAAATGAAAATGAAAACACGACGACCCAAAATCTTTGGGATGCCGCGAAAGCAGTCCTAAGAGGGAAATTCATAGCTTTGCAGGCCTACCTAAAGAAACAAGAAACATCACTAATCAACAGTTTATCTTCACATTTAAGGGATCTGGAAAAAGAACAGCAAAATAAGCCCAAAGGGAACACAAGGAAGGAGATAATAAAGATCAGAGCAGAATTAAATGAAATTGAAACCAGAAAAACAATACAAAAGATCAATGAATCCAAGAGTTGGTTCTTAGAGAAGATAAACAAAATCGACAAACCATTAGCCAGACTCATTAAAAAAAAGAGAGAGAGGACCCAAATTAATAAAATCAGAAACGAAAGAGGAGAAGTGACAACGGACACTGCAGAAATACAAAGAGTTTTAAGAAGTTACTATGAGCAACTATATGCCAACAAATTTGACAATTTGGAAGAAATGGACAATTTTCTAGAGGCGTACAACCTTCCAAGGCTAACTCAAGAAGAAACAGAAAACCTGAATAGACTGATTACCACCACGGAAATTGAATCAGTAATCAACAGTCTCCCAACAAACAAAAGCCCTGGACCAGATGGCTTTACAGGTGAATTTTACAAAGCGTTCAAAAAAGAATTATCACCAATTCTCCTCAAGCTCTTCCAAAAAATCCAGAAGGAGGGAAGACTCCCAAACACTTTTTACGAAGCCACTATCACCCTGATCCCAAAATTAGACAAAGACACCACAAAAAAAGAAAACTACAGGCCGATATCTTTAATGAACATAGATGCAAAAATCCTCAACAAAATATTAGCAAACAGAATTCAGCAATACATTAAAAAGATCATTCACCACGATCAAGTGGGATTCATTCCTGGTATGCAGGGGTGGTTCAACATCCGCAAATCTATTAATGTGATACACCACATTAACAAAATGAAAAATAAAAATCACATGATCATATCAATAGATGCAGAAAAAGCATTTAATAAAATCCAACAGCCATTTATGATAAAACCATTAAGAAAGTGGGAATAGAGGGATCATAACTCAACATAATAAAGGCCATATATGACAAACCCACAGCTAACATCATACTCAATGGGGAAAAGCTAAAACCATTCCCCCTAAGATCAGGAACAAGGCAAGGTTGTCCATTATTTCCGCTTCTATTTAACATAGTGCTGGAAGTTCTAGCCACAGCAATCAGACAAGAAAAAGAAATAAAAGGCATCCAAATTGGTAAGGAGGAAGTAAAATTATCATTATATGCAGATGATATGATACTATATATAGAGAACCCTAAAGACTCCACCAAGAAGCTATTAGAGCTGATAGATGAATTTAGTAAAGTAGCAGGATACAAAATTAATATTCAGAAATCAGTTGCATTTGTATATACCAATAATAAAACATCAGAAGGAGAAATTAAAAAACAATCCCATTTACAATTGCTCCAAAGACTATAAAATACCTGGGAATAAATTTAACCAAAGAAGTAAATGATCTGTACTCAGAAAATTATAAGACACTGAAGAAAGGAATGAAGGAAGATATAAATAGATGGAAACACATATCATGTTCATGGATAGGAAGAATTAATATAATTAAAATGTCCATACTGCCTAAGGCAATATACATATTCAATGCAATTCCTATCAAACTGCCAACGTCGTTTTTCACAGAAATAGAACATATAATCCTAAAATTTATATGGGACCATAAAAGACCCCGAATAGCAAAGGCAATCTTGAGAAATAAGAACAAAGTGGGAGGTATAACAATACCTGACTTCAAATTATACTACAAGGCTACAGTAATCAAAACAGCATGGTACTGGCATAAAAACAGACACATAGATCAATGGAACAGAATAGAGAGTCCAGAAATAAATCCACGCCTATATGGCCATTTAATCTACGACAATGGAAGCAAGAATGTACGATGGAGTAATGACAGTCTATTCAATAAATGGTGCTGGGAAACCTGGACAGACACATGCAAAAAAATGAAGTTGGACCACCTCCTTACACCATATACAAAAATAAATTCAAAATGGCTTAAAGACTTAAATGTAAGGTCTGAAACCATAAAATACCTAGAAGAAAACATAGGAAGAAACTTCTCAGACATTACCCGGAGTAAGATTTTTACTGATATACACCCTCGCGCGAGGGAACTAAGAGAAAGAATAAACATGTGGGATTATATCAAACTAAAAAGTTTTTTCACAGCAAAGGAAACCATCAATAAAACAAGAAGGGATCCTACTGAATGGGAAAAGATATTTGCCAGTGATATATCTGATAAGGGATTAATATCACAAATCTATGGAAAACTTACTCAACCCAACTCCAAAAAAACAAACGATCCAATTAAAAAATGGGCAGAGGACTTGAAGAGACATTTTTCTGAAAAGGACATACAGATGGCAAACAGACATATGAAGAAATGCTCAACCTCGCTAACCATCAGAGAAATGCAAATAAAAACCACAATGAGATACCACCTCACCCCAGTCAGAATGGCTATCATCAATAAATCAACAAACAACAAGTGCTGGCGCGGATGTGGAGAAAAGGGAACGCTTGTGCACTGTTGGTGAGATTGCAGACTGGTGCAGCCGCTATGGAAAACAGTATGGAGGTATCTCAAAATTCTGAAAATGGAACTACCTTATGATCCAGTAATTCCACTCCTAGGTATCTATCCGGAGAAATCCAGAACTTCAATTCAAAAATCTCTATGCACTCCTATGTTTATTGCAGCACTATACACAATAGCTAAGACATGGAAACAACCAAAATGCCCATCGGTAGATGACTGGATTAAGAAACTGTGGTACATTTATACAATGGAGTATTATGCAGCCATAAGGAAGAAAGAAATCTTACCATTTGCAACAACATGGATGGATCTAGAGAACATTATGTTAAGTGAAATAAGTCAGACAGAGAAAGATAAGTACCATATGATCTCACTTATTTGCTGATTCTAAAGAAAAGAATAAGTGAATGAACTAATCAGAAACAGTTTGGGAGACAATGAGGAAAAACTGAGGGTTGCTAGATGGGCGGGGGGGGTGGGGTGTGGGGGGGAGGGTGAGGGGATTGGAGGGCAGTCGGTGACCACAGGATGGCCACGGGGTTTGAAAATTAATCTGGGGAACGTAATTTGGTGGTTACCAGAGCGTAAGGGGGTGGGGGGGGGGGGGATGAGGGTGAGGGGCATCAAATGTACGGTGATGGAAGGGGAGCTGACTCTGGGTGGTGAACACACAGTGTGATTTATGGATGATGTGATACAGAATTGCACAACTGAAATCTATGTAATTCTACTAACAATTGTCACCCCAATAAATTAAAAAAAAAAAAAAAAAAAAAAAAAAAAGATGGTGTGACAATGTAATTTATAGATGATGTGATATAGAATTGCACACCTGAAATCTATGTAATTTTAATAACAATTGTCACCCCAATAAATTTAAATAAAAAAAAAAGAATGGAAAAAAAAAAAAAAAAAAAAAAAAAAAAAAAAGTAAACTAAACCATAGGCTGCCTCAAAGAGACAAATCTCAGCTACTAGGACAAATATGGACGCAAAGTGAAAGGGTGGAAATTCACACTCCAAGCAAATAGTATTCAGAAAATATCATGTGCAGTCATACTGATATCAGATGAAACAGACTTCAGGATAAAAAAGGTAAGAAGACAAAAAGAGGGACATTCCATAATGATAAAGAGGACTATACAACAAGAACACATAATAGTCATCAATATTTATGCCCCCAATCAGGGAGCACTGAAATACACTAAGCAACTACTAACAGAACTAAAGGGAGAAATTGACCAAAACACAGTTATAGTAGGGACCTAAATACATCATTGACAGCTAAGGATAGATCATCCAAAAACAAAATAAATAAAAAAATATCAGCCCTAAAGGACACATTAGATGCAATGGACATAATTGACATTTACAGAGCACTTCATCCTAGAATATGAGACTTTACATTCTTTTCTAGTGTACATGGAACATTCCCAAGAATAATCGATATACTGGGAAACAAAATTAGCCTCAAAAACTTTAAGGAGATTTAAATCATGCCATGCATATTCTCTGATCACAAGACTTTGAAATTGGATATCAACTGCAAAAAGAAAGCAGGAAAAACCACTAATGTGTGGGGATTAAACAGCATACTTTTAAAGAATGACTGGTCAAAGAAGAAATACGAGGAAAAATCAGAAGATACATAAAAACAAATGAGAATGAAAATACATCCTACCAAATTTTGGGATGCAGCAAAAACAGTTTTAAGAGGGAAATGTGCATCATCAGAGGCCTATCTCAAGAAACAAGAAAAATCCTAAATAACCTCACCTTGAAGAACTAGAAAAAGAACAAAGGTACCCAAAGTCAGCAGACGGAAGGAAATAATAAAAATCAGAGCAGAACTAAATGAAATAGAGAACAAAAAGACAATAGAAACAATTAATTCGACAAAGAGCTGGTTCTTTGAAAAGATTAATAAAATTGACAAACCCTTGACTAGACTCATTAAGATAAAACACACACACACATAAACGAAATAAAAAATGAAAGTGGGGAAGTTATCACAGTTGCCACAGAAATACAAAGGATCATCCAAGAATACTATGAAGGAGTACATGCCACCAAATTCAATAACCTAGAAGAAATGGACAAGTTCTTAGAAACATCTAGGCTGAATTCTGATGAATTGGAAGATCTAAACAGACTGATCACCAGTAAGGAAATTGAATTAGTCATCCAAAACCTTCCCAAAGCAAAAGTCTGGGACAAGATGGCTTCACTAGTGAATTCTACCAAACCTTTAAAAAGGATCTAATGCCTGTCCTACTCAAACTCTTCCAAAAAACTGAAAAGAGACAATACTCCCTAACTCATTTTATGAGGCCAACATTACCCTGATACCAAAACCTGGTACGGATAAAACAAAAAAAGAAAATTATACACCAATATCTCTGATGAATACAGATGCAAAAATCCTAAACAAAATCCTAGCAAATCGAATGCAACAATGCATTACAAAGACTATACATCTCGACCAAGTAGGGTTCAACCCAGGAGCAGAAGGATGGTTCAACATTTGCAAATCGATCCATGTGATACACCATGTAAACAAAATAAAGCACAAAAATCATATGATTATATCGGTAGATGCAGAAAAAGCATTTGACAAGCTACAACACTCATTTATGATTTAAACTCTTAATAAAATGGGTATAGAAGGAAAATACCTAAACATAATAAAGGCCATATACGACAAACTCTCAGATAGTATCATAATTAATGCTGGTAAAAACTGAAGCCCTTGGCTCTATGTTCAGGAACATAACAGGGATGTTCCCTATCACCTCTGCTGTTCAACATAGTGTTGGAAGTCCTAGCCAGAGCAATCAAGCAAGAGAAAGAAATAAAAGGCATCCAAATTGGGAATGAAGAAGTTAAATTGTCACTTTTTGCAGAGGACATGGTCCTATACATAGAAAACCCTAAAGAGTTCACCAAAACGCTATTAGAAAAAATAAACGGATACAGTTAAGTTGCTGGCTACAAAATCAATGTATAAAAATCCACTGTATTCCTATATACTAACAATGAAATATCAGGAAAAAATAATATTAAAAAAATTCCTTTTCCAATTGCAACAAAAAAGAATAAAATATCTAGGAATAAACTTAACCAAAGATGTGAAAGACTTATATACTGAAAACTTTAATACATTTTTAAAAGAAATTGAAGAAGACACAAAGAAACAAAAAGACATTTCATGTTCGTGGTTTGGAAGAGTCAACATAGTCAAAATGGCCATATTACCCAAAGCAATATACAGATTTAATGGAATCCCCAACAAAACCTCAATGGAATTTTTAAAAAGAATTTGAATAAACAAATCATCAAATTTGTATGGAACCACAAAATACCGTGAATAGTCAAAGCAATCCTAAGAAAAAAAGAACAATGCTGGAAATATCGCACTCCCTGACTTCAGCTTGTACTACAGGGCAATAATAATCAAGACAGTATGGTATTGGCAGAAAAACAGACACACAGACCAATGGAATAGAATTGAAAACCTAGAAATAAACCCACATAAATATGGACAGATAATGTTTGACAAAGACGCCAAAAACATACAATGGAGGAAAGACAGCCTCTACAATAAATGGTTCTGGGAGAATTGGGAAGCTACATGCAAAAGAATGAAACTAGACTGCTATCTGTCACCATGCACCAAAATTAATTCAAAATGGATCAAAAACCTAAACATAAGACTTGAAACAATAAACTTTATAGAAGAAACACAGGTACTAAACTTATGAACCTTGGGTTTAACAAGCATTTTATGAATTTGACTCCAAAGGCAAGGGAAGTAAAAGCCAAAATGAATGAATGGGACTATATCAAACTAAAAATCTTCTGCACAACAAAATAAACCATCGACAAAATAAAGAGGCAACCAGCTGCCTAAGGTGGGGGATGACCAAGGCAACAGACACCCCAATTTGGCACCACAACAAAGCTAGCTCTACGTGACAGTGCTCCGTCCAGGATGAAAGAAGCAAGAGCACGCCCAGAACCCCGTGGCCCAGGTGTGCAGGGATGGCTGAAGGTGAGGGTGGAGCAGGAAAACTGAGATAGACCCTCTATCATACACCACGCCCTGCTCTAAGCACAGTGTCAAATTTGTCAAAAATCAGATAACACGAGTGACGTCATCAAAATGGCAGCGTGAGGTGAGCCTCTGTAAAGCTCCCCTAGAATTTACAACTAATAGAGCATCAATAACTCCACAAAGCACTCCCTGCACAGCAGACAGGCAAGACGAAGAGGCCCACTACTGAAGTCACCGAAAGGTGGGCGAATCCCGTGAACGGGGGAAGAGGGAAGGGAGAACTGCGGAGACTGAGCCCTGCGGACGCAGACCTAGCTCAGTGCGCCGAGTTCGCTGTATCCCTGAACTACCGCAGCTGGGGGAGAGAGAAAAACTTGGACTGCTAGGGCTCCGCGTATGCCCCACAGGGCTCAGGGGGCAAAATATAACACGGCTGACACCAACACTCACAGAAGACACCTCGGAGCAAAGACTAAGGGAAGAAGGCTGAAAATGGTGGTTTAAGCCCTCACTGCCGAGCAGAGAATGGAAGCCTTAGACACTGAGACTAGCCGCCCCCTCCCCACCCTACGAGAGCTTACCCCGCCCCCACCTGCCCGGTGCTAGAAGCGGAACAGTAGCAGTGTCAGATCAAAAGAACAGAGTATTTGCTGTTCTGAGAACTGTGGACAGCAGACACAGACTCGCAGCCCGGCTGGTTCCAGAAGAGGGGAGGGAGCTGTGGAAGCAGGACCGGCAGTGGTGGTGGTCGCTGCCATTTCTCTGGGCCACCTCTCACAATTCACCCCGCCTCTTGCCCCACCTATCTGGGCGGATCCCTGCAGGAGTAAACAGAACTGCTCAAACATACTGGCTCTGAATCTGGTGCAGGAAGAGCTTTGGAACTTCAAAAGCTCTCCACATACCCACATGGACACTGCACCATGTGACCCAAGTGAACTATTAACAGAGGAGAAGCCCGTCTCCCAGGGAATCCCCACATTATGTGAGAAGCTGGAATAGTGCAGAGAAAACATGGCAAGACCGTGTGAGACAAATAAAAGGCTGCAGTCGGAGAGAAAATAAAACATTCTACCAACAAGTAATGGAAAACAAAACACAGACCTCTTCCTATCAACCTGTTGCAGAAGCCACTCCTGTAGAGGTCTAGGAAGAGAAATAAGAAATCAGTAATTGCCATGAATAACCAAGGCAACAAGACAGCTCAGAAAGAAAGTGAAAAGTCTCCAAAAAAGAAACTTAAAGATATGGAAATATGTGACTTAAATGACAGAGAATTCAAGATTGCAGTTCTGAAAAAACTCAACGAGATGCAAGAAAACACAGAAAGGCAGTTTAATGAACTCAGAAACACAATCAAAGAACAACATGAGCATTTTACAAAAGAGATTGAAATTTTAAAAAAGAACCAAATAGAATTTCTGGACATTAAGAACTCAATAGAAGAAATGAAGAATGAAATAGCCACCTTAGGTAGTAGAGTTGACCAGATGGAGGAAAGAATCAGTGACATCAAACATAGAAACCTGGAAATGACACGGATGGAAGAAGAAAGAGACTTGAGACTTAAAAGAAAGAACTGTACAAGAACTTTCTGACTCCATCAGAAAGAGCAATATAAGAATATTGGGCATACCAGAAGGAGAAGAAAGAGACAAGGGAACAGAGAATATATTCAAACAAATTGTTGATGAGAACTTCCCAAACTTGTGGACAGAACTGGATCCTCGAATCCAAGAAGCAAATAGAACACCTAATTACCTCAATCCCAACAGGCCTTCTCCAAGGCACATTGTATTGAAGCTGTCTAAAATCAAAGACAAAGAAAGAATCCTCAAGGAAGCCAGGGAAAAGAAGACAGTAACCTATAAAGGAAAGCCCATAAGATTGTCATCAGATTTTTCAGCAGAAACTCTACAAGCCAGGAGGGAGTGGAAACAAATATTCAAACAATTGAAAGAGAGAAATTATGAGCCAAGAATAATACACCGAGCAAAGATATCCTTTAGATATGTAGGAGGAATGAGGACCTTTCCAGAAATACAGAAGGTGAGGAAATTTGTTAATACACAACCTGCACTACAAGAAATACTAAAGGATGCTATTCGACCACCATCAACAGGGACAATTTGTGGCAACCAAAACATACAAAGGGGGAGATTAAGACCTTAACCGGAATATGGGAATGGAGAAAGTAAGCGTGCTGAAGAAAATGGAATACTTTACATATCAAACTTTATAGTATTCTTGGGGAAGTTATCACGTACACCACAGAAATACAAAGGATCATCCAAGAATACTATTTTACTTAAACTTAAGGGTAACCACTCAAGACAAATCCAGAACTGAAATATATACGGTAATAAAAGAAGAAACAGAGCAAAACATCATATAATACCACCTTACAGAAATAATAGACAACAACAAAAAGGCAAAGAAACAATGGAGACACAGCCTCACCTGAAAACTAAAGATAGAATGACAGGAAATCCTCACATATCAAAAATCACCCTAAATGTAAATGGACTGAACTCACCAATAAAAAGGCACAGAGTAGCAGATTGGATCAAAAAACTAAACCCAACCATATGCTGTCTCCAAGAGACACATCTCAGGTTCAAGAATAAGCATAGACTCAAAGTGAAAGGGTGGAAATTGATACTCCAAACAAATGGTACCCAGAGAAAATCAGGTGTAGCCATAATGATATCAGATGAACCAGACTTCAGGGTGAAAAAGATAACAAGAGAAAAAGATGGACATTTCATAATGGTAAAAGGGACTATACTACAAGAAGACATAACAGTCACCAATATTTATGCTCCCAATCAGGGAGCACCGAAATATACCAAGCAACTACTAACAGAACTAAATGGAGAAATTGAGCAAAACACAATTATACTACGGGACCTAAACACATCACTGACAGCTATGGATAGATCATCCAAACAGAAAATAAATAACGAAATAGCAGCCCTAAATGACACATTAGATGAAATGGACATAATTGACATATATAGAGCACTTCATCCTAAAACATCAGACTATATATTCTTTTCTAGTGTACATGGAACATTCTCAAGGATAGACCATATATTGGGACATAAAATCAGCCTCAGCAAATTTAAGAAGATTGAAATCATACCAAGCATATTCTCTGATCACAAGGCTTTGAAATTGGATATCCACTGCAAAAAGAAAGCAGGAAAAAACAGAAATACATGGAGATTAAACAACATACTTTTAAAGAACGACTGGGTCAAAGAAGAAATTAGAGGAGAGATCCAAAGATACATAGAAACATATGAAAATGAAAATACATCCCACCAAAATTTTTAGGATGCAGCGAAAGCAGTTTTAAGGGGGAAATTTATATCATTACAGGCCTATCTCAAGAAACAAGAAAAATCCCAAATAAATAACCTCATGTTACACCTTAAAGAACTAGAAAAAGAAGAACCAGTGAAACCCAAGGTCAGCAGAAGAAAGGAAATAACAAAAATCAGAGTAGAACTAAATGAAATAGAGAACAAAAAGACAATAGAAAAAATTAATGTGACAAAAAGCTGGTTCTTTGAAAAGATTAACAAAATTGACAAACCCTAGGCTAGACTCAATAAGATAAAACAAGAGAAGACACTAATTAACAATATCAGAAACGAAAAAGGGGAAGTTATCACAGACACCACAGATATACAAAGGATCATCCAAGAATACTATGAAGGACTATATGCCTCCAAATTCAATAACCTAGAAGAAATGGACAAGTTCTTAGAAACATATAGCCTTCCAAGGCTGAGCAATGAAGAACTAGAAAATCTAAACAGACCGATAACCAATAAAGAAATTTAATCAGTCATCCAAAACCTTCCCAAAAGCAAAAGTCCGAGACAAGATGGCTTCACTAGTAAATTCTACCAAACCTTCAAAGAGGATCTAATACCAATCCTGCTCAAACTCTTCCAAAAAACTGAAGAAGAGACAGTACTCCCTAACTCATTATGGGCCTACACTATCCTGGTACCAAAACCTGGTAAGGACAACACAAAAAAAGAAAACTACAAACCAATATCTCTGATGAATACAGATGCAAAAATCCTAAACAAAATTCTAGCAAATCGAATACAACAATGCATTAAAAAGATTAGTCACTACGACCAAGAGGGGTCCATCCCCGGGGCACAAGGATGGTTCAACATCCGCAAATCCATCAATGTGATACATCACATGAACAAAATAAAGGACAAAAATCATATGATTATATCAATTGATGCAGAAAAAGCATTTGACAAGATACAACATCCATTTAAGATTAAAACACTTAATAAAATAGGTATAGAAGAAAAATACCTTAACATAATAAAGGCCATATATGACAAGCCCTCAGCTAATCTCATAATTAATGGGGAAACACTGAAGCCCTTTGTTCAGGAACACAACAGGGCTGTCCCCTATCACCTCTGCTTTTCAAGATAGTGTTGGAAGTCCTTGCCAGAGCAATGAGGCAAGAGAAAGAAATAAAAGGCATCCAAAATGGGAATGAAGAAGTTAAATTATCACTCTTTGCAGATGACATGATGCTATATATAGAAAACCCTAAAGACTCCACCAAAAAGTTATTAGAAACAATCAACGAATACAGTAAAGTTGCTGGCTATAATATCAACGTACAAAATTCCACTGCATTCCTATATACTAACAATGAAATCTCAGAAAAAGAAATACAAAAAACAATTCCTTTTGCAATTGCAGCAAAAAAAAAACCAAAAAACAAAATACCTAGGAATAAACTTAACCAAGGATGTGATGGACCTATATGCTGAAACTATAAGACATTTTTGAAAGAAATTGAAGAAGACAGAAAGAAATGGAAAGACATTCCGTGCTCATGGATTGGAAGAATCAACATAGTTAAAATGGCCTTATTACCGAAAGCAATATACAGATTTAATGCAATCCCCATCAAAATCCCAATGACATTTTTTAAAGAAATAGAACAAAAAATCATCTGATATGTTTGGAACCACAAAAGATCCCGAATAACCAAAGCAATTTTAAGAAAAAAGAATAATACTGGAGGTATCACACTCCCTGGCTTTAGCTTGTACTACAGGGCTACAATAATCAAAACAGCATGGTATGGGCAGAAAAACAGACACATAGACCAATGGAATAGAATTGAGAATGAAGAAATAAAACCATGTAAATATGAACAGATAATTTTTGACAAAGAAGCAAAAAACATACAAAGGAGTAAAGACAGCCTCTTCGATAAATGGTGATGGGAGAATTGGAAAGCCATGTGCAAAAGAATGAAACTGGACTGCTATCTGTCACCATGTACCAAAATTAATTCAAAATGGATCAAAAACTTAAGCATAAGACCTGACACAATAAACTGCATAGAAGAAAACATAGGTACTAAACTTATGGACCTTGCGTTCAAAGAGCATTTTATGTATTTGACTCCAAAGGCAAGGGAATTAAAAGCTAAAATAAACGAATGGGAGTATGTGAAACTTAAAAGCTTCTGCACAGCAAAAGAAACCATCAACAAAATACAGAGGCAACCAACTGAATGGGAGAAGATTTTTGCAAACAGTGCCTCCGATAAGGGACTAATATCCAAAATATACAAGGAACTCATGAAACTCAACAACAAAAAAAACAAACAACCCAATTGAAAAATGGGCAGAGGACCTGAGGAGACATATCTCCAAGGAGGACATACAAATGGCAAATAGACATATGAAAAAATGCTCAACATCACTAATCATCAGAGAAATGCAAATAAAAACCACAATGAGATATCACCTCACCCCAGTCAGAATGGCTATCATCAACAAGACAAATAGTAACAAGTATTGGAGAGGCTGTGGAGAAAAAGGAACGCTCATACGCTGTTGGTGGGAATGCAGACTGCTGCAGCCACTATGGAAGGCAGTGTGGATGTTCCTCAAAGAATTACGAATAGAATTACCATATGACCCAGCAATCCCCCTGCTGGGTATCTACCCAAAAAATCTGAAAACATCTATACATAAAGACATGTGTGCTCCAATGTTCATTGCAGCTTTGTTTACAGTGGCCAAGACATGGAAACAACCAAAATGTCCTTCGATAGATGAATGGATAAAGAAGTTGTGGTATATATACACAATGGAATATTATTCGGCGGTAAGAAAAGATGATATAGGGACATTTGTGACAACATGGATGGATCTTGAGAGTATAATGCTAAGTGAAATAAGTCAGACAGAAAAAGCAGAGAACCATATTATTTCACTGATATGTGGTATATAAACCAAAAACAACAAAAGAACAAGACAAACAAATGAGAAACAAGAACTCATAGACACAGACAATAATTTAGGGGTTATCAGAGAGTAAGGGGGTTGGAGGGTGGGAGATGAGGGTAAGGGGTATCAAATATATGGTGATGGAAGGAGAACTGACTCCGAGTGGTGAACACACAATGGGATTTATAGATGATGTAATACAGAATTATACACCTGAAATCTATGTAATTTTACTAACAATTGTCACCCAATAAATTAAAAAAAAAAGAAAGAAAAAAAATTTAGAATAGAATTACCATATGATCCAGCATTCCCTCTCCTGGATATCTACCCCAAAAGTCTGAAAAATTTTATACATAAAAACATGTGTGCTCCAATATTTATTTCAGCTTTATTTATGGTGGCCAAGGCATGGAAACAAGCAAAGTATCCTTCAATAGATGAATGGATAAAGAAGTTGTGGTGTATATACACAATAGAATACTACATCCATAAAAAAAGATGAAATAGTACCATTTTTGACAACATGAATGGATCTTGAGATTATAATGCTAAGCGAAACAAGTCAGACAGAAAAAGTAGAGAACCATATGATTTTACTGTTATGTGGTGTATAAAACTGTAAAGAACAAAAGAACAAGACAAACAATTGAAGAAATGAAAACTCATAGACATGGACAATAGTTTAATGGTTACCAGAGTGTAAGGCGTAAGGGGTTCTAGAAGAGGGCAAACAGGTTCAAATATATGGTGATTGAAGGGGAATTGACTCTGGGTGGTGAACACATAATGTGAGATATAGATGATGGATTACAGAATTGTACACCTGAAATCTATGTAAATTTAGTAAAAATTCTCACCCCAATAAACTGTTTTTTTTTTTTTTAAAAAAGGAGCCATGTGTGATGTGGTAGGCAGTGAATCTATAAGTAAGATGATTTGAGAAAGAAATGGAAGATGAAGGAGGAATTGAATATGAATTGATGAGCCATACTAGAACTGATATACTTAAAGGAAAGAAAGAGAGCAGTTCTGTGACCAAAGTAGCGTGTGGAAAGAAAAAAGAAATGGTACTAATGGGAGGGGTAATGATGTTGAAATATGTTTAAGATTAAAGGACAGAAAATTAAGTAGGAAATTGGAAACACCAGATACGAAATTAAATGTTTGCCTTGTACACAGGGAAAAAAGTCATTTGGCATTATCACAATCGCAGGCCAAAATGTATGCTAAAACTAAGGCAAGCTTGGGGAAAAATTTTCATACCAGACTCAGTGAACATGGGGCATCAATTAAAAAAAAAAAAAAGCGTCAGTAGCTTTCTTTGAACTAAGTCATAGAATTTATTAGGAATATATATATATATATGTGTGTGTGTATATATATATATATATATATATATATATATATATATAGTCCCACCACTTAGAAGGAACAAACATTAATATTTTTGTGTGCATCCTAAAAGTTTCTATTGCTACACATACACACACACACACACACACACACACACACACATTCATTCATCAGGTGGGTACAAAAGCTATGAAAAAAAAAAAAATTGGGGCAGCCAGGGAAGAGATCCATCATGGTGGAGTACATAAACATGGTACAACATGGTGGAGCTTGTGTCCTTCCATGAATATATTAAAACTATAAAATAAATTATAAAACAATCAGCCTGATGAACCATTTGTAGTCTAGCTGAACAGAAGTTCCATGGCTAAAAATACAAAGAAGCCACATCGAGATTGGTAGGAGGAGTGGAGAAGAGGAACAGACCCCAAACCTCTATGTAGCAATTGAGAATCAGGAGGAATATCTCGGCGGCAGAGGTTCCCCCCGGAGGAGTCAGGGACCCCAACGCCCCACACCAGGCTCCCCAGCCAAGAGTACCAGTGCCCAGAAGAGTAGCCCCCACAACATGTGGCTGTGAAAAACAGTGGGGATTCTGACTGACTGGGTGAGAGGATAGGTTGTGAGTTACCAAGACATACTCTTAAGGGGTCCGTGCACAGACTCACTTGCTCGCAGGAACTCATCTTGGGCACCAGCAGAGGGATGGTGACTCGGGAGGCATTGGAGACTTATGGGGGGTGGCGGGGCAGACTGAGAAGTGTGGTTTTGAGGGGAGGACTACAGGACAGCTGCATACTCCCTGTGTGAGGTCCTTCTCCTGTGAAGCCTGAAGGTAGGTGCCATCTTTCCTGTGTTGAGCCCGCCCCCACCATGGCTAAATTTGAATCTGATTCGCCTGGTGAGCTCTGCTGCTATACCCCGCTGACTCACTGGGACACCGCCCCACCCAACTTCCGCAGTGCCACTGGCACTTTCTCTGTGAGTAGCCAGCCCCACTTGCATTGAACTCTTTTTGGGAAAACTATCAGAGTCTAGCAGACCTCCGCCAGGTGGTGACTGACTTCAGTGTGCTCTGACACTTTTGTTGAGTAACTCTAGGCTCAGCACTGGCACCAAACCAGAATTTACATTAACCTGGTGACCACACCGCTTTCCACTCTAGTGACTCCCTGAGATCTTGACTCATACAACTTGAGTACCACACAAGGCTCTATCAGCAGCTAAACCTTAAGGGAGCCAGCAAGTGGCAGCAGACCTCAGGTGGTGTCCTGGCTTTTTGTGGAGCTACCCTGACCTGGTACTGGTGGCAGACCTACTTGGTTCATAGTGTGGCCTCTCCTACATGACTCCAGTGTGTTAGCACAGGAAGCAAACAACTGGAGATCTCTCTGTAGCTCCTACCAGGTAGTCCCTGAACAGTCACAGGTAGTGGGTGACATCGGACTGCACCAGAGACCCTCCCAAAAGGCCCCAGAACCAACATACTTGGAGGTTGGCTTCAGACCACAACAGAATACCACTCAACTAGCTGTATAAGTGGCACACACAAAGGGTGGTCTTAACAGACACCAGATCTCACTGGGGTGAATGCCACTCAGTGGGGTAAGCCCCCTGTACAGCAGCCTATAAACTGTGCATGTGGCCAAACCCCACAGCCAGTAGCATAAGGGTCAATCACACCTGCTGACATGTCAATAGTAGTCAAGGCTCAACTATAACAGGAGGGCAAATACAAACCACACAAGGGACACTCCTGGAGTACCCAGAGTAGGTGACCAGGGAGACTGTGCCACTGGGCCTCACAGAGCACCTACTACATAAGGCCACCTAGTGAAGACATAGCAAATCTACCTAACACATAAAAACAAACATGGAGTGGCAGCCAAAACGAGGAAACAAAGAAATGTGTCTCAAATGAAAGAACAGGAGAAAAATCCAGAAAAAGAACTAAATTAAATGGAGGTAAGCAACCTAACAGAGACAGAGTTTAAAACAATGGTTATGCAGATACTCAAGGAACTTAGTGAGAACTTAAACAAAGAGATAGCAGGCATTAAAAAAGGACATAGAAACCATACAAAAGAACCAGTCAGAAGTGAAGAATACAGCAACAGAAATGAAGGCTACACTAGAAGGAATCACCAGCAGACTAGATGAAGCAGAGGATTGAATCAGTGATTTGGAAGATAAGGTAGCAAAAACAACCAATTGAACAGCAAAAGAAGAAAGAATCCAAAAAAGAAATTATGAGAGTTTAAGAGATCTCTGGAAAAACATGAAGCATAACAACCTTCACATAGTAGGGGTACCATAAGAAGAGAAAAAGTGAGGGATTAAGAACATATTTGAAGAAATAATGACTGAAATCTTTGCTAACCTAGTGAAGGAAGAAGACACACAAGTCCAGGAAGCACAGAGAGTCCCAAACAGGATGAACCCAAACAGGCCCACACCTAGACACATTATAATGAGAATGGCAAAGGTTAAAGACAAAAAGAAAACCCTAAAATCAGCAAAAGAAAGGCAACTAGTAACTTATATAGGAGCTTCCACAAGTCTGTCAGCTGATTTATCAACAGAAACTTTACAGGCCAGAAGGGATTGGCAGGAAATATTCATCATGATGAAAAGCAAGGACGAACAACCAAGACTACTCTATTCAGCAAGGCTGTCATTTGAAATTGAAGGACAGATGAAGAGCTTCCCAGACAAGAAAACGCTAAATGAATTCAACACCACCAAACCAGTATTACAAGGAATGTTAGAGGGACTTCTTTAAGGTGCAAAAACAATCAAAATTATGAATAATAAAATGGCAATAGCTACATATTTATCAATAATTACTTTCAATATAAATGGATTAAATGCTCTAATCATAAGACATAGGGTGGATGAATTGATAAGAAAACAAAACCCTTACATACTCATATGCTGCCTACAAGAGACTGACTTCAGATTGAAAGACACACACAGACAGAAAGTAGAGGGATGGAAAAAATATTTTATGAAAATGGAAATGAAAAAATAGCTGGAGTAGCAATACTTATACAAGACAAAACAGACTTTGAAACAAAGCCTAAAAGAAGAGACCCAGTGAAGGACCCAGTGATCCCACTTCTGGGTATTAATCAGAAGAAACCCAAAATGCTACTTTGAGGGGACATGTGTATCCATATGTTCATTGCAGCATTGGTTACAATGGCCAACATGTGGATGCAACCTGGGTGTCCATCAATGGATGAATGAATAAAGTGTAGGTAGTCCACATATACAATGGAATATTGCTCAGCCTTGAAAGGGAATGGGTTCTTGCCATCTGCAGCGGTATGGATGGACCTGGAGGGTGTTGTGCTAAGTGGAGTATATCAGGCAGAGAAAGACATATGCAGTGTGATTTCACTTATACATGGAATCTAAGAACAAAATTAACAAACAAAAGAGAAACAGACTCATATATACAGAGAACATTTTGTTGGTTGCCAGATGGGAGGGGGTTTGAGGTTGTGGGTAAAAAGGGGGGAGGAGATTAAGAAGTATGAACTGGTTGTTACAAAGTAGTTATGAGGATGTAGAGTATAGAGTATTATTATTACAATAATATTGTAATAACTATGTATGGTGTCAGATGGGTACTAGATTCATCGGGGTGATAGATGGGAGGGGATTGGGGGGCAGGGTGAAAAGGTGAAGGGATTAAGAAGTACAAATTGGTAGTTACAAAATAGTTTTGGGGATGTAAAGTAAAACATAGGGAATATACTCAGTGATGTGGTAATAACTATGTATAGTGCCAGGTGGGTACTAGACTAATCAGGGTATCAGTTTTTAATTGAACAAATGTCTAACCACTATGCTGTACACCTGAAATTAATATAAAATAACATTGAATGTCAACTATAATTGAAAATTTTTAAAATGGGGGAAAAAGTGAATGGGAATAAGAGGTCCAAACTTCCATGTATAAAACAAATAAGCCACGGGGATGTGATGTACAGCATGGGGGATATAGTCAATAATATTATGATAGAATAGTGTGGTGTCAGATGGCTGCTGGACTTAGGGTGATCACTTCGTTAGGTATATAAATGTTGAATAGCTATGGTTTACCCCTGAAACTAATATAATATTGTATGTTAGCTATATTTTTAATAAAAATCTTTTTTCATCATGTTTGATTTTATCATGTGTATAATCAGTATAAGAGATGCAGTATTCTATTACGGTTTTGACTTGAATTTCTTGGGTCAATAGCGAAATTAAGTATCTTTTTATGTGTTTATCAATTATGTACATTTCATGTGAATTATTTATTCAGTTTTAACTATCTTTCTATTGAAAATATATTGTTTTGCAACTACGTTCTCTCAGCTTGTCACCTGTATTTCAGTCTTGTTTGTGGTTGTTCTTTCTCTCTCTCTATTTCTCTAATATTCAAAAGCTTAAATGGAGTCAGATGAATCAGTATTTTCCTTTTAGGTCTCTTTATCTCTAAAATCATACTCTGCACCCAACCCAAGATGCAATGATAACAATAATAATAAATAATCCATATTTTCTTCAAATATTTTATTTAATGTTTTACTACTCTCATATATTAATTACTATTTCTAATTATGTAAACAATATACTAATATATGTTTATTGTACAAAATTAAACTCCACAGATAAGGTGAAAGTCCCCAGAGATTAATCTCAATTCTTTCCCAGAAGTCACTTATTAAGACTGATGTATATCTCTCTCAAGCTTCTGTTATCCATTCACATACACACATACAAAATTATAGTTTAGTTTAATTTGTCTTGCTTTTACATAAATGATATTATACTGTATGTATTGTTATGAAACTTTTAATGATACTGCATGTTTTGGAGATCTTTCATGTCAGTATATATAACCTAATCCATTCTTTTTAACTGAAACTGTAATATGCTGTAATTTGGATGTATCAAAGTTTATTTAACCCCTAACCTACTGGTGGATATTTAGGTTGAATCCAATTTCTCTCTCTCCAAACAATAATGCAATAAAAAATATTTGTCATGTCTCTTTGTACACATGTTCAAGTATTTCTCAAAGGTCAATATTAGAAGTTGGAATTCCTAAGTAGAACTGTATGTGCACTTAAATTTTAATAGATACTTTCAAATTGTCCCCTCTTCTAAGGTTTTTATAGCTTTTATTTATTTATTTTTTTATTTTATCAATTTGAAATTTAGTTGGGGGTAAAGGATGAGGAAGACTTGACCTTTTTTCTTCATATACATCACTACCCACTTGTACCAAAAACATTTACTATCTAATCCATCTTTTCCCAATTGATGTGAAATAATGCCCTTATCATATATTAAATTCCCATATATGCCAGAGTTTAGCTTTATATTATCTATTCTGCTCTTATTGATATGTCTACTCCTGTGTCAGTGCCATGTATTTTAGCTACCTTAGCACTATAATATAGGACAAGCCCTCCATCATTACACTCTTTCTTAGGCTTTTCTTGATATTCTGTGTTTTCTTGGGATAATATACAAATTATTATTTTTAAATATATTTTTATTCCCATTCCCCTCCCCTTGGCCCTTTCGCAACCATCTGTTCACTATATTGATGGGTGTGCTTCTATTTTGTTTTGCTTACTCATTTGTTTTGTTTTTTAGATTGCACAACTGAAATCATAGGGTATTTGTCTTTCTCAATCTGACTTACTTCATTTAGCATAATACCCTCAAGGTCCACCCATGTTATCACATTTTATTCTTTTTATTGCTGAATAATATTCCATTGTGTATATATAACACACCTTCTTTATCCATTCATATATTGATGGACATCTAGGTTGCTTCCATATCTTAGTTATTACTAGTAATGCTGCAGTGAACACAAGGATACATATATCTTTTCAAATTAGCATTTTTGTTTTCTTCAAATAAATACCCACAAGCGGAATTGCTGGATTGTATGGCAGCTCTATTTTTTATTTTTTGAGGAACCTCCATACTGTTTTCCATAGTGGCTGCGCCAATTTACAATCCCACTAACAGTGTAGGAGGGTTCCCTTTTCTCCACATCCTCGCCAACACTTATTATATGTTGATTTATTGATGATAGCCATTCTGACAGGTGTGCGGTGATATCTCATTGTGATTTTAATTTGCATTTCCCTGATGATTGGTGACGTTGAACATCTTTTCATATGTATGTTGGCCATCTGTATGTCCTCTTTGGAGACATGTCTATTCAAGTTTTCTACCTATGTTTTAAATTGGATTTTTTTGTGGTTTTTTTTTAGTGTTAAATTGTATAAGTTCCTTATATACTTTGGATATTAGGCCCATATTAGATGTATCTTTTGAACATGTTCGTTTAGTTCCTTCTGTCAGTTCCAGAATGTTGTTGGAGAAAACTAGACAACTGTGGAGATTGACCTCACTTTACCTGCATGGCCACAAATTTCAAACAGCACATTACATCGCCCAGAGTTGTTCCTGCATTTCCCTAGTATGTTTGCTTTTTCACCTTGAAAATAACAATAATAAAAAAAATACTCCATACCTTTTCTACTCTTGTCAATCAGCTATAATAGCTCATTTCCTTGCCCCTCACCCCTCAATACTCTCCCACCTCATATATATATAATCTCAGCTGCTGATTCTGACATACTCTCTGCCTTCTAATTCTATAATGGATGATGTGTCTCTATTCCTGTTAGAGTTCCATCTAGACTTCTCAAGACATAATACCTGCAAATGTTCTTTTTCTCTCCTGTGTTATTGATCTTTCCCTCTCTGTGGGATCACTCCCATCACCATTAAAAAATAATCTAGTATCTCCTATTTTAATAAAACACACAAGAAAATTTCCCCTTATTACCATATCCTTCTTCAGCTACTGTCCCATTTCTGTTCCCTTTCAGGGCAAATCTTGAAAGTGTTGTCATATTCACTGTCCCCACTTCATCCACATTCTGTCCTCATCCCATGTCAATGGGGATTCTGTCACCACCACTTTAATAAGGCTGCTTCAGTCAAAGTCACCAATGATCTCTATGCTACCACATAGAATAAGCACTTCTCTCTCTTCACTTCACTTGATTTTGCAACACATACAACACAGTTAACCATTCTCTCCCTCTAGTAGAGAGCACTTCCTGTGTTTGTCTTCTGTATTACCAATCCTTTTTTTTTCCTTCTAACTCACCAGATGTTCCTATCTCTTGCTGGATCCTCCTATTTTGCTCAACTTCCTCATGATGTCATACCCCAGGACTTCTTTTTCTATAGACTATCACTGGGTAATGCTATCTATTCCCACAGATGGTGTTTATATCTACATGCAAACGAATCCTAAATTTATATATACAGCTCCGACTTCTCCCCACAATTCAGAGTCTTATGTTCAGTTGTCTACTTAACTCATCGACTTGAATATCTAACAAATATTTCAAACTTAACATCTCCAAAACATACTGTTTGTTTTCTACTCTCCACCAGAAACTGTCCATCCTCTGCCTCTTCATTTCATTAAATAATACCACTGTGTACACAATTGTGCAAGCTGAACACCCAAGGATTCGTTTTTTTGAACCCCCCGCATCCACTTAATGAAATGTATACAAAAATAAAATCAACTCTATCTACCAAAAATATCATTAGTAGGAAAGTTACCCTGTCTTACTACTTCCACTGCTACCACTCTAGTTCAGGCTACCTTTTTTTTTTTTTTTTTTTTTTTTTTTGCTAATTATTGCAATAATTCCTTAATTAATTCTCCTGTTTCCACCATTATCTTCTTTCAATTCTTTCTCCATACAACAGCCACAGTGATCTTCCTTTCCTTGAAAATTTCTAGGGCCACATATGCAACTTTAAATTTTCTAGTAGATACATATTTAAAAGTATAGAGAAATAGGTGAAATTAATATTAATAATATATTTTGTTTAACCCAAAATATTATCATTTTAATATGCAGCCATATAAAATTTCACTGAGATATTTTACATTCTGTTTTATTTTTTATTAAATTTATTGGGGTAACACCGGTTAATAACATAAAAGCTTCAGGTGTATATTTATGGAATAGATCACCTGTATATTGCATTGTGTGTTCTCCACCCAAAGTCTGGTCTCCTTCTGTCACCATATGTTTGACCCTTTTACATTCTGTTTTTTTATACTAAGTCTTTGAAATCCAATGTGTAATTTACCATCAGTACATCTCAATGTGATCTAGCCATACTTTAAGTGCTCAATAGCCACATGTAAGTAGTTTCCCCAATAGATGGTGAAGTTCTAGGGGATTTCTTTCACATTTTCAGTAAAACCCAGAATCCTTCTCTAAGTTCACAAAACCACACATGAACCAACTCCTGTCTACCTCATCTCTATCCACTCTCTCTTCTTGCCTAGTACAATCCAGCCACAGTGGCCTATCTGTCTCTAAAGCTTGCCAAGTTTTTCCTGACTTAGGTCTTCTTCTTTGATGTTACATATTCCTGGAATGTTTTTACCCCAATCATTGCTTGACTGGTTTCTTCTTACAATTCGTTTCTCAACTTAAATGTCACCTTCCATCCCATAAAAAGGAAACCACCCAGTCCATTCAATTTTCAATATTTAGGAGTAGTTGACATTTCTTCACTTATTATTTTGTTGTCCTTCTCATCCTCCCACTAGATACAAGCTCCTTGATCACAAAGACATTGTCTGCTTTATTAGCTATTGTATTCCTTGTGCCTAGAACAGTGTCTGGCACATAGTAGACACTCAATATTTGTTGAATGATTGAATAAATTCATTTAAGACATGACATTCTCTCTCTATCCAACTCTTTGTTATCTCCTTAAGAAACAAGTAAATGGGCTATGGCATGACTGCATGCTGACATGTATACTAGGATCAAAATGTCAAAAATAATAACCACTCACCCCAGTTAGAATGGCTATCATCAACAAGACAAATAGTAACAAGTGTTGGAGAGGCTGTGGAGAAAAAGGAACCCTCATACACTGTTGGTGGGAATGCAGATTAATGCCACCGCTATGGAAGGCAGTGTGGAGGTTCCTCAAAAAACTACGAATAGAATTACTGTATGACCCAGCAATCCCTCTCCTGGGTATCTACCTCCAAAATCTGGAAACATGTATCCATAAAGACATGTGTGTTCCAATGTTCATTGCAGCTTTATTTACGGTGGCCACGACATGGAAACAACCAAAGTGTCCTTCGATAGACGAATGGATAAAGAAGTTGTGGTATATATACACATTGGAATACTATTTGGCGGTAAGAAAAGATGAAATAGTACCATTTGTGACAACATGGATGGATCTTGAGATTATAATGCTAAGTGAAATAAGTCAGACAGAAAAAGTAGAGAACCATAATATTTCACTGATATGTGGTATATAAAACTGAAAACAACAAATGAACAAGACAAATAAATGAAGGAAGAAAAACTCATAGACATAGACAATAGTTTAGGGGTTAGCAGAAGGTAAGGGGGGGAGGGGTCTCTAGAAGGGGGTAAATGGGGTCTAATATATGGTGATGGAAAGAGAACTGACTCTGGGTGGTGAACACACAATGTGAGACATAGATAATGAATTACAGAATTGTACACCTGAAATCTATGTAATCTTACTAACAGTTGTCACCCCAATAAACTTTAAGTTAAAAAAAAAAATAACCATTTACTGTCAAAAACAATAACCATTTTCAGTCTATGCATTGCTAATTTCCACTTATCTTTCAAGTTTCAGCTTAAATATTGCCTGCACAGGGAGACATTTCCTGATCCTATAGACTATTTTCTCCATACTGTTGGTACCCATTTACCCAGTATATCCTCCTATATATTACTTATACCGTTAATTACTTGTTACATACTTATGGACTATATTCTCCATGAGGGAAGAAGTTGTGTTGGTTTTTTTAAATCTCTTTATCTAGTACAGTGTCTAGCATGGTGCTAGTGTTCATTAAATATTTGTTGGATTCAATTAAACTGAACTGAGGGTAATAAGTCTGAATCTCAATATATACTTGCTTAATGAGTGAATCTAAAGTTCCAATTGTGGAAGAAAATTGAACTGTCCTGTTTGTGGAATGATTCTATGATAGGAGAAAAAAAAATGTAAAGCATGAAACTATGTATTGCATTGGTAGCATAACTTCCCCTTCTTTTATTAACCTAAATTAAGAATCTGATATTCAGACATTTTATTTCAGAAAATCTGAGAAGGTTCAAGTCACTAAATAGCCAAACATGTGAGTGGTTAAGTAGATATGTTTATACTTAAAATATTGCCTTGTTTGGAACTCTGAGGCTTGTTGGAGAAATGATAAAATGGTGACACCCTTTCAGGAAGAGAGATAAGAGGGATAAAAACTAGCTTATGGGTGGCAAAGTGGATAATCCTCTATCACATTAAGGATTGATCTTTTAGTACAAAAGGAGACTAGCTCTGACAGATGTCAACACATAGAAAAATAGTAGCACTTTCTGCTTCTATCATAAAGATAAATTGGAGCAAGTACCTTAGGTCTTGAGACTGTTTGAACTCCATGGCCCAGGTGGCAGAAAATACAACTAGAAGGCAACTCAGTTCAGACTGATAGCTAGGGCTTAGCTTACCTTTTCTTGATCATTGGTTGATTTATTAGTTACAGTAAGCACTTTTATGAAACAGACCGATGTTTCTGAGGATAATATACTAACTCTAGGCACAGATAGTCATGCTCTAATGCCATATAAGAGACAGGCCCTGCTCTCACTGGGATAAACTTGCACTATATTTTTTAATCAACAGGTTTTATCATCAATATATTACTTTTAACAAATATTTACTGATCACCTGCTATGTGCCAGAAACTTTTCTGGACAGAGAGGATACAGTAGTGAGCAAACCAGATAAAGCTCCAGGCTTCAGGGAACTTATATTATAGTGGATGGAGATAAAGAGTAATTAGATAAACCAATAATTATGTAGCATAAGATAAGGGCTATGAAGAAGAATAAGGTAAGGTAAGAGGATGGAGAGTTATGTTAAAGGTAGGGGATGATTATTGCAGATAAGGTGGTCCAGAAGGCCTCCCTGAGGAGATGTTATTTGACCAGAGGCCTGAATACAATGGAGCAGCAAGTCAAGGGAATAGCAGGGGAAGGGTATTTTAGACAGAGGAAACAGAAGCCTTTCCATTGACATTTTGCTCACGGTTAAAGCCTTGAAAGCTTTAGGATAATTTTCAGTATCATTTTGGAGGCCTTCCAACCTGCCTCTATGGCCCTCTTCTGCTTGGAAAGTCTGAAATAGTCAAGCTTTTGTTGTCCCCCTCCATATCAAGTGCCCAGAAGAAATTCATCTGGCATCCCAGCCATGTAACTGGGTCCTGCTCACTTTATTCTTGCCCTGGCATCACAGAGATGAAAATCCCTGAGTCTTCCCTCCAGGAGATCACACTCGTTTCCCTGAGATAGGCTTGGGTCTGATACCTTTTGTTTTACATTCTCTTGGTCTAAATTCTTAGAACCACCGGACTAGGAATATTCCATTTATTGCACTGTGTATCTTAAAAGGCCCATCCCACTCTCCTCAGAGTAGATGCCTTTGATTCTGGACACTTGGCCTGATAATGGGTTAGATATGCTCTACCCATTTGGACTATGTGAAAGTTATTTGAGGGATAAATTTATTTTAAAAACTCATACAACTCAACACCAAAAAACAAACAATCCAATTAACAAATGAGCAGAGGACCTGAATAGATATTTCTCCAAAGAGGACATACTGATGGCCAATACACCCACGAAAAGAAGCTCAACATCACTAATCATTAGAAAAATGCAAATAAAAACCACAATGAGATATCATCTGACACCTGTCAGAATATCCATCATCGATAAATCAATAAACAATAAGTCTTGGTGAGGATGTGGAGAAAAGGGAACCCTTGTGCACTGTTGGTGGGATTGCATATTGGTGCAGCCACTATGGAAAACAGTATGGAGGTTCCTCAAACAATTAAAAATAGAACTACCTTATGACCCAGCAATTCCACTCATGGGTATTTATCCAAAGATAAATTTTGCTCTGGTTGTTTGCTTGTTTTACATTTTTATTGGGGTAAAATTTCTAAGGAGTGAAATGCAAGATCTTATGTATACAGTTCAATGAGTTTTTCCAAATGCATAAGCCTGTATTGTGTTCCACATCCCAATCAAGTTAGATGCTATTTCCATTACCCCAGAAAATTCCTTTGTACCCTTTTCATTCAAACTCACTCCAGAGGCAATCACTGTTCTGATTTTTTCACCACAGCTTAGTTTTGCCTGTTATTGAACTTTATATAAATGAAATCATACAGTATGTACCCATTTGTGCCTGGCTTCTTTCACTCATCATTATGTCTGTGAAATTGATCCATGACGTGTGTATTAGCAATTTATCTCTTTTAATTGTTTAGTGGTATTCTACTGTATGACTATATGAAAATCCATTCACCTATTGATAGAAATTTTCATTGTTTGCAATTTGGGGCTATTATGAATAAAGCAGCTATAATCACTTTTGAAAAAGTATTTCTGTGGATATGTATTTTCATTTCTCTGGGGTAATGATCTAGGAGTGGAAGTTGGACCATAGGATATAAAGCGATTAAGAATTTTAATGTATATAAAATATTGGCTCTGTAGCCAGACTACCTATTGGTAATGGAACGAACTTTTTTCGGGGGGTGACTCTGGCTGAAGACACTGTATTAAGATAGTATAGTGCATGAAGTTTCCTTTTTCTCCACAGCCTCTACAACACTTGTTATTATTTTTCTTGTTGATGATAGCCATTCTAACGGGTGTGAGGAGATATATCATTGTGGTTTTGATTTGCATTTCACTGATGATTAGTGATATTGAACAGTTTTTTATATGTCTATTGGCCATGTTTATGTCTCCTTTGGAGAAATAGGAACCCTCATACACTGTTGGTGGGAATGCAAATTGGTGCAGCTGCTATGGAAGGCAGTGTGGAGTTTCCTCAAAACATTACGAATATAATTATCATATGACCCAACTATCCCTCTCCTGGGAATCTACCCAAAAAATAGGAAAACATTCATCCATAAAGATATATGTGCTCCGATGTTCATTGAAGTTTTATTTACGGTGGCCGAGACATGGAAACAACCAAAATGTCCTTCAATAGATGATTGGATAAAGAAGTGGTCATATATATACACAATGGAATACTATTCTGCCATAAGAAAAGAGGAAATAGCACCATTTGTGACAACATGGATGGATCTTGAGATTATTATGCTAAGCGAAATAAGGTAGTTAGAAAAAGTAGAGAACCATATGATTTCACTGATATGTAGTATATAAAACTGAAAACAACAAAAGAACAAGACAAACAAATGAAGACACAAAAATTCATAGACACATACAATAGCTTAGTGGTTACCAGAGGGTAAGGGGGAAGGGAGGTGGTAGATGAGGGTAAAAGGGATCAAATATTTGGTGATGGAAAGATAACTAACTCTGGGTGGTGAACACACAATGTGATTTATAGAGGATGTATTACAGAAATGTATACCTGAAATCTATGTAACTTTACTAACAATTGTCACCCCAATAAACTTTAATCAAAAAAAAAAGATAGTATAGCATAGTAGCTATGAGTAAGGTTTCTAGACTCAGACTGACTATGCTGATATCTTGGTTCCATTACTTAAAAGTTCTGAGGCCTTGTGCATAATATATAACGACCCTGGACCTTGGATTCCTTACATTTAAAATACACTTGTATCATATGGCTGTGTAGTGGGAATTCAAGGACATATTCTCTATAAAAGTAGTTAGTATAGTGCCTGGACACTTGATAAAATTTCAATAAATGTTGACTTGGGGATTGGGGGAACTTAAGTGTAGTGGGCGGGTGCCTGTAAGGCACCATCACATGACTGAGAAGCATGAGATAGAGGAAGTTACTTGGGTCTTTAGATAACACCCACATTCTGTAAGGTATGTCCAGAGGGCTTAAGACCATCAGCCTGCGGCAACCCTGCTTATGTTAATGCCCCTCCACCCAGCACAAAAATGTATATAACCCATGATTGAGCTGCAGTAAAGAGAGACTTGATCAGAACTCCTGTCTTGTCTCCGGTCTTTGTGTCTCCCATTTTCCTCCCTTCTAGGTACTTCGGGGTCCCTCGTGTAGTGTCCCGTGGGTCGGGACAACTGGCGCCCAACGTGGGGCCTGAAGTCTCCTAGAAGACAAGATGCCTGAGTTCGTCTGGTCTAAGGAGCTGCAGCATATTTCTTCTTTGATCACCATAAGACTACCCAACTTGTGGGAGATCTGTACAGGTAAGCGGACGACTCCTTCAAAAAATGGGACATATATTTGTGTTCTAGACTTATGTATAGTCTACAGGCTTCCCCTCAGACACTTAGACTAGGGTTCCCCTAACCTGTTGTCCCAGTCTCCCTTTTTATCTGCTCTCAGCTCACTTTGGGTTTTAGTCGTTCACCAACGAGACAGTTTTCTAGGTGTTTGGGACCATTTGAGCGAGATTTTGGCTGCTTACTTTGAGCTCCAATCGTCCACCCAGAGGATTTCCCGACCGGTTGAGTCCCGACTGGCTTTCGCCTGAGGGTCGTTACCAGCCGCGTCGCCTCTCGGGATCCGTGTTGGCGGATTATACCAACCGATTGCTCACGTAAGGGCTTTTTCTCCTCTCACCCCAACACCCCCGTCGCTCCGGCCGGGTGAGTCCCAAAAGACATTCGTCTGCGGGTCATTACCATCCGTGCCGTCTCGTTTGGGTCCGTGTTGGCGGATTGTACCAACCGACTGCCTACGTGAGGAGAGTCTTTATTCCTTATCATAATGGGACAAGAGGTTAGTGTTCATGACAAGTTTATCTCAGGACTAAAAGAGTCCTTACAAATAAGGAGAGTTAAAGTCAAGAAAAAAGACTTAGTTATCTTTTTTAATTTCTTAAAAGATGTTTGCCCTTGGCTCCCTCAGGAAGGAACCATAGACCACAAAAGATAAAAAAGGGTTGGAGATGCCATTAATGACTTTTATAAAACTTTTGGCCCTGAAAAAATCCCCATCACTGCTTTCAATTATTGGCATTGCATTAATGAGCTGCTTATGCATATCGCTACCCCCCTGACATCGACTGAGTGTTACAAGAAGGAAACACATTCTTACAAAACGCTTCCCGCCCCTCCTCCTCCTTACAGGACCCCTCTTGTAAGTCCTCCCACGATTCAGATTCTATTTCTATTTCAATGCCTCCTGAAGATCCTGAGACCACCAAAAATATCCTAGTAAGCCCTTATATCCTCCCCTACCACCTAATTGTCCTGATCTTAATGTGAATTCTAGCCCACCTGAGGAAGATCAGTTAAGCCCTGAGGACGAGGCTGATTTAGAGGAAGCTGCCGCTAAATATCATAATCCTGTCTGACAGTTTCTGGCCTCTAATCAATTGCCCCCTCCCTATAATCCCCAAATGCCTTTAGCTCCTATCCATGATCCTGATCAAACTCTCCTCTCCCACCAAGTCCAACAATTACAAAGAACTGTTCAACTCAAAAAAAAACATCTAACTCTCCTTAAACAACTTCAACAGTTAGATTTACAACTCTCCTTTGCTGCTATTCAAAAAATTCCCCCTCTTTCCATAAATCCTACAAAAACATTTCCCATCTCAAATAAAAACCCCCTCTTAATCTTTTCCCCGTTATTGAATTCCCCCCAATAAAAACTGAAGGAGGCAGTGCAGATAGTGATGAAGACCCCGACAGAGACAATATAGAACCCGCCAGACACTATAAACGCCTTGACTTAAAAACCACAAAAGAACTCAAAAAAGCGGTGGACGAATATGGCCCCATGGCCCCCTTTACACTCTCAATTTTACAATCCCTAGATGACCTCTGGTTAACCACCCATGATTGGCACTATTTGGCCCATGCCACCCTATCGGGGGGCGATTATGTTCTCTGGAAATCTGAGTTTTCTGAGGCCTGTAAAGAAACTGCACGCCGCAATGCAGAAGCTGGAGGCGAGTGCACTGATTGGACCTATGATAAGCTCAGGGGCTTTAAGACCTACGATACAAATGAAGCTCAACTACAATATCCATCTGGCCTTTTTTCTCAAATTCACCTTGCCGCTACTAAGGCATGGAAAAAACTTCTCCCTAAGGGGCCGGCCACAACTCAACTCACTAGTATTAGACAGAGGCCAGATGAACCTTATGCTGACTTCATCAGTCGCCTAACCAACGCCACTGAAAGACTCCTTGGTAGCACAGAAACTGATAGTGATTTTTTCAAACAATTAGCTTTTGAAAATGCCAATTCTGCCTGTCAGGCAGCCATCCGCCCTAGAAAAAAGGATTCACTCTCTGATTACATTCGCCTATGCACTGATATTGGTCCTGGTCACCAAATGGGCCTCGCTATCGGGGCAGCTTTAAAAGATTCATTACTTAATCTGTCTAAAGGCAAAAACAATTGTTTTTCATGTGGCCAGCCCGGACATTTCGCCAAACAATGCCCAACCCCTCGCCAGACACCATTAGGCCAACCCACTCCCACACCCATATTGCCCCCGCGAGTATGTCCCAGATGCAAGAGCGGCAAACATTGGGCCAATCAATGTAGATCAAAAATAGATGCCCACGGCAATCCTCTCCTGCCCCAGCAGGGAAACTTCCTGAGGGGCCAGCCCCAGGCCCCTACAGAGAATCCAAACCTTGGGGCGACTCGGTTTGCTCATCCACAACAAAACTTTGTCCCGTCTCAAGTCTCCTCCGAGCAACCCCTGGCAGTGCAGGACTGGACCTCAGTCCCTCCTCCAAATCAATATTAACTCCTGACATGGGACCTCAGATACTACCTACGGGTGTCACCGGACCCCTACCACCAAACACTTTTGGTCTAATAATCGGAAGAGGTAGTTCGAGCCTACAAGGCCTATATATTTACCCTGGTGTTATAGATAATGATTTTACGGGAGAAATACAGATTATAGCCTCCTCCACTTCCTCTCTCATTTCTATACAACCGGGACAGAGAATAGCTCAACTACTCCTTCTCCCACTCCAGACCACCCATAAATCTGCCAACAATGAGCCTAGAAACAATAAAAATTTTGGATCCTCAGATGCTTATTAGATTCAAAATCTCTCCCCCAATAAGCCCATGCTAGATTTAAAACTTGATGGAAAAACCTTTAAAGGCCTTATTGACACTGGTGCTGATGCAACCATTATTAGACAAGAAGACTGGCCGCTTTCTTGGCCCCTTTCTGACACACTTACTCACCTACAAGGCATAGGACAAACAACTAATCCCAAACAAAGTGCAAAGTTCCTAACATGGCTAGATAAAGAAAATAACTCTGGCACAGTACAACCTTATGTTGTACCCAACCTCCCAGTAAATCTGTGGGGCCGTGACATATTATCCCAAATGGGAGTAATCATGTTCAGCCCCAATTCCAAGATAACCACCCAGATGTTAAAACAAGGGTTTCTCCCAGGTCAGGGATTAGGAAAACAAGGACAGGGAATTAAAAAACCCCTGTCTACTGCCCAGCGCCCGCCTCAATTAGGCTTAGGACATTTTCACTAGTGTCCTAACGTTTAACTAGTGTTTCACAACCTGCACCCCATGCTGACCCTATATCCTGGAAAGACAACTCGCCCATATGGGTGGGTCAGTGGCCACTAAGTTCAGAAAAACTAAATGCTGCCAATCAGTTAGTGCAGGAACAATTGGCGGCAGGGCATCTAGAGCCCAGGAACTCCCCCTGGAACACACCTATCTTTGTCATAAAAAAGAAATCTGGAAATTGGAGACTTCTCCAAGACCTTAGGGAAGTCAATAAAACAATGATAATTATGGGCGCCCTTCAACCAGGCCTACCTACCCCTGTAGCTATTCCCTCGGGATCCTTAAAAATCATTATTGATCTCAAAGACTGCTTCTTCACTATCCCTCTACACCCTCAAGATAGACAACGTTTTGCTTTCAGCATACCTGTAACTAATTTCCAAGGGCCCATGCAGAGATTTCAGTGGAAGGTCTTACCTCAGGGCATGGCCAACAGCCCGACACTCTGTCAAAAATTTGTTGCTCTGGCCATCGATCCCATTCGAACTCTCTTTATATTATTCATTATATGGATGATATCTTAATAGCTGGCAAGAATGGGTCTGTACTTCCTCTCCCCAATATAAACAAGAAAAACCTCAGCCTTGTCCCGCTGAATGCTCTACTATTTACCCTATTATTCATAGTTCTTGTTACAATACCTATAAAACATGTACAAAAGATAACTCCTCTTATTATACGGCTGTCATGACAAGCACTGCTCCCGCTGTCCCTCATTCTGACTGGTCTAACAGCCCTGCTGTGGTTGGCATTGGCTCCTATAAACCCGCACCCTGCGCGGCATCTAATATGTTAGGAAAAAATATTTGCTGGCAGATCGAATCCCCTATACCATATGTTTCTGACGGCGGGGGTCCAGCCGATCTCCAATCCAATGAAAAACGCATTAAAAAATTTGCTGAAATACAAAAGACCCTTAACCCTAAACTTACCTATCACCCTTTGGCCCACCCTAAAAAACCGGGTCACGTGGACATTGATCCTCAGACTTTTGACATTCTTAGTTCTACCCACAAGTTATTGCTTTCTGTTAATTCATCCTACGCCACAGACTGCTGGCTGTGTTTACTACAAGGCACCCCTTTACCATTAGCTATACCTTACCCCTTTGTCACTTCTACTACCAATAATTCATGCAACATAGCTCTCCCTTTTTTAGTCCAACCCCTTGGCTTTAACAATACCCTGTGCATCCTCTCTCCCACTCAAAACGATACTACAGAGGTTAATTTAGGAAGCCTCTCCTTTACTCCTTTACAATTTGCTCCTCCTTCATTAATGTATCCTCTCCTATGTGTGCACCCAATGGATCGGTATATATTTGTGGAAATAATTATGCCTACACCTATTTACCACAAAACTGGACAGGAGTTTGTACCCTAGGCTCCCTCCTCCCAGATGTATCCATCATTCCAGGAGATGAGCCAGTCCCTATCCCGACTTTCGAACATATTGAAGGACGCACTAAACGTGCAGTCCATTTTATTCCCTTATTAGCGGGTCTAGGCATCACCACCGCACTTGCCACCGGGTCCGCGAGGATAGGACATTCCCTAGTACAATACCATAAATTATTCTGGACAACTCATATCAGATGTCCAGGTACTCTCAGAAACTATCCAAGATCTTCAAGATCAGGTTGATTCCCTAGCAGAAGTTGTCCTCCAAAACAGGAGGGGATTAGATTTACTTACTGCAGAAAAAGGGAGCATCTGTCTGGCCCTCGGAGAAAAATGCTGTTTTTATGCTAACAAATCTGGAATTGTTCGTGACAGAGTCAAAAAATTACAAGAAGACCTTGAAAAAAGAAGAAGAGACCTCCTTTCCAACCCTCTCTGGACCGGATTCAATGGACTTTTACCCTACTTACTACCCCTGCTTGGCCCCATACTCGGGTGCTTTATCCTACTATCACTGGGACCCATCCTCCTCAATAAACTCATGCGCTTTCTCAGACAACAAATAGAGGCCTTGCAGGCCAAGCCCATACAGGTCCATTACACCCGACTGGAGATGCAAGAGCGAGGAGATCCCTATCTCCAATAACAGGAGTCATAAAACAGGACTCCTCCCCTGTGAGATGAACTGGATAGCCAATGACGGGTAAGAGGACAGCTCTCTAAGTAACATAAAAAATCAAAAACCTGTCGCTGTACCAGGTTTCACAGAGATGGACTGTCCCAACCTAAGACAGGCACAGTTCCCTAGGGGCTCAGAGCTCTTTTTTATAAAACAGAAAAGGGGGACCTGTAGTGGGCGGGTGCCTGTAAGGCACCATCACATGACTGAGAAGCATGAGATAGAGGAAGTTACTTGGGTCTTTAGATAACACCCACATTCTGTAAGGTATGTCCAGAGGGCTTAAGACCATCAGCCTGCGGCAACCCTGCTTATGTTAATGCCCCTCCACCCAGCACAAAAATGTATATAACCCATGATTGAGCTGCAATAAAGAGAGACTTGATCAGAACTCCTGTCTTGTCTCCGGTCTTTGTGTCTCCCATTTTCCTCCCTTCTAGGTACTTCGGGGTCCCTCGTGTAGTGTCCCGCAGGTCGGGACACTTAAGTCTTATCTGAACCTCCTTGAGTGCTTCAGAGAATACAACATCAAAACGAAAGGCAACCATACACCAAAAGCTATACAATCAAATCACAATGAAAGGCCAAACTGAGCTTAATAGGAAATAAAAATGTCATTAAATGATTGTAGTGCAGGGGATCCTGCCGACTACGCCAAGTGTCGTGCGGGGCGTCTGGTGGGGTCTCTGGTCCCACTCCCCACATAAGAACGCAGGACATGGTGAGGCCAAAAAGGAACACCCACGGAGCCATAGGTAGGGGGGTCATACCACTATACTCTCACTGGCGGCTGGGTTGGAGACGCAGGAACCAGGAGCAACACAATTCTCAACCCTCACTGCGCCGCTTGCAGGCTCAGCCACCATCTTCTTGCTAGCTCCCCCTTTTTTTGCTAGCCTAGCCACGGCAGTTATATTCGTGGCCGATGGCTCACTGGTTACAGCTGATGGCCAACTAGCCACAGCTGCTGGCCATTTGATCACAGTCGATGGCCATTTACTACCTGAGCCAGCACCTTTCTATGTGAGGCCGAGAGCCTGGAAACTGCTTTTTGGGGCTCTGTCCCCACAATGATGTACCTTAAATAATAATGACAACTAAATATTGATCAGTCATTCACTTTTACACTTTAGACAAACTTTGTCTTTCGCAACATTACATTGCCTTGTTAAAGAATATTGGCTTATATACACAAGCCTAACATGGTCTCACTTCCTTATGAATAGATTGTTGACATTCACAGGAGGTGCCAATAATAACAGCTGAACTTGCAAAATATTAATAGGCAGATCAATTTGCCAACATCATTAGAGACAATTAATGTCAGAACTCATGCATAAAGATGCCTAAAATATATGAAACATTTTATGAGTTGGCAATTACTAATTTATATATGTTTCACTTAACAATTCCAATAAAATCCATTTCCTGACTGCTGAATATAGTTGTGGTCAGCTAGCATTAGGCAATGAAAAAACAAATGTGCAAATCTCAGGGGGACTTTCCTTTCCTTTCAAGTGATTCTGATCAGTTTGCAATGTTAAGGTACCCAGCTGTTTAATTTCATAACTTTGGCAAATGCCAGGACCACAATTCAAAACAAGTAATGATGACCTTTGATTTTACTTCCAAAGGAAACTGTAATCACTAATGTAGCTGTGGACTCTAAATCAAGAGAAACTGAAAAATCTAAATTCTAAACTTAAGTTTTTCTTGTTTTTCCTCAAGTTAAATCACTTAACAATATTGCTTGAGCTGGGGGTGGCCCTGATACTGATATAACCTTAAATTGATTTTAAAGGGAAATTGAAAGGTTGTTTGGATTTTTCGACCTTTTTCATTCTTTGGATGGAAAGAACCAAATCTCAGTCATATTGAGTAGAGAAGGCCCAAAGAGAAACATCAAATTCCCAGTTTTCCCTATGACATTGCTGGTGATGTGAGAAGTCGGGATTCTGCCTCTAACAAAACCATGATGGCCATCTTGGAGGCTGATGTCTTACTTGATGTCATCCTCCAAAGGGTAGGGAAATTGTCCTGTGCATCTTGGTACATTAAGCAGCTGTAATCTAAGTACATTATGCAGCTGTAATCTATAGATGTGTTGGAAACCACTACTTCCTTCAACCATCACATCCTGGCAAATGCCCTTCTGCATACCTCCCCTGTCCTCCTTCAATTCCTTACTCACCTCTATTGTAGTACTTATCATACAGCTACCAGTTTGATTTTTTTTCTAAAATGCAAAGCCGATTATGCCACTCCCTGGTTAGTATACTTCAGTGGTTTCTTGTTGTTTCCAAGGTAACATCCAGACTCTACTTTGGCCCACAGAGGTGCTCCATCATCTGGCCCTTGTTAATCTTTCTAGCATTGTCTGCTGTCATATTTTCCCTTCCATCCCTAGTTTCAGCAAAACTGACCTACCTACAACTCCTCCAAGAAGCCACATTTGCTTCCCTGAATGCCTTAACACATATATTTCCTGCTAATTTCAATACTTCCCTCCATCCCTGCCCATTCACCTGGTGAGTCCAGTGACATTTTCCTCTAAGATTGTCTTTGGTTTTGCTCATATATTGCCAACAACTCAATCCTGCATAAAATGCAGGTGCCTCTCCATTGCTTTCCTCTGGCTTCTACTGAATAATATTAACATAACATTAACATAATATTAATGCTTTCATAATTGTGGATTTTCTAAGTAGTCTTTCCCCCACTATACTGTGAGCTTGTGTGAGGTAGGGACACTATTTTATAAATTTCTGTATTCCTTAGATCCTGTCTCCGTGCCTGACTCAAAATGGGTGTTCAGTAAATGTTGGTTTAAACAATGCAACAAAGGGAAGAGAAAAACGCTTGAAATTTTACTTGATTCACTCATTTTTCGAGTTCTTAATAGACATAGCCTTGACCTATAAGCCTTCAATGTGAACACAGTGTGACATTCTAGGCCCAATTTGTTATTATCTATGACCCTCTGGACAGCCCTGCTGGTCTCCTGCCTGTTGGAAGGCAGTTCTCTGGCATTCTGTTGCTTCTCTGAAAGGCTTTCTGGCCTCTGGTCCATGTTCTGATTACCATCCCAATTTCTGATCGGGGACTGATTCAAAGTCCCCTGTCCTTCCTCTGGCCACTGTGTGGACCTCTCCTCAAAATCTCCCTTTGACCAACTTAAACAATTTGTCTGGTCCCCTTATCAATAACTCCCAGGCACATATAGTATGAACACTTCCTTTGTCAAGGTTGCTTAATAACTTAAATTTACTAAGATATTAATATTTTGTAAGAAAAAAAAGCAAGACATTGAATAGAGCTAAAAGTAATACGTCTGGAGTTATAAAGTGTGCATTGTCTTAGAGGAAGAAGATATGAAAGCTTACGAGTAGTAAGCTACTCATTGCTCACCAGTGAACACATTTCCTTAAATCAATAGGGGAAAGTTCTGTCCAAATTTTCCCTACTGGTACACTGAATTTCATGCCAATTCCCAATTCCCTCAGTTATCTTATGATGTTTCTTTTTGTTTGTTTGTTTGTTTGTTTTCACCAGGATTTACTGGTATTAATAAGACCAAACATTTTACTGAAGTATTTTTGCTGTAATAAGCCCTAAACATCCTGTAAAGATAAGCCAGCATCCCTACAGTAATCAGAATTCCACAAAGAAAAAAAAAGTATGTTTAAACAGCTTCAAGAGTAGTATGCATCTGGAATAAAACAGCTGTTGACCTTTAACTATAATTTTGCAACACAGGTCTTTCAACAGCTACTGACCCCAAAGAAGGTATCAAATAATACATTTGCCTTATTGAATAATAATTTGCAATATGCTTTAAAGGTCTTCTCTCTCTTGGGTCACTGATGTTTTCAAGTTCTTGAAGCGTATTCAATACCTGTTATATTTTTATAATCCTCAAGTCACCTTATATTCTTTTGCAAAATCCACTGTATCTCATGAATTGCAGTGGAGATTAGCACTTTACTGATACGTTTCCTTTCAGATGCCTTGTAAGAAAAAGAAGTATAGATTCAGGACAGTTTCAGTGTCATTTTGAAGTCCATCATTAAGTATTGTGAAAAATCTTATAATTTTTAAAATATATCCCTCCAATTCTGTTCTGTGAAGGGTGGGCATGGGGAAGTCATTGGTAAAATGTCATAGACTTTTATTTGTATAATACAAATGAGGAAGACACTTCTAAGTCTCTCATCAGACAAGTAAAATGGTAATACTTTCCTGTGACTTTAAAATCACACAAGGAAAGACATCACTGCAGAATTTTACAGTGTTTGCTACGAAGTCCTTATACACGAAGAAAACATCAAACTTATTATCATGGGTGAAGAAATATGCATTGGCTTTAGTTTCTCAACCAATAATATAGATTTTGGTAATCAAGGAGGTAGTAGAGTTTATCCTTGACTTGGCAAGAACACGTGGCTGACTAGTGCAGAAGCAAATTGGGACTGAGACATAGCATATATCTCTCAAAATCCAAATTGTTTCTAACTTCAACTCAGAAAACAAAAAGTGATGAATTAACGTGAAACATAAACCACAATAGGGGAACTTAGCAATGCTTTTATCTCCTTTAAAAGTCAAAAGGACACAAGAAAATAGAAAAGTATGGAAAGGTCATCAAAATGGCGGCGTGAGGTGAGCCTCTGTAAATCTCCCTGGAAATTTACAACTAATCGAACAACTATAACTCCACAAAGGACTCCCTGCACAGCAGACAGGCAAGACGAAGAGGCCCACTACTGAATTCACCTAAAGGTGGGCGAGTCGCGCTAGTGGGGGTGGGGGGAAGGGAGAAGTGCGGACATGGAGCCGCACGGGCTCAGGACTCAGACCTAGCTCAGTGCTCCAAGCTCGCTGCATCCCGGAACTACTTCAGCTACAGAAAAGGGGAGAACTCGGACTGCTAGGGCTCCGCTTATGGCCCACAGGGCTGAGGGGCAGCATATAACACGGCTGAACCCAACGCTCACGGCAGAGAACTCGGAGCAAAGACTGAGAGAAAGCTGAAACGGTGGTTTCAACCCTCACTGCCGAGCAGAGAGTGGAAGCCTTAGGCACTGAGACTAGCCGCCCCCTTCCTAGACTCCCAGAGCTCGCCCCGCCCCCACCTGCCCAGTGCTAGAAGCGGAACAGTAGCAGTGTCAGATCAAAAGAACAGAATATTTGCTATTCGGAGAACTGTGGACTGCACACACAGATTCGCAGCCCAACTAGTTCCGGCAAAGAGGAGGGAGCTATGGAAGCCTGACCGGCTGTGGTGGTGGTCACTGACATTGCTCTGGGCCAACTCTCACAACTCATCCCGCCTCTAACGCCACGTATCTCGGTGGATCCCTGAAGCAGTAAACAGAACTGCTGAAATATACGGGCTCTGAATCTGGTGAAAGAAGAGCTTTGGAACGTCAAAAGCTCTCCGCATACCCACAGGGACACTGCGTCCTGTGACCCAGGTGAACTATTAACAGGGAAGAAACCCGTCTCCCAGGGAATCCCCCCATTGTGTGAGAAGCTGGAATAGTGCAGAGAAAACATAGCACTAACATGTGAGAGAGAAAAAAAAAGGCAACAGTCAGAGAGAAAATAAAACATTCTACCAACAAGTACTGGAAAACAAAACACAGACCTCTTCCTATCAACCTGTTGCAGAAGCCACTTCTGTAGATGTCTAGGAAGAGAAATAATAAATCAGTAATTGCCATGAATAACCAAGGCAACAAGACAGCTCAGAAAGAAAGTGAAAAGTCTCCAGAAAAGGAACTTAAAGATACGGAACTATGTGATTTAAATGACAAAGAATTCAACATTGCAGTTCTGAAAAAACTCAACGAGATGCAAGAAAACACAGAAAGTCATTTTAACGAACTCAGAAACACAATCAAGGAACAATATGTGCATTTTACAAAAGAGATTGAAATTTTAAAAAAAACAACCAAATAGAATTTCTGAAGCTTAAGAACTCAATAGAAGAAATGAAGAATGAAATAACCACCTTAGGTAGTAGAGTTGACTAGATGGAGGAAAGAATCAGTGACATCGAAGATAGAAACCTGGAAATTACACAGATGGAAGAAGAAAGAGACTTGAGACTTAAAAGAAGTGAAAGAACTCTACAAGAACTTTCAGACTCCATCAGAAAGCACAATATAAGAATAATGGGCATACCAGAAGGAGAAGAAAGAAAGAAGGGAACAGAGAACATATTCAAACAAATTGTCGATGAGAACTTCCCAAACTTGTGGACAGAACTGGATCCTCGAATACAAGAAGCAAATAAAACACCTAATTACCTCAATCCCAACAGCCCTTCTCCAAGGCACACTGTAATGAAGCTGTCTAAAATCAATGACAAAGAAAGAATCCTCAAGGCAGCCAGGGAAAAGAGGACGGTAATCTACAAAGGAAAGCCCATAAGATTATCATCAGATCTTTCAGCAGAAACTCTACAAGACAGGAGGGAGTGGAAACAAATATTCAAACTATTGAAAGAGAGAAATTATGAGTCAACAATAATACACCGAGCAAAGATATCCTCCAGATATGAAGGAGGAATAAAGACCTTTCCAGACATACAGAAGCTGAAGAAATTTTCTAATACACAACCTGCACTACAAGAAAAACTAAAGGAGGCTATTCGACCACCATCAACAGGGACAATTTGTGGCAACCAAAACATAAAAAGGGAGAGAGTAAAGGCCTGAACCGGAACATGGGAATGGAAGAACTAAGTGTGCTGAGGAAAATGAAATGCTCTAAATGTCAAATTTTCTTTTACATAAACTTAACGGTAACCACTCAAAAAAAAAACCCAGAACTGAAATATGTACTGTAATAAAAGAAGAAACAGAGGAAACATCATATAATACCACCACACAGAAATAACAGACAACAACAAAAAGGCAAAGAAACAATGGAGACACAGCCTTACCAGAAAACTAAAGATAGAATGACAGGAAATCCTCACATATCAATAATCACCTTAAATTTAAATGGACTGAACTCACCAATAAAAAGGCACAGAGTAGAAGATTGGATCAAAAAACTAAACCCAACCATATGCTGTCTCCAAGAGACACATCTCAGCTACAAGGACAAGCATAGACTCAAACTGAAAGGGTGGAAATTGACACTCCAAGCAAATGGTACCCAGAGAAAATCAGGTGTAGAAATACTGATATCCGATGAAACAGACTTCAGGGTGAGAAAGATAACAGGAGACAAAGATGGACATTTCATAATGGCAAAGAGGACTATACGACAAGAAGACATAGCAGTCATGAATATTTATGCCCACAATCAGGGAGCACCAAAATATACCAAGCAACTACTAACAGAACTAAACGAAGAAATTGAACAAAACACAATTATACTAGGGGACTTAAATATATCATTGACAACTATGGACAGATCTTCCAAACAGAAAATAAATAACAAATTAGCAGCCCTAAATGACACATTAGATGAAATGGACATAATTGGTATATACAGAGCACTTCATCCTAAAACATCAGACTATACATTTTTTTTCTAGTGTACATAAAATATTCTCAAGGATAGACCATATATTGGGACATAAAATCAGTCTCAGCAAATTTAAGAAGATTGAAATCATACCAAGCATATTCTCTGATCATAAGGCTTTCAAACTGGATATCAACTGCAAAAAGAAAGGAGGAAAAAACACAAACACATGGAGATTAAACAACATACTTTTAAAGAAGGACTGGGTCAAAGAAGAAATTAGAGGAGAGATCAAAAGATACATAGAAACAAATGACAATGAAAATACATCCTACTAAAATTTTTGGGATGCAGCAAAAGCAGTTTTAAGGGGGAAATTTATATCATTACAGGCCTATCTCAAGAAACAAGAAAAATCCCAAATAAATAACCTCATGTTACACCTTAAAGAACTAGAAAAAGAAGAACCAGTGAAACCCAAGGTCAGCAGAAGAAAGGAAATAACAAAAATCAGAGCAGAACTAAAGGAAATAGAGAACAAAAAGACAGTAGAAAAAATTAATGTGACAAAGAGGTGGTTCTTTGAAAAGATTAACAAAATTGACAAACCATTGCCTACACTCACTAAGATAAAAAGAGAGAAAACACTAATTAACAAAATCAGAAATGAAACAGGGGAAGTTGTCACGGATACCACAGAGATACAAAGGATCATCCAAGAATAGTATGAAGGACGATATGCCACCAAATTCAATAACCTAGAAGAAATGGACAAGTTCTTAGAAACATATAGCCTGCCAAGTCTGATCCATGAAGAACTAGAAAATCTAAACAGACCGATCACCAATAACGTAATCGAATCAGTCATCCAAAACCTTCCCAAAATAAAAGTCCGGGACCAGATGGCTTCACTAGTGAATTCTACCAAACCTTCAAAGAGGATCTAATACCAATCCTGCTCAAACTCTTCCAAAAAATTGAAGAAGAGACACTACTCCCAAACTCATTTTATGAGGCCAACATTACGCTGATACCAAAGCCTGGTAAGGACAACACAAAAAAAGAAAACTACAGACCAATATCTCTGATGAATACAGATGCAGAAATCCTAAAGAAATTCTAGCAAATTGAATACAACAATGCATTAAAAAGATTATTCATCACGACCAAGTGGGGTTCATCTCAGGGTCACAAGGATGGTTCAACATCCGCAAATCCATCAATGTGTTACATCACATAAACAAACTGAAGGACAAAAATCATATGATAATATCAATTGGTGCAGAAAAATCTTTTGACAAGATGCAACATCCATTTATGATTAAAACACTTAATAAAATAGGTATTGAAGGAAAATATCTTAACATAATAAAGGCCATGTATGACTAGCCCTCAGCTAATCTCATAATTAATGGTGAAAAACTGAAGCCCTTTGCTCTACGTTCAGGAAAACGACAGGGCTGTCCCCTATCACCTCTGTTTTTCAACATAGTGTTGGAAGTCCTTGCCAGAGCAATCAAGCAAGAGAAAGTAATAAAAGGCATCCAAATTGGGAATAAATAAGTTAAATTGTCACTCTTTGCAGATGACATGTGCTACATATAAAAAACCATAAAGTCTCCACGAAAAAGCTATTAGAAACAATCAACGCATACAGTAAAGTTGCCGGCTACAAAATCAACCTGTAAAAGTCCATTGAATTCCTATATACTAACAATGAAATCTCAGAAAAAGAAATACAAAAAACAATTCCTTTTGCTATTGCAGCAATGTGAAGGACCTTTATGCTGAAAACTAAAAGACATTTTTCAAAGAAATTGAAGAAGACACAAAGAAATGGAAAGACATTCCATGCTCATGGATTGGAAGAATCAACATAGTTAAAATGGCCATATTACCCAAAGCAATATACAGATTTAATGCAATTCCCATCAAAATCCCAATGGCATTTTTTAAAGTAATAGAAAAAAATCATCAGATTTGTTTGGAACCACAAAAGACCCCGAATAGCCAAAGCAATCTTAAGAAAAAAGAACAATACTGGAGGTATCACACTCCCTGACTTTAGCTTGTACTACAGGGCAACAATAATAAAAAGAATCATGGTATTTGCAGAAAAATAGACACAGAGACCAATGGAACAGAATTCAGAACCCAGAAATAAAACCACATAAATATGGACAGATAATTTTTGACAAAGAAGCAAAAAACATACAATGGAGAAAAGATAGCCTCTTCAATAAATGGTGCTGGGAGAATTGGATAGCCACGTGCAAAAGAATGAAATTGGACTGCTATCTGTCACCATGTACCAAAATTAATTCAAAATGGATCAAAGACTTAAGCATAAGACCTGCCACAATAAACTGCATAAAAGAAAACATAGGTACTTAACTTGTGGACCTTGGGTTCAAAGGACATTTTATGAATGTCACTCCAAAGGCAAGGGAAGTAAAAGCTGAAATAAACGAATGGGCCTATACGAAATTTACAAGCTTCTGCATAGCAAAAGAAACCATGGACAAAATAAAGAGGCAACCAACTGAATGGGAGAAGATTTTTTCAACCAGTGCCTCCGATAAGGGGCTAATATCCAAAATATACAAGGAACTCATGAAACTCAACAACAAAAACACAAACAACCCAATTGAAAAATGGGCAGAGGACCTGAAGAGACATTTCTCCCAAGAGGACATACAAATGGCAAATAGACATATGAAAAAATGCTCAACATCACTAATCATCAGAGAAATGCAAATAAAAACCACAATGAGATATCACTTCACCCCAGTCAGAATGGCTATCATCAACAAGACAAATAGTAACAGGTATTGGAGAGGCTGTGGAGAAAAAGGAACCCTCATACACTGTTGGTGGGAATGCAGACTGGTGCAGCCGTTATGGAAGGCAGTGTGGAGGTTCCTCACAAAATTAGGAATAGAATTACCATATGACCCAGCAATCCCTCTCCTGGGTATCTACCCAAAAAATCTGAAAACATTTGTGCATAAAGACACGTGTGCTCCAATGTTTATTGCAGCTTTGTTTACAGTGGCCAAAACATAGAAACAAGTAAAATGTCCTTCAATAGACGAATGGATAAAGAAGTTGTGGTATATATACACAATGGAATACTATTCAGCAGTAAGAAAAGATAATATACGAACATTTGTGACAACATGGATGGATCTTGAGAATATAATGCTAAGCGAAATAAGTCAGAGAGAAAAAGCAGAGAACCATGTGATTTCACTGATATGTGGTATATAAACCAAAAACAACAAAAGAACAAGACAAACAAATGAGAAACAAGAACTCATAGACACGGACAATAGTTTAGTGGTTCCAGTGTGTAAGGGCGGTGGGGGTGGGAGATGAGGGTAAGGGGGATCAAATATATGGTGATGGAAGGAGAACTGAGTCTGGGTGGTGAACACACAATGGGATTTATAGATGATGTAATACAGAATTGTACACCTGAAATCTAGGTAATTTTACTGACAATTTTCATGCCAATAAATTAAAAAACAACAAAAAATAAGAGAAATAAAAAAAAGGAAAGTATGGCAGTGGATTCTGATATGATATGTAATAAAATTAACGAGTTGAAGAAAAATGAAAGAAAACAAAATGGTGTCATGACATAACTAGTCTGAGATGATTCAGGAAATAGTTACAGACTTAGTGAAAATTAATTTTAGGGTTTACATTTGAAATCCTGACTAGAGAAGAATACATTTAAACAGAGTTTCTATCCAAGCAGCTATATAGCTTGCTGCTGCATGTAAAATTCTGTGATGAGAGATAAGCTCACTTCACCCACAAACTTAAAATATCTTAAATATTGGACAGTAAGAGGCAGTTTGAAAGAGCGGATGATGGGCATGATACTTGTCCTATGAGAAGATGTAGTCCAAGGGAGCAAAAGCTTCCAGTGATGCATATAAAGTAGACTCCGAAACCTGAGAAAATGTTTAATGAAAATTATCCTTCCCAATATGATTATTTACTCTGTCTCACATACTACTTATTTCCAGCAGCAGGGGCAAACTATGCATTCTAATTTGGTCTCCCAGTTTTGATGGTAGTCACTCCCACACTGACTCATCCAGTCCTCTTTGGGACTAGAACTACAGATTTATAAGAAAGACAGTCAATTCTAGGGGCCATTATAATAATGTCAGAGTATTCAATACTCAAATACAACAAGAAAGGCCAAGCGCTATCCTTATTTACCACCATGGCTCAAGATGTATACTCCAGTATGCCTGTAGTGAATGTAATCACAATGGAATGAGTGAAAGAGTGAATACACTGCAATTCCAGAAGGTTACCAGGATTTTCTGAGGGAGGGTATGTATGATTTGTATATACACTGTGTCACTGTGACTAAGGCCAGGTATCTGTAAGGTGACACTTGCCTGTCCAGCCAGATGGGGAAAGAAGAATAATCAAGTCATAAAATGAGAAAAATATAAGTCACTTTATGGTCAGCTCTGGATATGCCTATATATTACCTTAAGTGTAGTACAAATAGTGTCAGCAGTTCCCTTATCATCACGTAGTTTGTATATGAGAAAAGTACATGTCCATACTCACTGAAAAATCTCATACCCAACTGAGGACAAAGGGTAGCTTTCCTTAATCAATGAATTTGTTGGGCCCATATTTTTCAAAATATAACTTCTCAAGAGCATTTTAGCATGTGTGGAGTTCATATTTTTTAATTTAAAAAAGTTAGGCTTCAATAAAAGCACAATAAAAAGTAAAACGAGTAGTAATATTGTCAGAGCACCTTCTGAGACACTCAAGATTTAAGAATGAGATTACATATCATGTGTTAACAAAAGATGGCAAAGCCTATACATCGGTGCCTCTCTATAAATAAAGCTAAAATTAAAAAAAAAAAAAACAGTAGAGTGCCTGTGAATTCAATCTTTGATGAACATAGAAACAAAATACTGCATCTAGTTCTGTACGAGCAATTATTATGAGGATGCACAGAAACTACCATGTCCCATAACTCATTTACAAAATTTTACATAACTAGGTATTAGCTCCTAACTATACATCACCCCCAATTTCTTAGTGTTTAGTGAGCAAGTAAAAAATTTAACCTTGGTCAATTAAGCTAACTTCTAAATTGCTACCTAAGCATGTTGGTGACAGCTGTCAATTCAGAAGTAGTTTATAGGAACTGAAAGATGACAAGAAAATGCTGAGTTGATATGACAATGAAGGCAAAAATTTGCTAAGGCATGTATCCCTGTAGCAAATGTCTCTGCACCACCAACCACAGATGGCCAGTGGTCAAGGGAAAACCATTGTAGCCAGAACTGTGGAAACTAACTCTTCACTCTAGGAGACTAAAGACTTCAAACAATACAAAGCACTTCCACAAACGTTTAAAAGCAGAGTTTGGTCTTCGAGCCTCATGGAGGTTGGCAAAGGCGTTTGTGTTATGCCTTAGGTTGACAAGATAAACTAAAGCATTTACAAAGAAAAACACTGAAATTTTCCACTAACAGCCTATAAAATCTATAAGACACGCTTTACTGTGGGGCTGTGCTATCATGCTATTGCCTGGAGAGAGACACCACATCCAGGTAATGAATGAGTCACTGAGAAGCACACACGCGAGTCATACCCATTTGTCCTTGCTGTCACAAAGCAGCTGAGGGCTGCTCTGCGTAATTTAGTGTGGCCACCTAGGTCCTCTGCTCCTGACGAAGCTACAATGTAGACCATCTCAGATGGCAGCATTTCTGAGCAGTAGGAAAGAAGGGGGGCAAAAAATCTGAGACCATCAGTGATCAAGTCAACAATAAAGAGTGCCCCAAATTTTTCATTCAGGGCCTAATTTGATATAGGGCACAGAGCAAAGAGGAAAAAAAAAATCCTCGCTAATTAAGTAAGGAACAGTACATTTCCATAATTGGGAGTGGCACAGCTGTACTCATTTACAGTATGGTCTCTATTCTGTTTCAGTCCCTAGTTGTGCCATTTTTATGCATTATGCTCAACTTATAAACTACCTCAAAGTCTTCTGAAAGAAATCAGGGTACAAATTCCAAATAAATAAGTTACTGCCATTAATTACCCTGTGTATTGGCCAGAAGCACATATCATGTTGAGTCACATTCTCAAGAAGCCTGTACTATCCCTTGGCCTTTCCAGAAGCTGAATTGACTCATGTCCTTGGAGTACTATTTTCTGTGCTGAAAGGGTCATTCGCCTGTATAGTCTTGACTGCTGAGTAAGATATTTGCACACAGGATGGTGCGATTGTGTGTTTACTGTCTGGGTAGTCGGTGAAGTCCATTTCACAATGGAATGTATTTCTTACCACCAAACTGAGGAGATGGGCATGCAGAGCAGATCATTATGGGGGAGAATATGGGGGTAACATAGTCCCTATTAATGTAGTGCTGCTTTGCCAAGCAAAATGCATTGTATTAAGATAGTGCCTGTGAAGCAGACAGATGCTGCATGTACATTTTAGGCCATTCCTAATGCTTTGTTACAACCAGAAAATTCCCCACAGAGGAATAACAAGGGGAGTAAGCATTGGTCCATATACTCTGCACTTGAAAGAAATCGAGGCAGGTCTAAAAGAGATTAAAGCTGTTTCTATACACAAAATCCTAGGCAATTTAATCAAGTTAGAGGATCAACTGATGAAGTCAGAAAAAAAAATTAAATGCCTGCCAAATGGTTGTTTTACTGAGTTAAGTGGGAAGTCTATCTAAATGCCCCATAGGCATGATTTTATTCTTCACCTTTTTTCTTAGCAATAATTTTTGTGGAGTTTATATATTATGCATATTCTGATGCCAAGACACCTGAACAGCCAATTATTTCACTCAGATAATTCATCAAAACCAGTTATTAGTGGTATATAGAAGCAACTAGTTGATGGTAGTTCCAATTTTTAACCAGTTTCTTTTCTTCTGTAGACATGGCTTAAGGCTCTTTCTAGCAGACAAATAATTGTATTCTCGCAGAATGCAGACTTGAAGCTTAATTAAGCTATCAATTACTAAGCATTTATAGAGTGCATCATAATCATAGCTATAATTTATTAGCTGCTTATTGTGTGCCAGACTCTGTTCTATACAATTAACATGGTTTATCTCATTTAATTCTCCAAATAAGTTTTAAGTGAGCTATATTATCACCCCCATGGCATAGATAGAGAAGCAGGTTTGGAGAAGTGCCAAGTCCTGAAAAAGCAGGCACTATGGTGAAGCACATAAAAGTAAGGGTCTAGAGACCCATGTAAGATCATGTGTTATTGAGCCCTCAGTCCAGAGACATTCAGAGAAGGGGAGGAAGAATATGCAGCAGAGACACAGTCAGGAAAAGCTTGGACTTTGAGCAGAACTCTAAAGGGCAACACAGCAAGAAGGGAGGAAAATATTGTGAGCAAATATGCCAAAAGCAAATGGGTGACACTAACTAATATAAAATTAATGGGTTGGTTTGAATTTATAAGACTGACATAGGGAGCTTTTCATTTCCTTTCGTATATCGTGAGTTTCTAAGATAAAATGCCGACACTGAAACATAGGCACATACAATGTGGTCGTTTGTAAATGTGATGTAGCTGGATCTCAAGCAAAGACAAATATTCGATAGCTCCAACGACATTCATTAAATACTTCATTTATGCTGAGAAACGTTTTTTAAGCAAAAGAAAATGTTTTATATTACCTGTTTTTTTATCACCAAGCCAAAAGCTCCTTTACTCTCTTGATTCTGACCCTTTTTGCTAACTTCTGGGAAATCCATGTGGGTAGGATCATTCTGACAAAAGGCAGTGACTACAAGGTGACATCTGTGAGGACAGTTACAGGTTGCAGTGAAACACCTACCCACCCCCAGCATGTGTAATCTCTCTCGGTTACCAGTCATACGCTCATTCAATTTAACTGTGCAACATCAACAGGGTCTATTTAATGTTTATTTTTGTAATTAAAAATTTTCAGTATTAGGGACTCTGCTATTTGATCCACTATTATCTGAAAACACTCAAATCTTTTCCAGAAAGAGATAAGCACTAATGTTTTGATAAATTTATAGATTTTAAGCTGAAAGGTCATTGAATTCAGTTTTCTGCAAACATAAAGAAGGATAAACTACGTGAATTTTATTTTTAGCATGCTTTAATCAACACAAATTTTCATCAATTTTATCTTAAATACCACTTGTGATACTTTTTCATTATTTTTATTCCCATTACTTGCAGTTAGTTTTAATCATTTTCTTTCTGTTTAGTCCTTCACAGTTAAAAATAGTAAGACATTCCTTTCATCTGTCCTCTCTGCTGCTTTCCAATAACAAAACAATAAACACACTTCCAAATGTATTAAGGCACTATTTTAAAACACATTTTCTATAATCAGAGAATATTCTTTTGATCTCAAGATAGGATGGAATCTCTAACCCATGGTTAGCATTATTCTACACTAATAGTTTTGACACAGTAATGTTCTATTGCATCCTCCAAGGCCTACCTGCACAACAAAACCTGCTCTGATTACCCCAGACATTTGAAATTCTATGTTTCTATCATACTTACCAGTATCACCAATGCTTGTTTCCCTATTAATTACTGTCTCCAGAGCAAGCTTGAAGACAAAGATCAGGTCTTATTCTACTTCAGTGGCCCCTCCCATGGCATCTAGCAAGGTGACAGTAGGAACAGAGAAGTAGCAACCAGTGGGAAAGTCTGAGAAGTGGGAGTAATGGGATTGTTATGGGCCATGTTTTCTCCAAAGAGCTTTTTATATATTTTTTTCTTAATTGTTTTGCAAATCCCACATGTGTGATTAAAGTGGTGCTCATAAATTATTCTGGAAGAGACTGAAAGTTCTTAGTGTATTCACCACGCAGTCAGTTCTCCTTCCTTCACCATGTATATGACCCCTTTTCCAATGCACTATATAGATGATGTATTATAGAAATGTACACTTGAAACCTATATAATTTTACTAATCAATGTCACCCCAATAAATTTAATAAAAATTTAAAAATAGAAAGTTCTTACTGTGGACACTATAGCCATAGCAGATTTTCTTATACTGGCTTTATAATATAAACTACTTATTTCTCCTTTGCTTCCTTAAATTTATCCAAGGTTGAAATAAAATAAACATTACAACTGCCTAAAGTAATAAAGGTAATAGCAGCAACACCTGGTTCTTGTATTGGGCCTCTGATCTGAGAAGCTAAAAGATAGAAGTTAGTTCTAGATGTTTGTGTACCTTTTATTAATGTGCCCCAAAATGTAGGTTACTAAATGGCTAACCCAATTGAACCCTTGCCAAGGAAAATACCTGTAGAAGAAAGACGAGGGGTTCCTAAAATTCTACATCTACTCTTGCTAATGTGATTTGATTTTACATTTGAAAACAAGTGAAATTGCTGTATAGCTAGAACACTGTCAATAGAAAGTGAGGTCACTAACATTGTACTCATTGGGATGAGTTTCTCCTGAGGAATGAGATTACATTAAAGCATTGGCATATGCACTGAAGTACAGAAACAATTGTTAAGTCGGTGGTCAAAGGCTGTAATACTGCTTCACAGGGAGACAAAAACCATGTCCCATTTGTATTAGATGCTAAAATTGTGTCAGGAATGGAGAATGCTGCATAAATGAGATATTAGATACTGCAAAATACCTTTCTCCTCTAGTAAAGAAATCAGAGCTATAGTGACAAATATATCAAATTCTGACTTGGAAACACTTATGAAATATATTTGTGTATGGAGAGTCTATTAAGCTAGCAAGAAAGACCATGTCAACACTCAATACTGTCACACCTCCAACCAAGCCCAGACTTGATAAACAAGACTTTGGACAATGCATAATGGTTCAAAAGATCAAGAACTCCTAATTTCATAATAAAATGTCCACCAGAATTTGATCTTATCATAGGATGCACATAAAACAGATGATGAAGTATGCCTCAAGAAACAAGTTAATGAATTTCTCTACCATACAGCATGTTGTTCCTAAAGAAAACAGGGGTGTGTTTATGATGGACATGTTTCAGCTACATGAATATCTGAAATGCTGGTTTTCAGCAGAATTCTGTAACAGTCAGGAATCAGAGACTAAAGATGTTAAAAGAAGTCTCTCATTTACTTGTACAATTGATGCATCACATGTAAAATAAAAACAAATGGTACTTTCCCCAGTGAGATATATGAAAAATGACTGATTCGTAAAAGTAGCAATTATAATTTCAGTGGAACTGATATAAAATTGAAAATACTTTTTTTTTAGTTTTATCTCACTCTTTTCTTTAAAATTAAAGTTTATTGAGGTGACAATTGTTAGTAAAGTTATATAGATTTCAGGTGGGCAATTCTGCATTACATCATCTGTATATCCCAATGTGTGTTCATCACCCAAAGTCAGTTCTCCTTCCATCACCATATATTTGACCCCCGTTACCCTCATCTACCACCCCCTCCCCCCTTACCCTCTCCCAACCACTAAACTATTGTCTGTATCAATGAGTTTTTGTTTCTCAAATGCTTGTCTTGTTCTTTTGTTGCTTTTGGTTTGTACACCACATGTCAGTGAAATCATACAGTTCTCTGCTTTTTCTGTCTGACTAATTTCGCTTAGCATTATAATCTCAAGATCCATCCATGTTGTCACAAATGTTCCTATTTCATCTTTTTTTTAATTAATGTTTATTGGGGTAACAATTGTTAGTAAAGTTACATAGATTTCAGGCGTACAATTCAGTATTACATCATCTGTAAATCCCATTGTGTGTTCACCACCCAGAGTCAGTGCTCCTTCCATCACCATATATTTGATCCCCCTTACCCTCATCTCCCACCCCCCAACCCCCTTATCCTCTGGTAACCACTAAACTATTGCCTGTGTCTATGAGTTTTTGTCTCTCATTTGTTTGTCTTGTTCTTTTGTTGGTTTTGGTTTATATACCACATATCAGTGAAATCATATGGTTCTCTGCTTTTTCTGTCTGACTTATTTCGCTTAGCATTAAAATCTCAAGATCCATCCATGTTGTCACAAATGCTTCTATTTCATATTTTCTTACCGCAGAATAGTATTCCATTGTGTACGTATACCACAACTTCTTTATCCATTCATCTATCAAAGGACATTTTGGTTGTTTCCATGTCTTGGCCACTGTAAATAAAGTTGCAATGAACATTTGAGCACATGTGTCTTTATGGATAAATGTTTTCAGATTTTTTGGGTAGATACCCAGGAGAGGGATTGTTGGGTCATATGGTAATTCTATTCGTAATTTTTTGAGGAACTTCCACACTGCCTTCTGTAGTGGCTGCACCAGTCTGCATTCCCACCAGCAATGTATGAGGGTTCCATTTTCTCCACAGCCTCTCCAACACTTGTTACTATTTGTCTTGTTGATGATAGCCATTCTGACTGGGGTAAGGTGATATCTCATTGTGGTTTTTATTTGCATTTCTCTGATGATTAGTGATGTTGAGCATTTTTTCATATGTCTATTTGCCATTTGTATGTGCTCTTTGGAGAAATCTCTCTTCAGGTCCTCTGCCCATTTTTCAATTGGTTTGTTTGTTTTTTTGTTGTTGAGTTTCATGAGTTCCTTGTATATTTTGGATATTAGCCCCTTATCAGAAGCAGTGTTTGCAAAAATCTTCTCCCATTCAGTTGGTTGCCTCTTTATTTTGTCCATGGTATCTTTTGCTATGCAGAAGCTTTTAAGTTTCATATAGTCCCATTCGTTTATTTTAGCTTTTAATTCCCTTGCCTTTGGAGTCAAATTCATGAAACGCTCTTTGAACCCAAGGTCCATAAGTTTAGTACCTATGTTTTCTTCTATGTAGTTTATTGTGTCAGGTCTTATACTTAAGTCTTTGATCCATTTTGAATTAATTTTGCTACATGGTGACAGATAGCAGTCTAGTTTCATTCTTTTGCACATGGCTTTCCAATTCTCCCAGCACCATTATTCAAGAGGCTGTCTTTTCTCAATTGTATGTTTTTTGCTTCTTTGTCAAAAATTATCTGTTCATATTTATGTGGTTTTATTTCTGCATTCTCAATTCTATTCCATTGGTCTATATGTCTGTTTTTCTGCCAATACCATGCTGTTTTGATTATTGTAGCCCTGTAGTACAAGCAAAATCAGAGAGTGTAATACCTCCAGTGTTGTTATTTTTGTTAAGATTGCTTTGGCTATTCGGGGTCTTTTGTGGTTCCAAACAAATCTGATGATTTTTTGTTCTATTTCTTTAAAAAATGCCATTGAGATTTTGATGGGAATTGCATTAAATATGTATATTGCTTTGTGTAATATGGCCATTTTAACTATGTTGATTCTTCCAATCCATGAGCACGGAATGTCTTTCCATTTCTTTGTTTCTTCTTCAATTTCTTTTAAATATGTCTTGTAGTTTTCAGCATATAGGTCTTTCACATCCTTGGTTATGTTTATTTCTAGGTATTTTATTCTTTTTGCTGCAATTGCAAAAGGAATTGGTTATTTTTTTTTAATTTCTTTTTCTGAGATTTCATTGTTAGTATATAAGAATGCAATGGACTTTTGTACGTTGATTTTGTAGCCGGCAACTTTACTGTATTCGTTGATTGTTTCTAATAGCTTTTTGGTGGAGTCTTTAGGGGAAAACATTTTATTAAAGTAAATGGAACACAAAAACATTATCTAGGTATGTTACAATATACATAGTCGATTTCTGTTTAGAAAATACGATATATACTTAACTGTTAAGGTCAAAAGTTACTAAACAACACGAGTTTAGGCTGCTAACAGACTGAAGAAAATTATTGTTATTTTTTTCTATTTGCTTTTGGTTTTATGTTTACCTGTTCATATTTCCCTATATATTATAAACCCTCATTTAATTCAATTAAACCTAAAATTACCTGACCAACGACTATGCCTCAGGCACTGTGTGGCACACTATACCTGCTTCAAAGATAAATACGATATGGTTTGTCTGTTGAAAAGCTCACAATCTACTGAGTGCTTGAGGTGGAGGCAAGAAGTAAATCATAACGTTTTATAAATCAATACATCATAGGGTATGGGCACCTTAAAAATATGAAAATTATTACATGTGTGTAAATGAAAGGGTGATTGATCGCATGTGATTGAGGGGACCAGGAAAGACTAGGTATAGAAAGTTGTCTTTGAGAGGGGTCTTTTCTTGAGGGATTTTTATATACAAAAAAAAAACAAAACAAAACAAACAAAAAAAAACACAAAAAACAGAGAGAGACAGAGAATTAGGAGAAGGATTTCGTAGGCAGAGAGCACGGGGCAATATATATATATATATATATATATATATATATATATGACTAAGCGTGTATACATACATCATACTTTGTTGGTTCATTCTCCCTGGAGAGTAGGTTCTGTTTAGGGAGAAAATGGGAGAGAAGTCTTGGGAAGGTAAGCTGGAATATCAGCCTGGGTTTTTAAAAAATTACAAAAATAACACTTTCATAAAGTAAAATTTCAAATAGCACAAAAGAGAAAACAATAAAAAGTGAGTCTCCCACCCAAGACCAATTACCCAAGAGTAACCATTTTCAGGCATTTCTTGGGCATCCTTACAGATTTTCACATGTATATGCATATATACACATACATGCATTTTATATATATATATATATATATATATATATATATATACACACACACACACACACATATACACACACACACATATATATATGTATATATATATGTATGTATTCATGTATAGCCTTTTCTCTTTCACAAATGAGAACATACTGCACAAACTGTTGTATATCCTGATTTTTTTCTTTACTTAACATATCTTATAAATATTTTCATGTCAGCATATATGTCTACCTAATTCTTTTTATAGACTATAATAGCACTCTGTGGATGTGTCATATATTATTTGATCAGACTCCTATTGATGGATATTTAGGTTGCTTCCAGTCTTTTGTTTATACAAATGATGCTGCAATGAACACCCTTGAACATACGTCTGTGCATATGTGTATATCCATAGCAGGATTTCTCAACCTCAGCACAAATGACAATTTTTGGTCAGATCATTCTTTGTTGTAGGGTGTTGTTCTATACACCATGAGATGTTTAGCAATGTCCCTGGCCTCTACCCACTAGATTTTAGTAGCACCCCCTCACCCAAAAATTTTGATATTTACAATCAAAAATATCTCCAGACATTGCCAAAATTTCCTTTGAGGGCAAATTGCCCCAAGTTGAGAACCACCAATCTGTAAGACAAATTTCTAATAATGGATTTGTTTCTATGTTATCTGTTCACTTGCCAATACTGTATATTATCAAAATTCAATATTTACCACTTACTTTAATCTGCATTTACTCATGAGTGAAACGGAAGACTGTTTCTTATGTTCATAAGCTATTTGTATTTCTCTTCAACTGAATTGCTTGTTATCTCTCTTTTTTTTTTGTATTGAATGGTGATTTGGTATTGATTCATAAGAATGCAAATAATTAGCCTTTTATCTGTCATGTGTTGCAAAACATTTTCCAGCTTTTGCCTTTGATCATTGTATTTTTTCTGTGTAGAATTTTAAAATTTGTATAATGACAGTTACTAATATTTACCACTAGAGTTTCTATACAGTCAGTCCTTGGTATCTTTGGGGGATTGTTTCCAGGATGCCAGTGGATACCAAAATTCACATATGCTCAAGTCCTTTATATGAAATGGCATAGTATTTGCATATAACCTATGCACATTCTTCCATATACATTAAATCATATCTAGATTACTTACAATACCTAATACAATTCAATGCTATGTAAATAGTTGTTATACTGTATTGTTTACAGAATAATGGCAAGGAAAAATAAAAACTGCAGATGTTCAGTACAGACCAAACCATCGTAGGCCTAACTAGTACATGGTACACATCAGCAATGATGTACCTTTTTAAAATATATGTATATTTTCAACCCATGGTTCGTTGAATCTGTGGGTGTGGAACCTGTGGATACAGAGGGCCCACTGTATTTTGTGTCTTAGGCCTTTTAATATTTCAAGACCCCTCCCTCTTTCATGGCCAGTGTTTACTTCTAATATTTTCATAATTTCACTTATCTTACTTTTAAACCTATGATCTTCCTGGAATTAATTTTGTATAAAGAATGAGAAAGGGAGTTATCTTTATTTCCTTTTTTCTCCCTAAATGAATAGTAAGTTTCAATATAATTTTCTCCCGATTTTAATATAGCTCCTTAATTACCGTGTATCCCTGAAAATAAGACCTAGCCGGACAATCAGCTCTAATGTGTCTTTTGGAGCAAAAATTAATATAAGACCTAGTCTTATTTTTTGGGGGAAACATGGTATATGTCAGTGTTTGGGTCTATTTCTAGGATAAAAAAATATATTTATTTGACATGTCTTCCTATTCCTGTACCTTAACTATTGCAAGTGATAATATACAGAGGGTGCCAAAAAATGTATACACATTTTAAGATAGGAAAAAAAACTGTATTAAAATTGTAATGCTCAGCATATACTGATAACAAAAGATGAATACAAGTCATATGTATATATTTTTGGCATCCCCGGTATATTACAAAGTTAATCTTTATTGCTCCTATTTCATAATTTTCCTAGCTATCCTCACATGATTATTTTCATTTTTTCTGTATTTTGGAATTATTATGCCTACTCCAAAGTTCCCTTGGTGTTTCAGTTGGGATGACATTCAATTTTAGCATATTTTCAATATTGTCTTCCTATCCAAGAACAAGGTATCTCTTTCCATCTATTCATGTCCCTCAATAAAGTTTTAAATTTTACCTTCTTATTGGTTCTATAAATTTTTTAATGATCAGAAGATATTAATTCTAGGTTTTGGTTTTTACACAGGGAATCCATTATATATTTTCTATATTTCTTTTTATATATGTATTGATATATTATACGATTATAATATTTTCAGTTAGTACTCTTGGATTTTCCAGATATAACAATCATATAATTTGCAAATTATGATCATATCTCTTCTTTTCAATTTTTAAATATTTTCTTCTTTCTTTCATCTAATTGCATTAGGCTGTACATCCAAAACTACCGTGTTTCACCGAAAATAAGACCTAAGTGGAAAATAAGCCCTAGCATTTTTCAGGATGACGTCCCCTGAGCATAAGCTCTAATGCATCTTTTGGAGCAAAAATTAATATAAGACCTGGCCTTATTTTTGGGGAAACATGGTAAGTCAAATAATAGTGGTGACATTGTCTAGTTCACAACTTGAATGAGAATATTCTTATATTTTCATAGTTAACAATGATGCTAACTTTTGTATTGATATTTAATTAATATATTTATCATTTTATCAAGGAATTATTCTGCATTTCCACTTATTTTATCTGGAGTTCTAAAAATGGGCTGTAGTAGACTAGCCCTGAAGCATTGCACAAAACGGACTAGAGCTCAAAGTGTCTATATCACTAGCTCTGAAAGCATAGTTTCCAGATCAGCAGCATTAGCATCACCTGAAAATTTGTTAGAAATACAAATTCTTGCCCTCCTCCCTTGTCTACTAGATCAGAAACTTTTGGGGAGGAGCCCAGCAATCTGTATTTTAATAAGACCTCCAGGTGATCTGATGCATGCTAAAATTGGAGAACCACTGACCTAGTGCAGGAGTCAGCAATTATAGCCATTGGACCAAGTCTGTTTATGCTCTCTGTTTTTATAAATAAAGTTTTATTCAAACACAGGCACACTCATTCATTTATATATTGTCTATGGAAAAGTTGAATAGTTGCAATAGATATTGTAATAAGCCTTCAGAACCTAAACTATTTTCTATGTGGCCCTTTACAGAAAATGTTTGCCAACCCTCACCTAGAGCAATGGTTTTCCACCTTAGCTGAACATTGGATTCATGCAGGGTGCTTTAAAAAAAGACTCATGCTGGAGTCACATAACCTACCATTTACATAGAATCCCTAGGTTGGGATCCATGTATGAGGATTTTTCTTTAAAGCACTCCACTTGATTCCAAGAAAATCTAGTCTGGCATATTTTCCAAACTAACTAATATGCATAAATCATATCTGCATGTCTTTGATGTTGATTTAGGTAGAGAGATGGGTAGAGAGGTTTTTATTTTTTCCGTAGATACACAATAAAATAATTTCTTGGCATATGGAGTAGGATAATAAAGGTAAATAATAAAATACAAAATGAAAAATCAACCATTATGCATATTTCTCAGACAAAGCCAAAGGAAAACTCTTTTTTCTCTCTGAAGCTTCTATTTAGCAATTGATTGAAATAAATGATATTAGTTCTGTAAAGCAGTTATTGGGCAATTTTCAAACCCAACCTGGATTGGTCAGTGAATTTTGAATAACATGGGCTCACCATCAGATTTTACAGATTATTAAAAGTACTTGTGAACCTATCACAGATCCATAAATATTATCTGATTGCATAATTGTACACACAAACATACATTCTATCATTAAGTTATGGTATATGTGGGAAATTAATACCATATATTTAAAAGATACTTATCTTTATGTTTTGTTATTTGCAAATGTATCATTTATTTTTTTTTTAATTTATAGAAACACCCTCTTAAAGCAGAATTGAGAGAAACTTTGTATCAAAAACATTAGAATGGACGTGGAGGAAGCATGGAGGAGTCAACCAAGAAGGCATTTTGCTTTTCTTCTGACCCAATTTAAACTCCAAATATAAAACCTTCAACTATTTCAGGACTTATGCAGACTGGCCCAAGGAAGGTAATGGACACTGCTGATTGATATGTTATTTGGGTCTAGGGGCATGGAATCTATTCCCAAGCCCTAAGGGCACAAAAAGATACAGGGGTGATTTCTAATTTAGAAAGGCAGGTGAGGGCATTGACCCCATTGATTTCCATGAAAAACACCTAGAAGTCAGAATGTTTTCCATAAAGCCATACTGATGTGTTCAGGGCATGCTGAACGTTCCTGAGGGAAACAATTTCTTGTCATGCAAATCACATTACTGTGTGAGATTACATATGAATAATTAAATTTATAGTGAAATCTCTTGGTAGGAAGAGCAAATGTGTTAACTACTGCCTTAAGAATATTAAAAAAAAAAAAACTTTTCTTACTCAAACTATTGTGCATACAAATCCAATTTTTATAACTTTTAAAAAAGAAATCCTAACATACACATACTAAAACCTGGGAAACTCTGTCATAGTTCAGTTTATTGCAGATATTATTTTTGAAATACCATGGATACCACTAACAAAATACTATCGTATTCAGCAAAGTATTCAACATCTGATTACTGATGATCCAAAGACTGTGGGTACTCTGATTCTGATAGGCAGCCACATGCAATGAGAAAAAATGGTTTCTATCAGCACCTCTTCAGCATGAAGAAACCCAAGCAAGTAATAGATGACCATTAAAAATGACCAAAATGGAGACATCATAAAAATGGTGGAGTGACGTGAGCCTCTGTAAATCTCCCCTGAAATTTACAAATAATAAAACAACTACAACTCCACAGGGACTCTGTGCACAGCACACAGGCAAGACGAAGAGGCCCACTACTGAATTCACCTAAAGGTGGGGCAATTGCGGGAGCAGAGGAGGAGGGAAGGGAGAAGTGTGGAGATGGAGCCGCACAGGTGCAGGACTCACAACTAGCTCAGTGCTCCAAGTTCACAGCATCCAGGCACTACCACAGGTATGGGAGAGGGAATAACTCTGACTGCTAGGGCTCCGTTTATGGGCCACAGGGCTGAGGGGACAGCATATAACATGGCTGAACCCAATGCTCACAGCAGAGACCTCGGAGCAAAGACTGAGGGAAGAAGGCTGCAAATGGTGGTTTAAACTCTCACTGCCGAGCAGAGAGTGGAAGCCTTAGGCACTGAGACTAGCTGCTCCCTCCCTAGACTCCCAGAGCTCACCCCGCCCCCACCTGCCCGGTGCTAGAAGCAGAACAGTAGCAGTGTCAGATCAAAAGAACAGAATATTTGCTGTTCGGAGAACTGTGGACTGCAGACACAGATTCACAGCACAACTAGTTCCAGCAAAGGGGAGGGAGCTGTGGAAGCAGGACCGGCTATGGTGGTGGTCACTGACATTGCTCTGGGCCACCTCTCACAATTCACCCTGCCTCTGACCCCACGTATCTCTGTGGATCCCTGAAGCAGTAAACAGAACTGCTGAAACATACGGGCTCTGAATGTGGTGCAAGAAGAGCTTTGGAACATCAAAAGCTCTCCGCATACCCACACAGACACTGCGCCCTGTGACCCAGGAGAACTATTAACATAGGAGAAACCCATATCTCAGGGAATCCCCCCATTGTGTGAGAAACTGGAATAGTACAGAGAAAACATGGCAAGACCGTGTGAGAGAGAAAAGAAAGGCAACAGTCGGAGAGAAAATAAAACATTCTACCAACAAGTACTGGAAAACAAAGGACAGACCTCTTCCTATCAACCTGTTGCAGAAGCCACTCCTGTAGATGTCTAGGAAGAGAAATAATAAATCAGTAATTGCCATGAATAACCAAGGCAACAAGACAGCTCAGAAAGAAAGTGAAGAGTCTTGAGAAAAAGAACATAAAGACATGGAAATGTGTGACTTAAATGACAGAGAATTCAAGACTACAGTTCTGAAAAAACTCAACAAGATGAAAGAAAACAAAGAAAGGCATTTTAATGAACTCAGAAACACAATCGAGGAACAATATGAGCATTTTACAATAGAGATTAAAATTTTTAAAAAGAACAAATAGAATTTCTGGAGATTAAGAACTCAATAGAAGAAATTAAGAATGAAATAACCAGCTTAGGTAGTAGAGTTGACCAGATGGAGGAAAGAATCAGTGACATCGAGGATAGAAACCTGGAAATGACACAGATGTAAGAAGAAAGAGACTTGAGACTTAAAAGAAATGAAGGAACTCTACAAGAACTTTCAGACTCCATCAGTAAGAGCAATATAAGAATAATGGGCATACCAGAAGGAGAAGAAAGAGACAAAGGAACAGAGAATATATTCAAACAAATTGTTGATGAGAACTTCCCAAACTTATGGACAGAACTGGATCCTCGAATCCAAGAAGCAAATAGAACACCTAATTACCTCAATCCCAACATGCCTTCTCCAAGGCACATTGTATTGAAGCTGTCTAAAATCAACGACAAAGAAACAATACTCAAGGTAGCCAGGGAAAAGAAGACAGTAACCTACAAAGGAAAGCCCATTAGATTATCATCAGCTTTTTCAGCAGAAACTCTAGAAGCCAGGATGGAGTGGAAACAAATACTCAAACTATTGAAAGAGAGAAATTATGAGCCAAGAATAATGTATCCAGCAAAGATATCCTTTCGATATGAAGGAGGAACAAAGACCTTTCCACACATACAGAAGCTGAGGAAATTTTCTAATACACGACCTGCACTACAAGAAATACTAAAGGAGGCTTTCGACCACCGTCAACAACGACAATTTGTGGCATCTGAAACATAAAAAGGGTGAGAGTAAAGGCCTGAGACGGAATATAGAAATGGAGAAAGTAAGCGTGCTGAAAAAATGGAATACTTTACATATCAAACTTTCTTTTACATAAACTTAAGGGTAACCACTCAAAAAAATCCAGAACTGAAATATATACTGTAATAAAAGAAGAAACAGAGGAAAACATCATAGAATACCACCATACAGTAATAATAGACAACAACAAAAAGGCAAAGAAACAATGGAGACACAGCCTTACCAGAAAACTAAAGATAGAATGACAGGAAATTCTCACATATCAATAATCACCTAAAATGTAAATGGACTGAACTCACCAATGAAAAGGCACAGAGTAGGAGATTGGATCAAAAAACTAAACCCAACCATATGCTGTCTCCAAGCGACACATCTCATCTACAAGGACAGGCATAGACTCAAAGTGAAAGGGTGGAAATTGACACTCCAAACAAATGGTACCCAGAGAAAATCAGGTGTAGCCATAATGATATCAGATGAAACAGACTTCAGGGTGAAAAAAATAACAAGAGACAAAGATGGACATTTCATAATGGTAAAGGGGACTATACGACAAGAAGACATAACAGTCATTAATATTTATGCCCACAATCAGAGAGCACCGAAATATACCAAGCAACTAGTAACAGAACCAAAAGGAGAAATTGACTAAAACACAATTATACTAGGGGACCTAAATACATCATTGACAGCTATGGATAGATCATCCAAACAGAAAATGAAAAACGAAATAGCAGCCCTAAATGACACATTAGATGAAATGGACATAATTGACAGATATAGAGCACTTCATCCTAAAACATCAGACTATACATTCTTTTCTAGTGTGTATGGAACATTCTCAAGGATAGATCAAATATTGGGACATAAAATCAGCCTCAGCAAATTTAAGATGATTGAAATCATACCAAGCATATACTCTGATCACAAGGCTTTGCAATTGGATATCAACTGCAAAAAGAAAGCAGGAAAAAACACAAACACATGGAGATAAAACAACATACTTTTAAAGAACGACTGGGTCAAAGAAGAAATTAGAGGAGAGATCCAAAGATACATAGAAACAAATGACAATGAAAATACATCCTACCGAAATTTTTCGGACGCAGTGAAAGCAGTTTTAAGAGGGAAATTTACATCATTACAGGACTATCTCACGAAAAAATAAAAATCCCAAATAAATAACCTCATGTTACACTTTAAAGAACTAGAAAAAGAAGAACAAGTGAAACCCAAGGTGAGCAGAAGAAAGGAAATAACAAACATCAGAACAGAACTAAATGAAATAGACAACAGACAATAGAAAAAATTAATCTGATAAAGAGCTGCTTCTTTGAAAAGATTAACAAAATTGACAAACCCTTGGCTACACTCACTAAGATAAAAAGAGAGAAGACATTAGGTAACAAAATCAGAAATGAAAAAGGGGAAGTTATCACGGAGAGCACAGAAATACAAAGGATCATCCAAGAATACTATGAAGGACTATATGCCACCAAATTCAATAACCTAGAAGAAATGGACAAGTTCTTAGAAACATATAGCCTTCCAAGGCTGAACCATGAAGAACTGGAAAATCTAAACAGACCGATCACCAGTAATGAAATTGAATCAGTCATCCAAAACCTTCCCAAAAGCAAAAGTCCGGGACCAGATGGCTTCACTAGTGAACTCTACCAAACCTTCAAAGAGGATCTAATACCCATCCTGCTCAAACTCTTCCAAAAAATTGAAGAAGAGACAGTACTCCCTACCTCATTTTATGAGGCCAACATTACCCTGATACCAAAACCTGGTAAGGACAACACAAAAAAAGAAAAATATAGACCAACATCTCTGATGCATACAAATGTAAAAATCCTGAACACAATTCTAGCAAATCGAATACCACAATGATTAAAAACATTATTCATCACGACCAAGTGGGATTCATCCCCGGGGCACAAGGATGGTTCAACATCCACAATTCCATCCATGTGATATATCACATAAACAAAATAAAGAACAAAAATCATATGATTATATCAATTGATGCAGAAAAAGCATTTGACAAGATACAACATCTATTTACGATTAAAACACTTAATAAAATACGTATAGAAGGAAAATACCGTAACATAATAAAGACCATATATGACAAGCCCTCAGCTAATCTCATAATTAATGGTGAAAAACTAAAGCCCTTTGCTCTACATTCAGGAACACGACAGGGCTCTCCCCAAAAACCTCTGCTTTACAACATAGTGTTGGAAGTCCTTGCCAGAGCAAGCAGGCAAGAGAAAGAAATAAAAGGCATCCAAATGGGGAATGAAGAAGTTAAATTATCACTCTTTGCAGATGACATGATGCTATATACAGAAAACCATAAAGACTCCACCAAGAAGCTATGAGAAACAATCAACGAATACAGTAAAGTTGCTGGTTACAAAATCAATGTACAAAAGTCCATTGCATTCTTATATAGTCACAATGAAATCTCAGAAAAAGAAATACAAAAAACAATTCATTCTCCAATTGCAGCAAAATGAACAAAATACCTAGAAATAAACTTAACCAAGGATGTGAAGGACCTATATGCTGAAAACTATAAGACATTTTTGAAGGAAATTAAAGAAGACACAAAGAAATGGAGAGACATTCCGTGCTCATGGATTGGAAGAATCAATGTAGTTAAAATGGCCATATTACCCAAAGCAATATACAGATTTAATGCAATCCCCATCAAAATCACAATGGCATTTTTTAAAGAAATAGAACAAAAAATCATCAGATTTCTTGGGAACCACAAAAGACCCCGATTAGCCAAAGCAATCTTAAGAAAAAAGAACAATACTGGAGGTATCACACTCCCTGACTTTAGCTTGTACTACAGGGCTACAATAGTCAAAACAGCATGGTATTCGCAGAAAAACAGACACACAGACAAATGGAATAGAATTGAAAACCCAGAAATATGGACAGATAATTTTTGGCAAACAAGCAAAAAACATACAATGGAGGAAAGACAGCCTCTTCAATAAATGATGCTGGGAGAATTGGATAGCCACGTGCAAAACAATGAAACTGGACTGCTATCTGTCACCATGCACCAAAATTAATTCAAAGTGGATCAAGGACTTAAGCATAAGACCTGACAGAATAAGCTGCATAGAAGAAAACATGGGTACTGAACTTATGGACCTTGGGTTCAAAGAGCATTTTATGAATTTGACTCCAAAGGCAATGGAAGTAAAAGCTAAAATAAACAAATGGGACTATATGAAACTTAAAAGCTTCTGCACAGCAAAAGAAAACATCGACAAAATAAAGAGGCAACCAACTGAATGGAAGAAGATTTTTGCAAACAGTGCCTCCGATAAGGGGCTAATATCCAAAATATACAAGGAACTCATGAAACTTAACAACAGAAAAACAAACAAACCAATTGAAAAATGGGCAGAGGACTTCAAGAGACATTTCTCCAAAGAGGACATACCAATGGCAAATAGACATACGAAAAAATGCTCAACATCACTAATCATGAGAGAAATGCAAATAAAAACCACAATGAGATATCACCTCACCCCAGTCAGAATAGCTATCATCAACAAGACAAATAGTAACAAGTGTTGGAGAGGCTGTGGAGAAAAAGGAACCCTCATACACTGTTGGTGGGAATGCAGACTGCTGCAGCAGTTATGGAACGCAGGGTGGAGGTTCCTCAAAAAATTACGAATAGAATTACCATGTGACCCAGCAATCCCTCTCCTGGGTATCTACCCAAAAATTCTGAAAACATTTATCCATAAAGACACGTGTGCTCCAATGTTCGTTGCAGCTTTGTTTACGGTGGCCAAGACATGGAAACAACCAAAATGTCCTTTGATAGATGAATGGATAAAGAAGTTGTGGTATATACACAATGGAATATTATTCGGCGGTAAGAAAAGATGATATAGGAACATTTGTGACAACATGGATAGATCTTGAGAGTATAATGCTAAGCGAAATATGTCAGACAGAAAAAGCAGAGAACCATATGATTTCACTGATATGTGGTATATAAACCAAAAACAACAAAAGAAGAAGAGTAACAAATGAGAAACAAAAACCCATAGACACAGACAACAGTTTAGTGGTTACCAGAGGGTAAAGGGGTTGGGGGGTGGGAGATGAGGGTAAGGGGGATCAAATATATGGTGATGGAAGGAAAACTGATTCTGGGTGGTGAACACACAATGGGATTTATAGATGATGTAATACAGAATTGTACACCTGAAATCTATGTAATTTTACTAACAATTGTCACCCCAATAAATTTAAAAAATAAAATTAAAAAAATAAAAAATAAAAAAAAAAATAACACCGTAGGTACTCTTCCTTTCCGTTTTTCTCCAGCAGACTACCCCATCCTTGTATCCTAGGTTTACCTGACACATTAGTTTGTGTGAAAGTGGGCTGCACTTTTCAGATAATAGTTATGTTCTTAACCAAGCTATCAAGGCTTTAACCCTTCGACTGACTTAATAATCAATCATGTGTTTATTAAGTGGTGCAGGTGCTCTGCAGGATAATATATACATACATACATAAACATAACATGTATGAGCTAGATGGCTAAAGAGACCTACAACAATAACAGGAAAAGGATACTGATGGCACAGGATAGCGAAATGTAAAATACTGTTGTACAGAGCTTAAGTACCAGATGAATTTCGAGGACAGCATTATGATTTTGAGATGAAGTACCATATTTGTTGTGTATAATGTGCACCACATTTTTGGCCCTAACTTTCTGGGGGCAAAAATCTTTCATTTTAATTTTTTAGTTCCAGTTTTTATTTGGTTACATTTAGGTACTTGTTTTTTTGTATTATAAAGGAATTTTAGCATTATTTTTAACATATTATGGTACAAGAAATTTTATGTACCGATAACAAATTTGTGATATTCACGCATCATAGAAGGCCAAGAACTCTTCGTCGTTGCAAGTTCATCGTAAGTTCAGCAAGACTGATTCTCGTATCCCAGGGTATTATTTTGCATACAGATACCATCATTGATATCTAGTGTTACACTTTTAACTCATAAGCATAAATAAATGAATTAAAACATTTATATAAATACAGAATTAGTACTACTCATGTAGAAAATCTGACAATTAAGTTTGTAAACTCATCCTAGAAAAAGTGCTACAAACCTCATTGCTGAATATTACTACAGTCACTTTTGAATTACTCCCCTTGGGAAGCTACGCACTGACACCAGTGCCTCGTCCACCCTTCAAAGCAATTTTGGAACTCTTTACCTGGAATGGCCATCAGAGCTGTCGTCATATTACCCTTGATGTCCTGAATGTCATCAAAATGTCTTCCTTTCAATATTTCCTTTATCTTTGGGTAGAGAAGGAAGTCATCGGGGGCCAGATCAGGTGAGTGGGGAGGGTGTTCAAATACAGTTATTTGTTTACTTGCTAAAAACTCCCTCACAGACAGTGCCATGTGAGCTGGTGCATTGTCGTGATGCAAGAGCCATGAATTGTTGGCGAAAAGTTCAGGTCGTCTAACTTTTCCATGCAGCCTTTTCAGCACTTCCGAATAGTAAACTTGGTTAACTGTTTGTCAGGTTGGTAGAAATTCATAATGAATAATCCCTCTGATATCAAAAAAGATTAGCAACATCATTGCAACAAATTAGCGAACTTAATTGTCAGACCTCATATGATGTGCATCCTCATTTTTCCCTCACAAGTTTGTGCAAAAAAGTGCGCATTATACACAGCAAAATACAGTATTCGGAGGAGGCTTCATGAAGATTGTGGCACATGAGGGAGTCAAGAACGATGGGTTTTTGGCAGGGAGAAAGAATAAAGGAAGGCATTCCAGTCAGAAAGAGCGATAGAAGCAAATAAAAGGAATAATATGGGCTTTCCCAACATTTCAGCAGGCCAGAGAGAATTAAATCTTAAGGTAGAGGATTGGAGCCCTTTGATGTAGAGGGTTTCCGGCTGTATCCACATATGTAATCAGCTGTGCTCTGGGGCATGATCCCCAGCTGGTATCCTCAAATACCTGAAAAAAAAATCCCTCAACAATGTGGCACTAAGTCAAACAAGCCTACATCATACTGGCAAAGGAGCCAATCTTCTTAGCAGCCCTTTTTAAAAAGAATCTATTAAAAAATATGCTCCGACTTTCATTTCTTTCAATGCAAATCAATAACTCTAAACTACTGTAGGAGGGAAAAGTTGCAACCTGGGTGGCCTCATTTCAGAGCAAGATTGATTTCAGAAACTGCAAGGGACTGTTGTAAGTCCCTGGGCACCAAGGGTATGTATGGGCTGGTGGAAGACCCACATACCAACTCTGCTTGTAATAAATGTAAGTACTAGCTTAGAAATGAGAAGAAACATGATACACCATTTCCAGATGGGGGCAATGTAAGCTGCCAATAACACAGAGTAATACAAAACAGCTTCACTAGTCCGATGTACTCTTCTTAAATCTCTTTCCCTAGCATGAGAGAAATTAGGGTATACATGCTTTCTTGGGACTTTTTTTTTCAATAGACCAAAAATGAGAGATGATTTTTTACCTGGTTAGAAGAGGCAACAGTAAAGCCCTGGTTATTGACAAGAAATTAATATCTTAAAACTTTTTACAGACACAGACTAACCCCCCCCCCCCACCATATACCCAGCATGTCTGTGTTGCTCATTCCAAGAAGATCCTGTGAGAAGAAAAGGAGACCCGGTGCTTCTCATGGAGAATCCCTCAGAATATACATCATAGTGAAGGGAGATCAGTAACTAACAGCTCTGCTGATACCATTATATCCAGTTGAAATGGGCTTTTAATCTGTTGTGCATGTTAGCTTGCAGTTGCCTCCACAATGCTAAACCTGAGATCTATTTCTGTCTGATGCCTACAGCTCTGCGGTGTTAACCATTGTATTAGGCCTCATCCATGAGAATGCTATAAGCAGTGACAATAAACAATCTCAATAATGCCTCAATATTTCTCCTAAGGGGTAGCCCAAGGCATTCACTTATTAATCTGTGATGTATATAGCATCCCAGAGTGGTAGAAAGCTGTTAGCAGGGTTCTCCTTTCTCACCTGGTGGCAGCCATAAGTTCTCCTAAACCAGCACTCTGTCTGCCTTGGTTCTGTAGCCAAGTTTACAGAAGAGTTTACATGAGGCACCTTAAAAATAATTCAAATGTGACTGACACGAATTACCTAAGCAGCAACACAGAAATACCTAGGCCTCAGGGAATTTCACGTTTCACCTCCCAATCTCAAGAACCAAGGCCATCTCAGTTTCCAGCTAGTTCAACCTGGTGATCAGGCTTGATGACAAATTCTGGATGTCTGGGGCCTAGAACAGAAAAAAATGTTCCCTTTCTCTCCACTTTCCTCCCTACCACCACCTGTGGATCATATACCCTAGTAAAAGTAGGATAAAATACATGCCAAGGACCAAGATTGGAGATATAATTTGTGAATGAAAGATGAAAACGCAGGTTTTCAGCTGGTGCAAGATGAAAACACAGGATCTCTTGTTCAAAGGTTATTAAGAATTTCAAGAAAACAACAGCACAGCAGCAAACAAAGCAACTGCATGGGTCACACATCCATGATGCCAGTCCTGCCAAGGAGGTCCCTAACGAAATACATTTCTTTTGGAACATAATTAAGGCATTTTCAAAAGCAACTTTAGCAAAATGAAGAGGAAACTAAATGAAATAGTTATTATAATAAAAAGAATTTAAAGTCAAATTTCCAAAATCCTAGTTTCTGACTGTAAAAATCCCAAATAAAAACAACTTGAGTGTTTCCTTGGATCTCAAAGCCCCTCAAAGTCCCTTAAGATGATTGTCTTAGTCCATCAGGGCCACTATAACAAAGTAGTACCATAAACTGCATGGCTTATAAAAAACAGAAATGTATTTCTTATAGTTCTGAAAGCTGTAAGTCCAAGGTTAGGGTGCTGGCATGGTCAGGTGAGGGCCCTCTTCCAGGCCACTGGCTTTTCATTGTATCTTCACATGCTAGAAGGGGCCAGGGATCCCTCTGGGGTCTCCTTTATAAGAGCACTAACTCCATTCATGAGGGTTTTGCCCTCAGGACCCGACCACCTCCCTAAGGCCCCATCTCCTAATATCATCACCTTAGGATTTAGGATTTCGACATATGTATTTTGGGGGACATATTCAGTCCACAGCAATGATCACACTCTGATTAGGTAGGATGGGTTCATAGAGTCAGTGTCTGCTTCCCTCCCTCCATATCCCAGCTCACCCCTCAATCCTAGGCCCCTCGTGTCATCCTGCTTAGACAGTTCTTCAGAACTGGTCTCCCTGTCTACTTGATCCCATCCCAGGACACAGGGCAATTCTGCAAACTCAAAGCTTCTTAAGGCTTGATCATTCCTTAGTCTTAGGGGTATTGTACTCAGAAGCAATTCCCCACCTGAGGCTCTTTCTAGCTCACTGCAGACCTACAGGGCACTGGTAATTGATACCTTTGGAGCATCTGGTCTTTAACCTACACCTTTCTGGGTTTGGACTGTTAGCTCCATCAACTTCATTCAAGGGGAACCCCTCTGGCTACACCTACAGGAACAGTCCACCTTCACTTCTGTCATATCTTAACCCAGCAGCAGAAAATATGCATACAAGAAGAGAATATGATTTCCCATTAGAGTTTCAGGGATTTTAAGCTCCTTCTGGCGAAGCCACATCCTCCTACATCAGCTGGCTTTATAAATTATCCAGCAGTGTGAGGGCCCTTTAGAGCAGAATACCTAGAGCCATCAAAAGAATCATACTTCTTAGATATTATCTGGCACAGTGGCTTACAAATTTGTATTTTAAGATATGGACCTCTTTGTTCAAATGAAATCATTTTTGGAAATGAAAACACGAAAGCAGATAAAAGCTGAGCTGTTCTTGTTGAAAACAAGGGGCTAGTGGTGTGTGCGAGTTGGAAATACTTGGCCACCAGAATTCCTCCTCATGGTGTCTCCATAGAATGCCTATTGCTATGATGAAATCCACAGAACTACAGTTGAAACTTCTCATTCTTACAGATGGTGAAACTGAGTCCCAGAGAAGGGAAATTAATTGCCCAAGTTTAGTGTCCATCAGTAGTATTGGTGAGACTATTAGAACCCAGATTTCCCTGTACAATTCAACATATTCCCGGAATGTCTTGTACCTGCCGAGTCAGCTAGAGCTGGGTGTGAAGGAAAAGCAGCTTTCTCTCCTCTGTGTCCTTTACTTGGGCCACAACAGGACAGAACTTCAAAAAGACAATTTAACATGCGTTCTGCAGAATACTAGTGGAGCAAAGTACTGATCCCCAACTCTTTTGTATACACTTCTTTTCACCCCAGAGAGCAACTTTGAATCACTGTAAATAAGTTTCAGAACAAATATTCTTGTATTTCACAGTCTCCCATCCCTTTTTTTAGATTACTTTCTTGCTCTCTAGTAGTTTTTCACTAATAGGGAAAACTGATTCCTACTGACAATGCACTGCTTGGAACAAAAGACCTCTCAATGAATGAACTATAGAAGTGACTGAAACCGAATCTAACTCCTTACATTTCCTGCTGGGAGACAAGCTTCTGAATCCAAATGGAAGCAGGGAAAAGGCATTGTGCTAGGCCTGAGAATGCCATAGAATTCTTGGAGAACATACCTAACAGAGTTCCCAAGTAACGGGTAAGTGTTAACCCTTTTGGAAGAATTACAGATCATGGAGCTTAGCACTAAATTGATCTCCATTATCTTGGTGTGGGGTAGGGAGGATATAAAGAGTAACAAGCATTCCAGCTTAGAGAACAAATAACTAATAAAAAGCATGTGAACCAGGGAGAGACTGCCCCCCACACAAGTCCCCTGAAGAAAATGTCCTGGTAACTTTGAGGTATATTTCAGCAATAGTTGAGAATTACAGCCAAATAATACAGGTGGACTATTCTCTCCTCTGCCATTCCTATCTCCAAGCTACAGTGTAGGTGGACCTCTGATCATATCTACAGGCTCCAAAGCTAGATTAGGCCTTCTCTTAGACTCCCATAACCTCATCGACTTTTCTTTCATAACAGTCACAATACCTGTAACTACTTGTGTAATAACTGTCTTGCCTGCCAGACTGGAAACTCCATGAGGACAGGAACTCTGTCTTTCTTGTGTATCGCTAAATTCCCAGCACATAGCACATAGCAGACTTTCAAGAAATATGTATTGAATTGAATTGATTCTACACTTTGAAACATCCATGGTTTTGTAGGTCATGATGGCAAGAAGAGGAAAATTACTTCTCCAAGCTATTTATTTATGATTTGAAGATTTATTACTATTAATGACTAAAAATCACTGTGCCTATCCTCTTCTTTCGAGTCAATGTCTACTTTGTGAAACATATGCTTATCTATGGAGTGTTTTAGAGGTAACACTATTTTCCTTTTAATGAATGAAATTTATGCAAACAGCATTTTTAAAATAGATTGTCAGCTGAATTAATTCAGTTGAACCTATTGGCTCAGGGCAGAGAGGAACAATATCCCCTCAATTCTGTCTTCAATTGTCCCTGGACATATTTTGATTTCCACAGCCTAATTTTGTCAGTTTGGAATATGGCCTAACTTCCACCCCCGTCACCCTTGTTCAAGTCACTGTCCAACAAGAACAGCCTCTCTCCATAAAGTGCAAAGAAGAGAAATAGAGAGGGGGGAAAAAAGGAGACCATGGGTTATGCTAAGAAAACATATATTAGATGCACTAGTGTCCAGGTTGACATGGTTGGCTGTTGATTGCAGTGACTGAATCTGTGGTTCACATCACCAGGAAAATCAGAAACACATTAGATCAGATACTGTGGCTACAGTTTATGGGAGAAAAATAAACATTTATACTCATAATGATGAATGCCTCTGTTCCATGTGGAAACTTAACCCTGTTTTCTTGATCCATTGTTCATCTTATAATAAGCTAGTTATTATTGCTTGGCTTCAGGGTATCAAAACAGAGAGGCCAAATAAAGTTTTTCAACCTTTTTTCTGAGACTGGGTACATGAATTCCTTGAACGAGAAAACAACTATGTAACTCTTTTTCATCTGGAATGTTCTGTTAAGGATTTTGTCACTGAAGATGATGTCAAAATATGACATATAAACATACATATTGTAGTATGGCATGTGACATGAATATGTCAGAACTTATCTATAGATTTCATACCAATCTATAAAGGTTTCTCTAACTTGGTTATCTGCATCTCCTCTGGGCTCCCACAGGACCTGTGTGTTCTTCTATAAGAGCACTTTCCACATTGTACTTATAAATGCCTGTTGACTCGTTAATCTCCTCAACTAGAAAACAACATCCTTAAGGACAGGGCTAAGTCTTCCTCATCTCTGTAACCTCTCAGACATGCAGTGTAAATAATAAAAGTGACCTTTCAGTGTGATAGCTGTGGGAAATAAGTACATATTCCTATTATAATGGAGTTGTTGAAGAATTTTTTTTGAACGCTTCTTTTGCAATTGCCTTCAGAATCCATTTACAAGCCACCCAAGAGGAGTGAACACATTACTTATAATCACACCTAATATACTATCCAGGGGTGATGAATTGCTAAAGGATAGAACATATAGTCCATACTTAAATATTACAGTGGACATAAATGAATCTGTATTATTCAAAAGAAACTTGCTGAGCCTCGGGAGTCAGCATTGGGAGCTCTGATCAGAATTTGGCAAGTATAGATTGCTAGTTGACAGAGAGCTCTTTCTGAATAAAATGATAAATTAATTGGAAAACTGAATTTTGAAAATTGGTCATAAAAAGTATTTGTCATAATTCTAATGATACTCTTGTAGCACTATCAGCTGGTGGATACAAGACGAGAGGAGATGGTATAGAAAACTCTCTTTTACTCATCTACCACATAATCTACTATATAGGTTACTTTTAACTCACGAATGATCAGGGCCTATGGCATAGCCCAAAAGTTCTTCCCTTCTGAGAAATTGATACATAACTCTCAGCGAAATAATTACAAAATTATTTTGTGTGTTGATGTTTCCCTCATTAAAGTAAGGGCAGTCTTTGCATGAAAATAAATCTTGCTGTGTTCTTTGGCTTATTATAGATTTCACTGCATTTTGGAAGGGGTCTCTCTTTTAACTATAAAGCCATCTACAGAAATTGACCAATAAACCTGTAGGTTGAGGCAAGCTCTTTTGATCTCATAGAAGTTTTTCATGTGAAGCTTCTCAACAACAACCAAAAACATACTGTTTTCCAAAATATCAATTTTATTTTCAAATGAGTCACTTTAGAGTAAAGCAGACTTTGCTTTTCTTCAATGTTGATATCACTCTCAAGATGCTAAAGATATAACGAATTTTCCTAAACACATTTTAAAATTAGTATATTTTGTACTGTAAAACCACAGCCAATTTATGCTCTATAAGGATTTCCTATCAGGTTTGAGAACTCATACATTCTTCAACAATTACACACAGAGTGCTCATTTAGCATTACTTGAATAGTATATATATTCCTATAATATGTACTATATAGACGACTAAGTAATGTGGCTGATTGGTATAGGTTATTTGTAAAGTCAGCTGCATTATAGTCATGTCTCAATATATACTCTGCTTATAGTTTATTCTAAGCTCAATACCAGATGATATCTTATTTGTCTTTCCATAACCAACACACAGAGGGTGCCAAAATAATGTATACACATTTAAAGAAAGGAAAAAAAAACTGTATTAAAATTGTAATACTCAATATATCCCAATAATAAAAGGTGAATACAAGTCACATTTGACTTCTGCAATTATAAGAGGTGCTCAAAGTGGTTGCCATCAGTAACCAGACACTTCTAATTACGGTGAACTACTGCTTGAGCAACGTTGACCAAAGTGTCCACTCGTATTGCTACACATGCCATTTCAATTTCTTCTCGAAGTACTGCCAGTGTAGCTGGTTTTCTACAGTACACCACATCCTTTAAGATCCCCCATAGGTAGAAGTCAAGGGGTGTTAAGTCAGGAGAACATAGGGGAAACTCAACCGCACCTCTTTGTCCTATCCATTGTCCTGGCAAATTCTCATCGAGGTAAGTTCTCACAACTCAGTGGAAGTGCAGTGGGGCACCATCTTGTTGGAACTAAAATTGATCGTTGCCAAAAAGTGTATGAATTGCAGATAAAATGGATGTGTGTAGCATGTAGGTACACTTGACCAGTAATTGTACTTTCAAAAAAGACTGGTCCAATTAGTCTCCTTAAAGACAATCCACACCTTGAGGCCCAGTAAATTGACTTATTTTTCCACATGAATGTGTGGATTTTCTGGAGCCCAATACACACAATTATGCTAGTTCACTGTTCCATTCAATTTAAATTGTGTTTCATCAGACCAAACCATTTTCCCCACAAACTCCTCATTCTCTCGTTTTGGAACCACTCACAACACTGCAGCCTTCGATCAGGGTCATCTTCATTCAGCGCATGTAATAATCTTGGGATGAAAACGTTCCCTTTGGCTGTTTTAAGAATGTGTCATATGCTTCTTCTGCTAAGTCTTGTCTCCCGTGCACATTCTTTGGTAGACTTCTGTGGTGAGCATGTAAACTGTTCCAACACCACAGCAGAAGAAGCAGGACTTGTTGCTGCTGTGTGAGGACTCCCAGATCTTCCCTTGTGCACACCACACACAGTACCATTTGTCTCAAACTTATCACGAATGCATGCAATCGTTAGGTGTGTTGGAGGTTCTGTTCCATACTCACACCTCCATTGTCATACTTCCACAGCGTTCTCGAATTTCAAATACCACTTCAAAATGTTCTTTCACTCCTCAAACAACAACCGTGCTTTGGCCACTTTCTTTGACTGTACTGCCTGTCACATGGTGACGCTAGCATTCATTTGATTAACTCCATTTTTTGAGTGAACGTCATACTACACATTGCTACTGCAATTCAATTTAACTTCGAAAAGTAATACATATATAATATCTCTTAAAATTTGTATACATGTTTTTGGCACCCCAGAGCCTGGCACATAGTTTGTATTAGTAGTTACCATTTATTGACTGTTTACGATTGCCAGGAACATACACATACTTTCTTGTTGAATCCTTACTACATCCTTGCAGAGTAGGTACAAGAGCCCAACTGTATATATGAAAAAAACTCAGACAATTATGGTTGAACAACTCATTCAAAGACAGACAGTGAATAGTAATATGGGAAACTAAACCCAGGGCATTTGATTGCAAAGCCCATGCTCTTAAACATCACGGCAGACTGCTCAGGATAAATGTTTCTTTCTTTCTTTCTTTATTTATTTATTGGGGTGACAATTGTTAGTAAAATTACATAGATTTCAGGTGTACAATTCTGTATTACATCATCTATAAATCACATTGCATGTTCACCACCCAGAGTCAGTTCTCCTTTCATCACCATATATTTGATCCCCCTTATCCTCATTTCCCACACCCCACTTACCCTCTGGTAACCACTAAACTATTGTCTGTGTCTATGAGTTCTTGTTTCTCATTTGTTTGTCTTGTTTTTGTTGTTTTTGGTTTATATACCATATATCAGTGAAATCATATGGTTCTCTGCTTTTTCTGTCTGACTTATTTCGCTTAGCATTAAAATCTCAAGATCCATCCATGTTGTCACAAATGTTCCTGTATCATCTTTTCTTACCGACGAATAATATTCCATTGTGTATATATATATATATATATCAGAACTTCTTTATCCATTCACCTATTGAAGGACATTTTGGTTGTTTCCATGTCTTGTCCATCATAAACAAAGCTGCAATGAACATTGGAGCAGATGTGTCTTTATGTGTAGATGTTTTCAGATTTTTTGGGTAGATACCCAGGAGAGCGATTGCTGGGTCATATGGTAATTCTATTCGTAATTGTTTGAGGAACCTCCACACTGCCTTCCATAACGGCTGCACCAGTCTGCATTTCCACCAACAGTGTATGAGGGTTCCTTTTTCTCCACAGCCTCTCCAACACTTGTTACTATTTGCTATTTGTCTTGTTGATGATAGCCATTCTGACTGGGGTGAGGTGATATCTCATTGTGGTTTTTATTTGCATTTCTCTGGTGATTAGTGATGATGAGCATTTTTTCATATGTCTATTTGCCATTTGTATGTCTTCTTTGGAGAAATGTCTCTTCAGGTCGTCTGCCCATTTTTCAATTGGGTTGTTTGTTTTTTCGTTGTTGAGTTTCATGAGTACCTTGTATATTTTGGATATTAGCCCCTTATCGGAGGCACTGTTTGCAAAAATCTTCTCCCATTCAGTTGGTTGATTCCTTTTTTGTCGATGGTTTCTTTTGCTGTACAGAGAGCTTTTAAGTTTCATATAGTCCCATTCGTTTATTTTAGCTTTTACTTCCATTGCCTTTGGAGTCAAACACATAAAATGCTCTTTGAACACAAGGTCCATAAGTTTAGTACCTATGTTTTCTTCTATGCAGTTTAGTGTGTCAGGTCTTATGCTTAAGTCTTTGATCCATTTTGAATTAATTTTCGTAAATGGTGACAAATAGCAGTCCAGTTTCATTCTTTTGCACGTGGCTTTCCAATTCTCCCAGCACCATTTATTGAAGAGGCTGTCTTTCCTCCATTGTATGTTTTTCGCTTCTTTGTCAAAAATTATCTGTCCATATTTATGTGGTTTTATTTCTGCATTCTCAATTCTATTCGATTGGTCTATGTGTCTGTTTTTCTGCCCATACCATGCTGTTTTGATTATTGTAGCTTTGTAGTGCAAGCTAAAGTCAGGGAGTGTGATACCTCCAGTATTATTCTTTTTTCTTAAAATTGCTTTGGCTATTCAGGGTCTTTTATGGTTCCAAACAAATCTGATGATTTTTGTTCTATTTCTTTAAAAAATGCCATTGGGATTTTGATGGGGATTGCATTAAATCTGTATATTGCTTTGGGTAATATGGCCATTTTAACTGTGTTGATTCTTCCAATACATGATCACGAAATATCTTTCTATTTCTTTCTGTCTTCTTCAATTTCTTTCAAAAATGTCGTATACTTTTCAGCATATAGGTACTTCACATCCTTGGTTAAGTTTATACCTAGGTATTTTTTTTTTTTTTTTTTGCTGCAATTGCAAAAGGAATTGTTTTTTGTATTTCTTTTTCTGAGATTTCATTGTTACTATATAGGAATGCAATGGACTTTTGTACGTTGATTTTGTAGCCAGCAACTTTACTGTATTCGTTGATTGTTTCTAATAGCTTTTTGGTGGAGTATTTACGGTTTTCTATATATAGAATCATGTCATCTGCAAAGAGTGATAAATTAACTTCTTCATTCCAATGTGGATGCCTTTTATTTCTTTCTCTTGCCTGAATGCTCTGCAAGTACTTCCAAAACTATGTTGAAAAGCTGAGGTGATGGGGGACAGCCCTCTCATGTTCCTGAATGTAGAGCAAAGGGCTTCAGTTTTTCACCATTAATTATGAGATTAGCTGAGGGCTTGTCATATATGGCCTTTATTATGTTAAGGTGTTTTCCTTCTATACCTATTTTATTAAGTGTTTTAATTGTAAATAGATGTTGTATCTTGTCAAATGCTTTTTCTGCATCAATTGATATAATCATATGATTTGTGTCCTTTATTTTGTTTATGTGATATATCACATTGATGGATTTGCGGACGTTGAAACATCCTTGTGCCCCGGGGATGAATCCCACTTGGTCGTGATGAATGATCTTTTTAATGCATTGTTGTATTCGATTTGCTAGAATTTTGTTTAGGATTTTTGCATCTGTATTCATCAGAGATACTGGTCTGTAGTTTTCTATTTTTGTGTTGTCCTTACCAGGTTTTGGTATCAGGGTAATGTTGGCCTCATAAAATGAGTTAGGGAGTACTGTCTCTTCTTCAATTTTTTGGAAGAGTTTGAGCAGAATGGGTATTAGATCCTCTTTGAAGGTTTGGTAGAATTCACTAGTGAAGTCATCTGGTCCCGGACTTTTGCTTTTGGGAAGGTTTTGGATGACTGATTCAATTTCATTACTGGTGATCGGTCTGTTTAGATTTTCCAGTTCTTCATGGTTCAGCCTTGGAAGGCTATATGTTTCTAAGAACTTGTCCATTTCTTCTAGGTTATTGAATTTGGTGGCATATCGTCCTTCATAGTATTCTTGGATGATCCTTTGTATTTCTGTGGTGTCGGTGATAACTTCCCCTTTTTCATTTCTGATTTCGTTAATACATATCTCCTCTCTTTTTATCTTAGTGAGTCTAGCCAAGGGTTTGTCAATTTTGTTAATCTTTTCAAAGAACACATTAATTTTTTTTGTCACATTAATTTTTTCTATTGTCTTTTTGTTCTCTATTTCCTTTAGTTCTGCTCTGATTTTTCTAATTTCCTTTCTTCTGCTGACCTTGGGTTTCACTTCTTCGTCTTTTTCTAGTTCTTTAAGGTGTAACATGACGTTATTTATTTGGGATTTTTCTTGTTTCTTGAGATAGGCCTATAATGATATAAATGTACTTCTTAAAACTGCTTTTTCTGCATCCCAAAAATTCTGGTAGGATGTATTTTCATTGTCATTTCTTTCTATGTATCTTTTGATCTCTCCTCTAATTTCTTCTTTGACCCAATCGTTCTTTAAAAGTATGTTGTTTAATCTCCATGTATTTGTGTTTTTTCCTGCTTTCTTTTTGCAGTTGATATCCAATTTCAAAGCCTTGTGATCAGAGAATATGCTTGGTATGCTTTCAATCTTCTTAAATTAGCTGCATCTGATTTTATGTCCCAATATTTGGTCTATCCTTGAGAATGTTCCATGTACACTAGCATAGAATGTATAGTCTGATGTTTTAGGATGAAGTGCTCTATATGTGTCAATTATGTCCGTTTCATCTAATGTGCCTTTTAGGGCTGCTATTTCGTTATTTATTTTCTGTTTGGATGATCTATCCATAGCTGTCAGTGATGTATTTAGGTCCCCTAGTATAATTGTGTTTTGGTCAATTTCTCCCTTTAGTTCTGTTAGTAGTTGATTGGTATATTTTGGTGCTCCCTGATTGGGGGCATAAATATTGATGACTGCTATGTCTTGTTGTCGTATAGTCCCCTTTACCATTATGAAATGTCCATCTTTGTCTCTTGTTATTTTTTTCACCCTGAAGTCTGTTTCATCTGATATCATTATGGCTACACCTGATTTTCTCTGGGTACCATTTGTTTGGAGTGTCAATTTCCACCCTTTCACTTTGAGTCTATGCTTGTCCTTGTAGATGAGATGTGTCTCTTGGAGACAGCATATGGTTGGGTTTAGTTTTTTGATCCAATCTGCTACTCTGTGCCTTTTCATTGGTGAGTTCAGTCCATTTACATTTAAGGTGATTATTGATATGTGAGGATTTACTGTCATTCTATCTTTAGTTTTTTGGTAAGGCTGTGTCTCCATTATTTCTTTGCCTTTTTGTTGTTTATTATTTCTGTATGGTGGTATTATATGATGTTTTGCTCTGTTTCTTCTTTTATTACCGTATATATTTCAGTTCTGGATTTTTCTTGAGTGGTTACCCTTAAGTTTAAGTAAAAGAAAGTTTGATATTTAGAGTATTCCATTTTATTTAGCATGGTTGCTTTCTCCATTCCTATATTCCGGTTCAAGCCTTTACTCTCTCCCTTTTTATGGTTTGGTTGCCACAAATTGTCCCTGTTGATGGTGGTCGAATAACCTCCTTTAGTATTTCTTGTAGTGCAGGTCGTGTATTAGAAAATTTCCTCAGGTTTTGTATGTCTGGAGAGGCCTTTATTCCTCCTTCATATTGAAAGGATATCTTTGCTGTATACATTATTCTTGGCTCATAATTTTTCCCTTTCAAAAGTTTGAATACTTGGTTCCACTCCCTCCTGGCTTGTAGAGTTTCTGCTGAAATATCTGATGATAATCTGATGGGCTTTCCTTTGTAGGTTATTGTCTTCTTTTCCCTGGCTACCTTGAGGATTCTTTCTTTTTCTTTGATTTTAGACAGCTTCAATACAATGTGCCTTGGAGAAGGCGTGTTGGGATTGAGGTAATTAGGTGTTCTATTTGCTTCTTGGATTCAAGGATCCAGTTCTGTCCACAAGTTTGGGAAGTTCTCATCGACAATTTGTTTGAATATATTCTCTGTTCCCTTCTCTCTTTCTTCTCCTTCTGGTATGCCCATTATTCTTATATTGTGCTTTCTGATGAAGTCAAAAATTTCTTGTAGAGTTCTTTCATTTCTTTTAAGTCTCAAGTCTCTTTCTTCTTCCATCTGTGTAATTTCCAGGTTTCTATCTTCGATGTCACTGATTCTTTCCTCCATCTGGTCAACTCTACTTCTTAAGCTGGTTATTTCATTCTTAATTTCTTCTATTGAGTTCTTAATCTCCAGAAATTCTATTTGGTTCTTTTTTAAAATTTCAATCTCTTTCACAAAATGCTCATGTTGTTTTTGATTGTGTTTCTGAGTTCATTAAACTGCCTTTCTGTGTTTTCTTGCACCTCGTTGAGTTTTTTCAGAACTGCAATCTTGAATTCTCTGTCGTTTAAGTCACATATTTCCATTTCTTTAAGTTCCGTTGCTGGAGACTTTTTACTTTCTTTCTGAGCTGTCTTTTTGCCTTGGTTATTCATGGCAATTTCTGATTTCTTATTTCTCTTCCTAGACATCTACAGGAGTGTCTTCTGCAACAGGTTGATAGGAAGAGGTCTTTCTTTTGTTTTCCAGTACTTGTTGGTAGAATGCTTTATTTTCTCTCCGACTGCAGCCTTTATTTTCTCTCACATGGTAGTGCTATGTTTTCTCTGCATTATTCCAGCTTCTCACACAATGGGGGGATTCCCTGGGAGATGGGCTTCTCCTCTGTTAACAGTTCGCTTGTGTCACAGGTCACACTGTCCGTGTGGGTATGCGGAGAGCTTTTGAAGTTCCAAAGCTCTTCCTGCACCAGATTCAGAGACCCTATGTTTCAGCAGTTCTATTTACTCCTGCAGGGATCCGCCCAGATAGGTGGGGCTAGGGGCGGGGTGATTTGTAAGAGGTGGCCCAGAGCAATGGCAGCGACCACCACCACACCTGGTCCTGCTTCTACAGCTCCCTACCCTCTGCCGTAACTAGTTGGCCTGCGAATCTGTGTCTGTGGTCCACAGTTCTCAGAACAGCAAATATTCTTTTCTTTTGATCTGACACTGCTACTGTTCTGCTTCTAGCACTGGGCAGGTGTGGGCGGGGTGAGTTCTGGGAAGGTACGGAGGGGGCGGCTAGTCTCTGTGCCTAAGGCTTTCGTTCTCTGCTTGGCAGTGAGGGCTTAAACCACCGTTTTCAGCCTTCTTCCCTCAGTCTTTGCTCCGAGGTCTCTGCCGTGAGCGTTGGGTTCAGCTGTGTTATATGCTGCCCCCTCAGCCCAGTGGGCCATAAGCGGAGCCCTAGCAGTCCGAGTTCTTCCCTCTCCCGCAGCTGTGGTAGTTCCGGGATGCAGCGAGCTCGGAGCACTGATCTTGGTCTGTGTCCTGTGCCCACCCGCGCAGCTCCGTCTCCGCACTTCTCCCTTCCCTCCTCCCCCGCTCGTGCGATTCGTCCACCTTTTGGTGAATTCAGTAGGGGGCCTCCTAGTCTTGCCTGTCTGCTGTGCAGGGAGTCCTTTGTGGAGTTTTTGTTTGATTAGTTGTAAAATCCAGGGGAGCTTTACAGAGGCTCACCTCACGCCACCATTTTGATGATGTCTCTCCCGATAAATGTTTGTTGAAGTGAACTCTTAAGCCGAATATAAAAAATTTAGTCATTTTCATGAATTAGATTTTATTTCAGAATTTTCCAATAGGATGCAAGAATTTGTTACTTTCATTCTTTTTCAGTAACATCAACTCAAACAGTTGAATATTAATGACTCTATGTTCTCTTTAAATTAGTTGTTCTCTTGTTGTGTTTTCCTTTTTAAAAAAAAAATTAAAAGAAGGATAAAAAATAACACCTCAAAACTTTAGGTGTTACAATCCCTGACCTTTTGGTTTAGTTAACACCTATTTATTTCATTTGTGGTAATGAGTTTTTAAAACATTTTTCATGCTATTTTATCTTCACAACTAAGTGTCTCCTGACATCCAGACCTGGAATTGTAGCAAAGGGTATGTAATTATGTATAATACATTTTCATTTAGTTAAAAAAAAAATCAGACTGCACCTTACTATTAAGTCATATTTATACATCTTTTAAAAAGCTCAGAAGAATAGGACTAATCTTATGATCTTAAAATATAAAAAAAGGGTATTTACCCATTTAAAACTAAAATAAGGTAAAAAGGGTGATAGTTAATTGTATAAAGATAAAAATGGCATATATAGATTGGAGCACACTACCACTGCCGTATGACTAATAGTGAGTTAAATCAAGGTAAGATATGTTACAAACAAATACTCATTGTAACAGGATTATAATCAATGAACTTGCTAATGGCCTGTCCTCTTAAGACATAAAGAAACGTTCATCTTTAGTATGGATACACACGATAGATTTCACTATCGTGTATATAAGCATATAAGCATATAGTATAAGTTTTCATGTTTTCTTTAAAATTTTATTTTATGTTCCTCATTTTTCTTTTCCCACTATTATAATATTCACCCTTCCTTATTTAGTAACCTTAATTACCTTATAGTACATCCAAGAAACCTAACATTTATTAAGCACCTACTACATGATAATCACTTACATATAATTTAATGCTCACAACCTCACTTTACAGCCAGGAAAGCAGCAGGTGGAGGAGCAAGAAGAGGAAGAGAACTGAGATTTGTTTTGGCCATCATGCTAGGCACTTGTCAAATTATTCACCTAGTCCTCACAACCTTGCGAAGTAGGTCTTACTGTGTTTCCCCGAAAATAATACCTAATCAGAAAACAAGCCCTAGCATGATTTTTCAGGATGACATCCCCTGAACATAAGCCTAAATGCATCTTTTGGAGTGAAAATTAATATAAGACCCAGTCTTATTTTTGGGGAAACATGGTATCACCATTTTGGAGTTGACAGATGTAAGACTCAGTGATACTGACTTTCCTAAAGCCACAAAGCTATTTAATCACTGAAGTAGGATTTGAATATAGTTCTTTATGACTCCAAAATCTGTGCTCTGTTGAGCACACATTAATGTCTCCTTCTCTTAAAATGTATACAGCAGAATAATACTTCTCCAAATTCTTACATTAAACACCCTGAGACACAGATTAAATAATTAGCCTGACAGCACATAAAAAGTTAATGAACTGTCTGGAACTAAGGCCTAGGAAAAGGAATCCTTAAGCAGTGTTTCCCACTGGACATCATGTAACTTATAGACTGTATGTGCCAGTTGTAAGGAAACAGCAGAGACCTAATCTACTAAATGTAAATTTTATACTAATGAGACTCTGAGGTTGATTACTTAACTGTAAGTCATTTAAATCCCAAAATCTAAAATTAAAGTCCTCACAGCAAGATTAATTTTTGCTAATTGTACACATATACTAATATTATTTTGCTTTCTTTGCTGGAATGTAAACTCCCAGCTTTTAGAGACAAGTTAATATTCATAAGAGAATAAAGCCTTGAGAACTTTCAAAAAATACACTCAGTATGAAATACAAGTGATCATTAAATGTTATAATACAAACTTTCATACAAAATATCCTTGATTTGACTTTTGAAGCTATATAGGGGAAGCATTTAGAAAAGAAAGAAGAGAAAATCCAGAAATTAAGGCTCTTGCTGACTTTTCAGTAGAGAAAGTAAAAAATTGGAAATATTTTCCATAACAGGTAAAGTTATAATATAATTTGGCACATTTTGGTTGGAGATGGCTGTGTGTGGATAGGGCATGTGGTTAAAGAATAGCTGCTTGAACCAAATGAAATAGAGAACAAAAAGACAATAAAAAATTAATGCAACAAAGAGCTGGTTCTTTGAAAATATTAATAAAGTTGACAACCCCTTAGCTAGACTCACTAAGGTAAAAAGAGAAAAGACACAAATACACATAATCAGAAACGAAAGAGGAGAAGTTACCATGGATACCACAGCAATACAAAGGATCATCCAAGAATACTATGAAGGATTATATGCCACCAAATGCCATAACCTAGAAGAAACGGACATGTTCTTAGAAACATATAGCCTTCCTAATCTGAACCATGAAGAACTGGAAAATCTAAACAGACTGATCAACACTAAAGAAATTGAAATAATCATCCAAATGCTTCCCAAAAGCAAAAGTCTAGGACCAATATCCATCTGGCACCCTATATAATGTGTACAGCATTATTGATTATATTCCTCATACTGTATTTGACATCCCCATGACTATTTTGTGACTACCAATTTTGTACTTTCTAATCACTTCATCTTCTCTCCCATTCCCCAACACTCCTCCCATCTAGCAACTATCAGTTTTTTATCGTATCTATGAGTCTGTTTTGTTTGTTTGTTCACTCTGTTCTTTAGATTCCACATTTAAGTGAGATCATATGATATTTGCCTTTCTCAGTCTGATTATTTCACTTAGCATAATGTTCTCTAGGTCCATCTATATTGTTGCAGATGGTAAGACATCATATTTTTTTTTTATGGCAGAGTAAAACTCCATTGTATAAATGTACCACACTTCACAGATTGTCTAGATTCCTGACCACTGCGCTATACACCTGAAGCTGATATAGAATAATATTGAATGTCAAATATATATATGTGTGTATATATATATATATGTATATATATATGTATGTGTATATATATATATATATATGTATATATATATATATATATATATATATATATATATACTCATGGGATGTAAAGTACAACATAGGGAATATAGTCAATGGTATAGTAACAGCTATATACGATGTCAGAGGGGTAGTAGACTTGGAGGTGGATTATCACTTTGTGAGGGGTGTAAATGTCTAATCATTATGTTCTTTGTACACCTGAAACTAATAGAAAAAAATAAAAATAAATAAATCTTAAAAAAAAAAGTCTGGGACCAGATGGCTTCACTAGTGAATTGTACCAAACATTCAAAGAGGATCCAATACATGTTCTACGGAAACTCTTCCAAAACACTGAAGAAGAAGCAATACTTCCTAACTCATTTTATGAGGACACATTATCCTGATACCAAAACCTGGTAAGAATAAAACAAAAACAGAAAACTACAGACCAGTATCGCTGATGAATACAGATGGAAAAAACCTAAACAAAATTCTAGCAAATCAAATAAAACAATACATTAAAAAGATTATACATCACGACCAAGTGGGGTTCATCCCAGGGACACAAGGATGGTTCAACATATGCAAATCAATCAATGTGATACACCGCATTAACAAAATAAAATATAAGACTCATACGATTATATCAATAGATGCACAGAAAGCATTTGACAAGATACACCATCCATTTATGATGAAAACATTTAATAAATTGGGTATAGAAGGAAAGTACTTCAACGTAATAAAGACCATATATAACAAACCTTCACCTAACATACTTAATGGTGAAAAACTGAGGTTTTTGCTCTATGATCAGGTCTGTGATCATGGTTGCCCCCTGCTACCGCTGTTGTTGAACATAGTATTGGAAGTCCTAGAAAGACATATCAGGCAAAAGAAAGAAGTAAAAGACACCCAAATTAGGAATGAAAAAGTTAAATTGTCTCTTTTCCAGATGACATGATTGTTTAAATAGAAAACCCGAAATACTTCACCAAAAAGCTATTAGAAACAATAAACAAATAAAATAAAGTTGCTGGCTACAAAATCAATGTACAAAAATCCATTGCATTCATATATACTACAATGAAATTTCAGAAAAAGAAATGAAAAGAAGAATTCCTTTCGCAATTGTAACAAAAATAACAAAATACCTAGGAATAAACTTAAATAAAAGCTAAAATAAACTAATGGGACTATATGAAACTTAAAAGCTTCTGCACAGCAAAAGAAACCATCAACAAAACAAAGAGGCAACCAACCGAATGGGAGAAGATATTTGCAAACAATGCCTTTGATAAGGGGCTAATATCCAAAATATATAAAGAATTCATATAAATCAAAAATAAAAAACAAACAAACAATCCAATTATAAAAGGGGCAGAGTATCTGAACAGACACTTCTCCCAAGAAGACATACAAACGGCCAACAAATATATGAAAAAAAAAAATGTTCAACTTCACTAGATGTTAGGGAAATGCAAATCAAAACCACAATGAGATATCACCTTGCACCTGTTAGAATGGCTATCGTCAACAAGACAAATACATAACTGCAAGTGTTGGAGAAGCTGTGGAGAAAAAGGAACTTTCATATACTGCTAGTGGGAATGTAAATTGGTACAGCCACTATGGAAAACTGTATGGAAGTTCCTCAAAAAAAATACAGAATTACCATATGACCCAGCAATGCTTCTCCTGGGTAACTACCCCAAAAATCTAAAAACATTTATTCGTCAAGATATATGCCCAATGCCCATTGCAGCATTATTTACAGTGGCCAAGACATGGAAACAACCAAAGTGTCCTTTGATAGATGACTGGATAAAGAAGATGTGGTACATATGTACAATGGAATATTACTCGACCAAAAGAAAAAATGAAATACTGCCATTTGGGACAACATGGATTGTTCGTCAGATCATTATGCTAAGCAAAATAAGTCAGACAGAAAAAGTCAAAAACCATATGACTTCACTCATATGTGGGATATAAAAGTGAAAGCAATGAAGGAACAAGACAAACAAAGAAACAAGGACTCATAGACACAGACAACAGTTTAGTGGTTACCAGAGGGTAAGGGGGAAGGGGATGGTAGAAGATAGAAAAAGGGGTAAAAGGCATGGCGATGGAAGGAGAACTGACTGGTGAACACACAATGCAATATACAGATGATGTTTTATATAAATGGACACTTGAAACCTACATATTTTTACTAAACAATGTCACCCATAATAAATTTAATAAAAATGATTCCTATGCAATAAAGGAAAAAGATGGGGAAAAAAGCTGCTTGATGATTGTTATAACTTGTACATGTTTGTCCAGCAAACACACATCACTTATCCTATGAAAGAAAATGTTTGTTTGTTTGTTTGTTTGTTTGTTTGTTTGTTTGTTTTGGAAAACCCACACCAGTCACTTCCAAATACAATGAACCATTTTAGGGTCGTTAAAAATAATGGAGACTATAGGAGGTCTGACAATTAAGTTCAATAACTTATTGCAACGATGTTGCTAACCTTTTTTGATACCAGAAGGATTATTCATTATAGATTTGTTCCAACTGGACAAATAGTTAACCAAGTTTACTATTCAGGAGTGCTGAAAAGGATGCATGAAAAAGTTAGATGACCTGAACTTTTTTTCAACATTTCATGGCTTTTGCATCATGACAACGCACCAGCTCACAGGACACTATCTGAGAGGGAGTTTTTAGCCAGTAGACAAATAACTGTTTTGGAACGCCCTCTCTACTCACCTGATCTAGCCCCCCAATGACTTCTTTCTTTACCCAAAGATAAAGGAAGTATTGAAAGGAAGACATTTTGATGACATTCAGGACATCAAGGGTAATATGACAACAGCTCTGATGGCCATTCCAGATAAAGAGTTCCAAAATTGCTTTGAAGGTTGGACAAGGCACTGCCATAGGTGCATAGCTTCCCAAGGGGAGTACTTTGAAGGTGACAGTAGAGATATTCAGAAATGGGGTATGTAGCACTTTTTCTAGGATGGGTTCGCAAACTTAATTGTCCACCCTTGTATGCTGACATAGCATCATTCATTCATTGAACAAATATTTATAAAGTGCTAATAATGTGCTGGTCAGTTTCTGGCACTATAGTTATATACTTGAATCAAAAGACAAAAACCTCTGTCCTTATGGAGTTTACATTCTAGTGGGGAGAGACAGTTAAACATGAACATGGTAAGTAAGAAAATGTTATCATATGATAGATGGTGGTATTATGGAAAAACACTAGAGTAGGTAGGGTATCAAAGGTTCTGAGGGTTTGCAATTTTAAGTGGTGTGGTTGGTGTGGCCCTCACTGGAAAAGGAAGATGACATACGAACAAAGGATTGAAGGAAGAAGGAGACCCAAGCATATGGATACCAGGGGAAAAACATTCCAGGAAAAGAGAACAGCCAGTGCAAGGCCCTAAGGAGTGGGGGCAGCATGACTGAAAAATGAGTGAAAATGATTCAAGGTGACTCAAACCTGAGAAAAAGGAAAGATGGATTAGCCATTAACTGAGAAATGAAGGTTGGATAGAGCAGGATTTAGAAAAAAAAAACCAGTTTAGTTGGTGACATTTGAATGTGAGATATCTATTAGACATTCAAATGGAGATGATGAGTAGTCAAGTTGGCTACATAAGTCTGGAGTTCAAGGGAGAAGTCTGGTCTGGAGAAATTATGGAGTTATTAATGTAAAGATATTTAAAGTCAGGAAACTGCATGAGATCACCAAGGGAATCAATGTAGATAGAGAAAAGAATTGGTCTCAGAACTGAGCCCTGGGACAAACTGATGTTAAGATATCTGTGGGGAGCCATGATTTCTTGTTATTCTGAAGCCTTGCAGACTGGCTCAGTTTTAGTTCCTGAGGCATTGTCTCTGCCTGCAACTGGAGGGTGCTTGCAAGCTGCTGAGGAATGAGGTGGGAATGGCCAGTTCCCGGACACAGATCACTGATGATTATCAGGGTAATTGGTGGGCTTTGTCCTTGAGATAATGACTTTGGGGAAGTTTCAGTGAGTCTGTAGTTTATATGTAAAAGTTGAAAATTTTACTCTCAATGAGGCAATGCACATTCGTGATTGTTAAGCTGCACGTACACAGGTGGTATAAATTGGTAAAGGAAAGTAAACTCCACGCTTCAGGATCACTGAAGACCGGCCGCATCATCATTTGTGTGAGTGTCTCTTTTCATTCCCACTCCCCCATTCAGGTACTGTTCAATTTGTGGCGGCTGGCCCGCCACAGATATCCAAGAAAAGAAGAGGAATCAGAAAAAGAAACTGAGAATGAAAGAGCCAGTGAGATCAAAATCAGAATAAATAGACCCTAAAATGTTGAATTGGTCTGCCTTTTTTAACATTCACAATAAAATCTTGAGGCCTGAAATCTCGCAAATGTATTCTCTTGGGTTGTTCATATTTTTGAAACTGCCACAAATCATCATGTAATATTTATATTACTTTACATTGCTACTAGACCTTTATTTGTTTTTCAATTACAGTTGACATTCAATATTATTTTACATGAATTTCAGGTATACAGCACAGTGGTTAGATATTTATATAATTTATGAAGTGATACCCTTGATTAGTCTAGTACCCACTTGGCACTATACTGTTGTGTCCTGCACGACAAAAGTTGTGGGAAGCAAGGAGGGCAGCACAGGGTTAAGAAATACAGTAGCCAAGAATAGAGTGCAAGCAGGGCCAAGGGACTCGAGCCTCAAAGGACTGAGCCCCGAATCGGGTCAATGCATAGCTTTTATTGATTAACAAATGAGGAAGTAAAGCTTGTTAATCTCAAGATCTGTGAATCTCACACATTATACTAGGAAACTGACTCAAACCAATCACCCTTGCCTGCAGACAGCCAGAACCTAAGTCTCAGGATATATGTACCTCCCCAAGAGACAAAACCTTTATGAATATTAATAGATGGAGAGCTGATGTTATCACATCATTGTATCTCCTCCCAAGCAGGTTGTGGGAAGGAATGTAGCCACAGAGACAGAAGCTCATCTTAGCCAGGGGACAGTGGGGGTCTGTGCCCACCTCTATCAACCCCGTGAGTTCTCCAGATGGCCCCCCATGTTACTGTGCCTGGCTTAGGTTGTTCCTTCCTTGAGGAATCTTACCCATCATTGACTAACCGGGCATCCTTTGAGGCCAAACAGGGAGACATAAGGTGTAAGCACAAAGGTGAAGCAAAGTCCATGAAAGGATCCATCTCACAGACTCTCCTTTCTTTAGGAGCAGGTACAAGGGGACAGACAGGTAGGCTGCGGCATGGCAACAATCTACATAGTTATTAAAATATCGACTAGACTTTTTTGAAAGTATACTGATAATAGAATACCTTTACATATTACTCCAAACTAGATTATTTGAAAAAAAACTATCTACACATGAATAAATATATAGCCTACATTGTTATTATATGATATACAAGTTTTGAGATATATAATATTGCTACTAATGATTTAAATACAAATTCATAAAATGATGAGCAACTTTTCCAAGATAGTCCCACCTTTTAAAAAATGTCCCTTATATTTAAGAAGAAGAGCTATGGACATTTAAATATTTACGAAATGATGAGTATCAGTTTTTATAACAGCTTTATTCAGATAGAATTCACATACCATATAATTAATTCAGTTTAAGTGTGAAATTCAATGTTTTTTTTAGCATATGCACACACATGTGCACCTATCACCACGGTGAATTTTACATTTTCAGCACCACAAAGAGATACCTTATAACCTTTAGCTGGCATCCCCCTAAACCCCACCACCCATCCCTAAGCAACTACTTACTTATCTACTCTCTGTTTCTAAAGATTTGCCTATTCTGGACATTTCATATAAATGAAATCATATAATATGTAGCCTTATGTGTCTGGATTTTTTCACTTAGCGTGTTTTCAAAGTTCATCCATGTTGTAGCAGGTATCAGTACTTCATTCCTGCTTATGGCCAAATAATATTCCATTATATGCATATGCCTCATTTCTTTCTTTATTCATCTATTGATGGACATTTGAGTTGCTTCCACTTTTTAGGTACTGTGAATAGTGCTGCTGTGAATATTCACGTACAATTTTTTGTTTCAAAACCTTTTTTCAGTTCTTTTGTTTATATACTGTACCTTTGGTTTTGAAAACAAAAATATTTCTGCCTTTTAAAAAAATCCTAAACAAAATTCTAGCAAATCAAATGCAACAAGGCATTAAAAAGATTATTCATCACGACCAAGTGGGGTTCATCCCCGGGGCACAAGGATGGTTCAACATACGCAAATCCATCAATGTGATACATCACATAAAAAAAAATAAAGGACAAAAATCATATGATTATATCAATTGATGCAGAAAAAGCATTTGACAAGATACAACATCCATTTATGATTAAAACCCTTCATAAAATAGGTATAGAAGGAAAATACCTTAACATAATACAGGCATTCTATGACAAACACTCAGCTAATCTTATAATTAACAGTGAAAACCTGAAGCCCTTTGCTCTACGTTCAGGAACACGACAGGGCTGTCCCCTATCACCTTTGCTTTTCAACATAGTGTTGGAAGTCCTCGCCAGAGCAATCAGGCAAGAGAAAGAAATAAAAGGCATCCAAATTGTGAATGAAGAAGTTAAACTGTCACTCTTTGCATATGACATGATGCTATATATAGAAACCCTAAAGATGCCACCAAAAAGCTGTTAGAAACAATCAAAGAATACAGTAAAGTTGCTGGCTACAAAATCAACGTACAAAAGTCCATTGCATTCCTATATACTAACAATGAAATCTCAGAAAAAGAAATGCAAAAAACTATTCCTTTTGCAATTGCAACAAAAAGAATAAAATACCTAGGAATAAACTTAACCAAGGATGTGAAGGACCTATATGCTGAAAACTATAAGACATTTTTGAAAGAAATTGAAGAAGACACAAAGAAATGGAAAGACATTTCGTGCTCATGGATTGGAAGAATCAACATAGCTAAAATGGCTATATTACCCAAGCAATATACAGATTTAATGCAATCCCCATCAAAATCCCAATGGCATTTTTTAAAGAAATAGAACAAAAAATCATCAGATTTGTTTGGAACCACAAAAGACCTCGAATAGCCAAAGCAATTTTAAGAAAAAAGAACAATACTGGAGGTATCACACTCCCTGACTTTAGCTTGTACTATAGGGCTACAATAATCAAAAAAGCATGGTATGGGCAGAAAAAAAAAAAAAAAAAACACATAGACCAATGGACTAGAATTGAGAACTCAGAAATAAAACCCCATAAATATGGACAGTTAATTTTTGACAAAGAAGCTAAAAACATAACATGGAGAAAAGACAGCCTCTTCAATAAATGGTGCTGGGAGAATTGGAAAGCCATGTGCAAAAAAATGAAACTGGACTGCTATCTGTCATCATGTACCAAAATTAATTCAAAATGGATCAAAGACTTAAGCATCAGACCTGAAACAATGAACTGCATAGAAGAAAACATAGGTACTAAACTTATGGACCTTGGGTTCAAAGAGCATTTTATGAATTTGACTCCAAAGGCAAGGGAAGTAAAAGCTAAAATAAACTAATGGGACTACATCAAACTAAAAAGCTTCTGCACAGCAATATAAACCATGGACAAAATAAAGAGGCAACCAATTGAATGGGAGAAGATTTTTGCAAACAGTGCCTCCGATAAGGGGCTAATATCCAAAATATACAAGGAACTCATGAAACTCAACAACAAAAAAAACAAACAACCCAATTGAAAAATGGGCAGACGACCTAAAGAGACATTTCTCCAAAGAGGACATACAAACGGCAAATAGACATATGAAAAAATGCTCAACATCACTAGTCATCAGAGAATGCAAATAAAAACCACAATGAGATATCACCTCACCCCAGTCAGAATGGCTATCATCAACAAGACAAATAGTAACAAGTGTTGGAGAGGCTGTGGAGAAAAAGGAACACTCATACACTGCTGGTGGGAATGCAGACTGGTGCAGCCGCTATGGAAGGCAGTGTGGAGGTTCCTCAAAAAAATAAGAATAGAATTACCATATGACCCAGGAATCCCTCTCCTGGGTGTCTACCCATAAAATCTGAAAACATTTATCCAAAATGACACGTGTGCTCCAATGTTCATTGCAGCTTTGTTTACGATGGCAAGACATGGAAACGACCAAAATGTCCTTAGATAGATGAATGGATAAAGAAGTTGTGGTATATATACACAATGGAATACTGTTCGGCCGTAAGAAAAGATGATATAGGAACATTTGTGACAACATGGATGGATCTTGAGAATATAATGCTAAGCGAAATAAATCAGACAGAAAAAGCAGAGAACCATATGATTTCACTGATATGTGGTATATAAACCAAAAACAACAAAAGAACAAGACAACAAATGAGAAACAAAAACTCATAGACACAGACAATAGTTTAGTGGTTACCAGAGGGTAAGCGGGAAGGGGGGTGGGAGATGAGGGTAAGGGGGATCAAATATATGGTGATGGAAGGAGAACTGAGTCTGGGTGGTGAACACACGATGGGATTTATAGATGATGTAATACAGAATTTTACACCTGAAATCTATGTAACTTTACTAACAATTGTCACCCCAGTAAACTTTAATTTAAAAAAACCTATAAACAATATTTTATTATGTTTGTCTTCTATGAAAAAAGGGTTGGGAAGAGATGCATGGATTAGGGTTTTAATACTCAACTAAACAAAAATAATGGCTTAAAATAAATTGAGGTCTCCACGTTAAAAAAAAAAAAAAGTCAGATAGGCTTCCCAACTAAAGGATTTTTCAATGCTCTTAAAATGCAAACATGCGTTGTGATTGTCTGTGAGAAAGGATTCAGTGTTTCCCTAACTTACTTGCTTCCAGAGCCCTTTTTGTGGAGTGTTTCATAGGACTTATATTTCAATGGAACACATATTGCAAAACACTAATGTAATTACTGGGTTCATATGGTTATTTATCAATTATTTTTAAATGAGAAAATGCTATTTTGCCCATGTCACCATTTTTCTCTTTTCCTTGATTATTTGTTAGAAAATAATCAACATTCAGATAGCCATATTACACAAAGAAACCAATAGCTCCAATGTTTCCCATTAAATGTCATGGGCAGTCTTCTACTTTGCCATTTAATCAACAGTACAGACACTATTCCTTTTTTTGTTGTTGTTATAATCCAGCAAATTTAATATTTGTACTTAATTAACCTGCTCACTAAACTAGAGTAGGAAACAAAAAGGAAAGAAGAAAGAGCAATTCATTTCAGTGAAGGCAAAAATTATTTTATCAGTAGTAATTCCACAAATCTATTACATTCATTATTTGGAAGATACATGCACATTGCGCTTCAGACGTAGGCAACACAATTTCCCATAGTCACACCACTGACAAATATCTTTGGAAAAAAAACTCTAGTTGCTATTAGAAGATTTCAAATTTTCATATTTTTTTCTGATTATCAGAGAACAAAAAATGAAGTGATAACCAAATTAGAGTACCATACAGAAATGTCTAGAATTCTAATAAATTCTAGATAAAGCAATTCTAATAAATTCTAGAATTCTAATAAATAAATTCAAGAATTCTAATAAAGCAATAATGCATTTGCCAACGATTGTTACCCATATTTGTGAACTAGTTTCATATTCAGAAGCCTAAATAAAAACCATATCATAAGAGCAATTTCTAAACAACTCTGCCCAAAATAAATGTTTATATCTAATTCATTTCTGCCCAAAATAAATGTTTATATCTAATTCATTCAGATGATTGTAATGTTTTCAATATTACTGGCTTACCATTTAAACCTTTTCAAGCTTCTGTTTAATAAAAATTTAAAGCTATTCAACTGCATCCAAATATCAAAAATCATAGAATTCAAAGTCCTCTGTCTGGTCCACTTAATGAAAATCCGTAGCTGAAAAAATGAGGTGGTTGCCTACAATTTAGGATTTACTATGTTATACACTTCATGCTTGCTAACTACATTCATTTAAACTAAAAGTAATATGTAGATGTGAAGATGCCAAAATCACTACTTTAGTAAGATAGAAATGAAATGGCCTTATTAAATCCAAAATATATTAGCACCAATGATGAACACAACCCTGTCACACTGCAACAAAGGATGCTAAGGAGAGGAGCAACGTGTTCCAAAAATCTGTGTTGGCAATTTCCAGAGACACCTTGATGAGTACTGGAACTTGTGACTGAAAGAGCTAGCTGTTCACCAAAAATGTATGCCCCTCTTCATTGTGTAGTGGTGTGGCTGGGCGGCAGCTGCCTAGTCAGGAACTGCATTTTCCACCCCATGTTTAGATCCAAGTGTGGCCATGTTACCAATTCTTGTCAATGAAATGTTAACAGAGTTAGGGGTATCACTTCCAGGTGGAAGTTTTTAGTAAGTGGGTATCTCTTTTCCACCATCTCTTTCCCATTCTTCGAGCTGGATGCAGAAGTCTCTGAAAGCCCTGTGGGAGAGTCACAGCATGGAAGGAATCTGAATTCCTGAGTCACCATTTGGAGCAAAGTACCCACTTATTTGCCTACAACTGCAATGTGAATTACATGAATAAGAATAAATCTATCATACTAAGTCACTGAAATTTTGAGTTTTACTTGTTACAGAAGCTACTACTATCCTAATTAAAAAGAGGGTAAGGGGGATCAAATATATGGTGATGGAAGGAGAACTGACTCTGGGTGGTGACCACACAATGTAATTTATAGATGATGTGATACAGAATTGTACACCTGAAATCTATGTAATTTTACTAACAATTGTCACCCCAATAAATTAAAAAAACAACAACACTGTTTTACAACAGCATTTTTTTCTCTGAGTTTAAGGTCTACACAGATTTAAGTCAAGATATACGGGCAAATTACACAGGCTAATAATTTGGTGTCCCTTCAAATCAAATATCTTTAAATATTTGTGCAACATCTATTGAAAAGGCAGGCTGAGCTGTGTGGAGATGGGGGAAGAACATGGAACAAAGAAGGACCCAGTCTCTACCTGCTGCTCTAAGCAATACAATTTTATCTACAAATTCATCTACCTTACTCATATTAATACTACTCTCCTATCAAAAAGTTCTGGTAAATGCAATTTTCTCCATCTGCTTAGAGTATCTGTGAAATGTTTTTGCACGTATATATTGGCACACAGGGCACTTGCCCAGCTGACAGACCCCTTAATCTGGCTCTAAATGTATGTCTTGCATCCTGAAGTGTGCTTTATAGAAGTGTTTCTTAAACATTTTGACCTTGACCCACAGTACAAAATACATTTTACATTGGACGCAGTACGCTCCTAAGTTTTTTTTATGGAAAAGTAATTGCCCTACTATGCATAATATACTCTGATGTTTTCTTTTTTTATTTTTAATGTGCTGGTTACAACCCACTAAATTAATATCACTTACACTAATGGGTCATAACACTCAGTTTGGAAAACACTTTTGGATGGAAACTTCTGTTATTTGTTTTTATCTTTTGGAATCAGAAAAGGGAATGAATTCAAACAGGGAATGAAATGGAGGAAGAAAGTTATGATAAAATGGTTAATGGTGGGGAGAAGGAGAGGAAGAAATAATGGCACTTGCGAAAAGGGTAGAAAAGAAAACGTAGTATTAAGGAATGTAGAACACTATGCTAGTGTAGAATATATTCTCAATGGGAAAGTTTGGGCTCTGTTTACAGTATGAGACACAGCATCTGAGGAAATCCAACAGTGGAAGAACGGACACATTTTGCCCAGGTAAGAGCGAAAACATTTTTTTCAGGTAAGAGTACTGCCAGAGGTTTCCGTTCTGAGTGTATACAGAAGGCTGTTGAAAACCCTTGAGGAAAGAGAGTCATGGACATCCTAATTGATAATTTTATGCTTTTACTATACTATAGTCTTGCCCTGTCACAATAGTTACATACACGTTCACAAAATTTCCAAGAACTGAGATGCTGTAAGATCATATTTAATTCCAGCCTTGGAAAGTATCCAGTCCATTTTGAGTCTTCTAAGACAGGAGAACAGAACAAATGAAAAAAACATTTTGGCTCTGTAAGTATGGCACACTCAAGTGAAAATCATTGCTGAAGAGTACATTTATGGATTCAAACAGATGATATGTTAATTTTCACATGCTTAGAAGGAAAGCCTTGGCTAGAAATCATACAGTCTCTACAAAGGAACACTTATACATTGTTCTATGAAGTTTTCTGTTTTTCTTTTTGCCATAAAAATTAAACAACATAAGAACAAGACAAACAAATGAAGGAATAAAAACTCATAGACATAGACAATAGTTTAGGGGTTACCAGAGGGTAAGGGGGGAGCGGGGCTCTAGAAGAGGTTAAACGGGGTCTGATATAAGGTGATGGAAGGAACTGACTCTGGGTGGTGAACCCACAATGTTAGGTATACATGATGTATTACAGAATTGTTCACCTGAAATCTATGTAACTTTACTAACAATTATAACCCCAATAAACTTTAGTTAAAAAAAAAATATATATGGTCTCTGGTCACACTGATCAAAAATACTGTAAACTTTTATATACTTCATAATACAGTTTTATTTTTTTTAATCAAGTTTATTTTTAGAGCAGCTTTAGGTTCACAGCAAAATTGAGGGGAAGGCCCAAAGATTTCCTAGATATCCCAATGGGAAAGTTTGGGCTCTGTTTACAGTATGAGACACAGCATCTGAGGAAATCCAACAGTGGAAAAACGGACACATTTTGCCCAGGTAAGAGCGAAAACATATTCTCACAATATGCACAACCTCCCCCATTATCAGCATCCCCACCAGAGTGGTACATTTGTTACAACTGATGAACCTACACTGACACATTATGATTGCCCAAAGTCCATGGTTTACATTATGGTTCAATCTTGGTGTTTTACATTCTATGGGTTTGGACACATGTGGGGACAGAGCCCCAAAAAGCAGTTTCCAGGCTCTCGGCCTCACATAGAAAGGTGCTGGCTCAGGTAGTAAATGGCCATCGACTGCGATCAAATGGCCAGCAGCTGTGGCTAGTTGGCCGTCAGCTGTAACCAGTGAGCCATTGGCCATGAATATAACTGCTGTGGCTAGGCTAGCAGAAAAAGGGGGAGCTAGCAAGAAGATGGTGGCTGAGTCTGCAAGCGGCACAGTGAGGGTTGAGAATTGTGTTGCTCCTGGTTCCTGCGTCTCCAACCCAGCCGCCAGCGAGAGTATAGTGGTGTGACTCCCCTACCTATGGCTCCGTGGGTGTTCCTTTTTGGCCTAGCCATATCCTGCGTTCTTGTGTGGGGAGTGTGACCAGAGACCCTGCCTGACACCCCGCACGACACATGTATAATGACATGTATCCATTATTATGGTATGATACAGAATATTCTCACTGCATTAAAAATTCTGTGTGCACTACCTAGTCATCTCTCTCCCTTCTCCACAACGTCTGGTAATGACTGATCTTTTACCATCTCTATAGTTTTGCCTTTTCCAGAAGGTTACATAGTTGGAATCATACAGTATATGGCCTTGTCAGATTGGCTTCTTTCACTTAGTAATATGCATTTAAGGTTCTCTCATGTCTTTCCATGGCTTGATAGCTCATTTCTTTTTAGTGCTGAGTAATACTTCATTGTCTGGATGGACCACAGTTTATTTATCCATTCACCATGTTAGGAACATCTTGGTTGTTTCCAAGTTTTGGAAATAAAGAACAAAGATGCTATAGACATCTGCATGCAGGTTTATATGCAAACATAAGTTTTCTACTGATTCGGGTACATACCTAGGAGCTGAATTGCTGGATCATATGGAAAGAGTGTGTTTTGATTTATAACAAACCACCAGTCTTTTTAAGTGGCTGTACCATTTTGCATCCCACCAGAAATGAGTGGGAGGTCCTGTTGCTCCACATCTTCAGCCTTTGGTGTTGTCAGTGTTTTCTAGATTTTGGCCATTCTAATGGGTGTGTAGTGGTATCTCACTATTGTTTTAATTTTCATTTCCCTGATGTCATATACGGAGCATTCTTTCATATGCTTATTTTCCATCTCTACATCTTTTTTGGTGAGGTGTCTATTATGGTCTTTGGCCATTTTTAAATTGGATTATTTGTTTTCTTATCATTGAGGTTCAAGAGTTCTTTGTATATTTAGGATAACAGACCTTTATCAGATGAGTCTCCTGCAAATAATTTCTCCCAGTCTGTGGCTTGTCTTCTCACTGTCTTGACGTTGTCATTCTTAGAGAAGTTTATATTTTTAAACTTCCAGCTTACCAATTATTTCTTTCATAGATCACATCTTTGGTGTAGTATCTAAAAATGTATCACCATACACAAGGTCATCTAAGTTTTCTCCTATGTTATGTCATGGGAGTTTTAGTTTCATGTTAGATCTGTGACCCAGTTTGAGTTAATTTTTCTTGAAGTGTGTATGTGCCTAGATTTACTTTTTTTGCATGTGGATATCCTGTTGTTTCAGCACTGTTTGTAGAAAAGACTATCTTTACTACATTGTATTGTCTTTGCTCTTCTGTCAGTTGATTATATTTATGTGAGTCTATTTTTGGGCTCTCTATTCTGTCCCACTTATCTTTTTTTTATTTTTTTTTTATTTTCAGTATTAAGAGAGTTGTTGGAAAAGGAGTATAAATTGTTACAACCGTTCTGGAAAGCATTAAGATTCATCAAAAGTCTAAAAATATGTATCCCTTTGGCCTAGTACCTCTGTTCTTAGGAAACTTTTTAAGGAAAAGATCAGAAATTCAGAATAAGTGTCATTCACATGTATGTATGCCAGAGTATCAAATATAACAATAAAAAATCATGAGCTATCTAGGTATAACACAATCAATCACAGAAGAGCTGAATCATCAGAGCAACTATAAAAAATAATATTTATGGAGATTTCAATTTCATGGATAAATTTTCTCAATAAAATATTACATTAGAAAAATCAGGCTAGGAAGGAGACTCCATCAAAATGGTGGCTTGAGGTGAGCCTCTGTAAATCTCCCCTGGAATTTACAACAAATATAACAACTATAACTCCACAAAGGACTCCTTGCACAGCAGACAGGCAAGACAAAGAGACCCACTACTGAATTCACGTAAAGGTAGGTAAATAGAGCGAGGGGGGGAGGAAGGAAGGGAGAAGAACAGAGACGGAGGCTGCGGGCGCAGGAAACAGACCTAGCTCAGTGATCCAAGCTCGCTGCATCCTGGAACTACCGCAGATATGGGAGAAGGAAGAACTCGGACTGCTAGGGCTCTGTTTATGGCCCAAAGGGCTGAGGAGACAGCATAAAACACAGATGAACCAAGCGCTCATGGCAGAGACCTCGGAGAAAACACTGAGGGAAAAAGGATGAAAACGGTGGATTAAGCCCTCACTGCCTCAGAGAACGGAAGCCTTAGGCTCTGAGACTAGCTGCCCCTCCCTACCCTCCCAGAGCTCACCCCGCCCCCACTTGCCTGGTGCTAGAAGCGGAACAGCAGCACTGTCAGATCAAAAGAACAGGATATTTGGTGTTCTGAGAACTGCAGTCCTCAGACACAGATTCACAGCCCACCAAGTTCCAGCAAAGGGGAGGCAGCTGTGGAGTCAGGACCGGCTGTGGTGGTGAGTGCCGCCATTGCTCTGGGCCACCTCTCAGAACTCACCCCGCCCCTGTCCCAACCTTTCTGGGCAGATCTCTGCTGGAGTAAACAACAGCTGAAACACAGGGGCTCTGAATCTGGCGCAGGAAAAGCTTTGGAACCTCAAAAGATATCCACATAACCACACGGACACTGCGCCCTGTGACCCAGGCAAACTATTAACAGAGGAGAAGCTCATCTCCCAGGGAATCCCCCCATTGTGTGAGAAGCTGGAATAGTGCAGAGAAAAAATAGCACTACCGTGTGTGAGAGAGAAAAAAAGACTGCAGTCAGAGAGAAAATAAAACATTCTACCCACAAGTACTGGAAAACAAAACAAAGATCTCTTCATATCAACCTGTTGCAGAAGCCACTCCTCTAGATGTGTAGGGAGAGAAATAATAAATCATTAATTGCCATGAATAACCAAGGCAAAAAGACAGCTCAGAAGGAAAGTGAAAAGTCTCCAGAAAAGGAACTTAAAGATACAGAAATATGTGACTTAAATGTCAGAGAATTCAAGATGGCAGTTCTGAAAAACTCAACGAGATGCAAGAAAAAACAGAAAGACAGTTTAATGAACTCAGAAACACAATCAAAGAACAACAGGAGCATTTTACGAAAGAGATTGAAATTTTAAAAAAGAACCAAATAGAATTTCTGGAGATGAAGAACTCAGTAGAAGAAATTAAAAACAAAATAGCCAGCTTAGGTAGTAGAGTTGACCATATGGAGGAAAGAATCAGTGACATCGAAGATAGAAACCTGGAAATTACACAGATGGAAGAAGAAAGAGACTTGAGATTTAAAAGAAATGAAAAAACTCAACAATAACATTCTGACTCCATTAGAAAGCACCATATAAGAATAATCGGCCTACCAGAAGGAGAAGAAAGAGAGAAGGGAACAGAGAATATATTCAAACAAATTGGGGATGAGAACTTCACAAACTTGTGGACAGAACTGGATCCTCGAATCCAAGAAGCAAATAGAACACCTAATTACCTCAAACAAAGAGGCCTTCTCCAAGGCACATTGTATTGAAGATGTCTAAAATCAATGACAAAGAAGGCATTCTCAAGGTAGCCAGGGAGAAGAAGACAGTAAACTACAAAGGAAAGCCCATCAGATTATCATCAGATTTTTCAGCAGAAACTCTATAAGCCAGGAGGGAGTGGAACCAAATATTCAAACTATTGAAAGAGAGAATTTATGAGCCAAGAATAATATATCCAGCAAAGATATCTTTTAGATATGAAGGAGGAATAAATACCTTTCCAGAGATAAGGAAGCTGAGGGAATATTCAAATACACGACCTGCACTACAAGAAATACTAAAGGAGGCTATTCGACCACCATCAACAGGGACAATTTTGGCAACCAAAACATAAAAAGGGGGAGAGTAAAGACCTGAACGGGAGTATGGGAATGTAGAATGTAAGCGTGCTAAAGAAAATGGAATATTCTAAATATCAAACTTTCTTTTACATAAACTTAAGGGTAACCACTCAAGAAAAAACAAAAATCCAGAACTGAAAGATATACTGTAATAAAAGAAGAAACAGAAGAAAACGTCATAGAATACCACCACACAGAAACAATAGACAACAACAAAAAGGCAAAGAAACAATGGAGACACAGCCTTACCAGAAAACTAAAGATAGAATGACAGGAAATCCTCTCAAATCAATAATCACCCTAAATGTAAATGGACTGAACACCAATAAAAAGGCACAGAGTAGCAGATTGGATCAAAAAACTAAACCCAACCATATGCTGTCTCCAAGAGACACATCTCAGCTACAAGGACAAGCATAGACTCAAAATGAAAGGGTGGAAATTGACACTCCAAGCAAATGGTATCCAGAGAAAATCAGTAGCCTTACTGATATCAGTTGAAACACACTTCAGGGTGAAAAAGATAACAAGAGACAAAGATGGACATTTCATAATGGTAAAGGGGACTATACGACAAGAAGACATAACAGTCATCAATATTTATGCCACCAATCAGGGAGCACCAAAATATACCAATCAACTACTAACAGAACTAAAGGGAGAAATTGACCAAAAGACATTATACTAGAGGACTTAAATACATCATTGACAGCTATGTATAGATCATCCAAACAGAAAATAAATAACGAAACAGCATTCCAAAATGACACATTAGTTGAAATGGACATAATTTACGAATATAGAGCATTTCATCGTAAAACATCAGACTATACATTTTTTTCTAGTGTACATGGAACATTCTCAATTATAGACCACATACTGGGACGTAAAATCAGCCTCAGCAAATTTAAGAAGATTGAAATCATACCAAGCATATTCTCTGATCACAAGGCTTTGAAATTGGATATCAACTGCAAAAAGAAAGCAGGAAAAAACACAAATACATGAAGATTAAACAACATACTTTTAAAGAACGATTGGGTCAAAGAAGAAATTAGAGGAGAGATCAAAACATACATAGAAGGAAATGACAATGAAAATACATCCTACCAAAATTTCTGGGAAGCAGCGAAAGCAGTTTTAAGAGGGAAAATTATATCATTACAGGCCTATCTCAAGAAACAAGAAAAATCCCAAATAAATAACCTCATGTTACACCTTAAAGAACTAGAAAAAGAAGAACAAGTAAAACCCAAGGTCAGTAGAACAAAGGAAATAACAAAAATCAGAGCAGAACTAAATGAAATAGAGAACAAAAAGACAATAGAAAAAACTAATGTAACAAAGAGCTGGTGCTTTGAAAAGATTAACAAAATTGACAAACCGTTTGATAGACTCACTAAGATAAAAAGAGAGAAGACACTAATTAACAAAAACAGAAATGAAAACGGGGAAGTTATCACGGACACCACAGAAATACAAATGATCATCCAAGAATACTATGAAGGACTGTATGCCACCAAATTCAATAACCTAGAAGAAATGGACAAGTTCTTAGAAACATATAGCCTTCCAAGGCTGAACAATGTAGAACTGGAAAATCTAAACAGACCGATCACGAGTAATGAAATTGAATCAGTCATCCAAAACATTCCCAAATGCAAAAGCCCGGGACCAGATGGCTTCACTAGTGAATTCTACCAAACCTTCAAAGAGGATCTGATACGAATCCTGCTCAAACTCTTCCAAAAAATTGAAGAAGGGACAGTACTCCCTAGCTCATTTTATGAGGCCAACATCACCCTGATACCAAAACCTGGTAAGGACAACAAAAAAAAAAAAAGAAAAATACAGACAAATATCTCTGATGAATACAGATGCAGAAATCATAAACAAAATTCTAGCAAATCGAATACAACAATGCATTAAAAAGATTATTCATCACGACCAAGTGTGGTTCATCCCCGGGGCAAAAGGATGGTTCAACATCCACAAATCCATCCATGTGATACATCACATAAACAAAATAAAGGACACAAATCATATGATTATATCAATTGATGCAGAAAAAGCATTTGACAAGATGCAACATCCATTTATGATTAAAACACTTAATAAAATAGGTATAGAAGGAAAATACCTTAACATAATAAAGGCCATATATGACAAGCCCTCAGGAATCTCATAATTAATGGTGAAAAACTGAAGCCCTTTGGTCTACATTCAGGAACACGACAGGGCTGTCTTCATCACCTCTGCTTTTCAACATAGTGTTGGAAGTCTTCGCCAGAGCAATCAGGCAAGACAAAGAAATAAAAGGCATCCAAATTGGGAATAAAGAAGTTAAATTATCACTCTTTGCAGATGACATGATGCTATACATAGAAAACCATAAAGATTCCATAAAAAGCTATTAGAAACAATCAACGAATACACTAAAGTGGCCGGCTACAAAATCAACGTACAAAAGTCCATTGTATTCCTATATACTAACAATGAAATCTCAGAAAAAGAAATACAAAAAACAATTCCTTTTTCAATTTCAGCAAAAAGAATAAAATACCTAGCAATAAAGTTAACCAAGGATGTGAAATTCCTATATGCTGAAAACTATAAGACATTTTGAAAAGAATTTGTAGAACACACAAAGAAATGGAAAGACATTCCGTGCTCATGGATTGGAAGAATCAACATAGTTAAAATAGCCATATTACCCAAAGCAATATACAGGTTTAATGCAATTCCCATCAAAATCCCAATGGCATTTTTTAAAGAAATAGAACCAAACATCATTAGATTTGTTTGGAACCACAAAAGACCCCGAATAGCGTAAGCAATATGAAGAAAAAAAGAACAATGCTGGAAGTATCACACTCCCTGCCTTTAGCTTACATTACAGAGCAACAATAATGAAAACAGCATGGTTTTGGCAGAAAAACAGACACATAGACCAATGGAATAGAATTGAGAACTCTGAAATAAAACCCCATAAATATGGACAGATAATTTTTGACAAAGCCAAAACATACAATGGGTAAAAGACAGCCTCTTGAATAAATGGTGCTGGGAGAATTGGTTCGCCACGTGCAGAAGAATGAAACTGGACTGCTATCTGTCTCCATGTACCAAAATTAATTCAAAATGGATGAAAGACTTCAGCATAAGACCTGACACAGTAAACTGCATAGAAGAAAACATAGGTACTAAACTTATGGACCTTGGGTTCAAAGAGCATTTTATGAATCTGACTCCAAAGGCAAGGGAAGTAAAAGCTAAAATAAACTAATGGGACTATATGAAACTTAAAAGCTTCTGCACAGCAAAAGAAAACATCGACAAAATAAAGAGGCAACCAACTGAATGGGAGAAGATTTTTGCAAACAATGCCTCCGATAAGGGGCTAATATCCAAAATATACAAGGACATTTTAACTATATTAATTCTTCCTATCCATGAACATGATATGTGTTTCCATCTATTTATATCTTCTTTCATTCCTTTCTTCAGTGTCTTATAATTTTCTGAGTACAGATCTTTTACTTCTTTGGTTAAATTTATTCCCAGGTATTTTATAGTCTTTGGAGCAATTGTAAATGGGATTGTTTTTTTAAATTTCTCCTTCTGATATTTTATTATTGGTATATACAAATGCAACTGATTTCTTGTACACCTGAAATGTATGTAATTTTACTAACAATTGTCACCCCAATAAATTAAAAAAAAAGAACAAACGCGAAATGGGTGGATAAAGAAAGGTAAGAAGAAGATTGTAAACCAAAATACATTTAGACTACCTCGTGTTACAAATAGCATGTGATTCTGTACCCTGTTGCCTCCACACCATTTGCCACAATTATAGTCCCAATTTTCTAAAAAAAAAAAAAAAAATATATATATATATATATATATATATATATATATATATATACACACACATATATATGAGGAACTCATGAAACTCAACAGCAAAAAAACAAACAACCCTATTTAGAATTGGGCAGAGGACATGAGGAGACATTTCTCCAAAGAAGACATACAAATGGAAAATAGACATATGAAAAAATGTTCAACATCACTAATCATCAGAGAAATGCAAATAAAAACCACAATGAGACATCATCTCACCCCAGTCAGAATGGCTATCACCAACAAGACAAATAGTATCAAGTGTTGGAGAGGCTGTGGAGAAAAAGGAACCCTCATACATTGTTGGTGGGAATGCAGACTGGTGCAGGTGCTATGGAAGGCAATGTGGAGGTTCCTCAAAAAACTTATGAATAGAAATTCCATATGACCCAGCAATCCCTCTCCTGGGTATCTACCCAAAAAATATGAAAACATTTATACATAAAGACACGTGTGCTCCAATGTTCATTGCAGCTTTATTTACGGTGGCCAAGACATGGAAACAACCAAAATGTCCTTCGATAGATGAATGGATAAAGAAGTTGTGGTATATATGCACAACGGAGTACTATTCGGTGGTAAGAAAAGATGACATAGGGACATTTTTGACAACATGGATGGATATTGAGAGTATGATGCTAAGCGAAATAAGTCAGACAGAAAAAGCAGAGAACCATATGATTTCACTGATATGTGGTATATAAACCAAAAACAACAAAAGAACAAGACAAACAAATGAGAAACAAAAACCCATAGACACAGACAATAGTTTAGTGATTACTAGAGGGTAAGGTGGGTGGGTGATGGGAGATGAGGGTAAGGGTGATCAAATATATGGTGATGGAAGGAGAACTGACTCTGGGTGGTGAACACAAAATGGGATTTATAGATGATGTAATACAGAATTGTACACCTGAAATCTATGTAATTTTACTAACAATTGTCACCCCAATAAAGTTAAAAAAAAACAGGATGTGGAATTTTAGGTTTGGTATGACCACAAGAATGCAATAAACATTGATGGAAATAAACACACTAAATGTGCACACAATAATCACCAGTGGTCATTTTTTGGTAGATGGGACACTGAAAACACCTTCTTATACTCTTCTGCAAGGTCCCAAACCTCCATAGTGAACATGTGTAGCTCATATACCTTTTAAACAAAATAGAGTGGTTTTATTTATTATACAATTAATACATTGTCGTTACCAAAATTGAGAAAATTTGTTAAAAAAATTATATCACTATTCTTTCTGTGGCCCTGCCATGCCTCTATGTTGGCCCTGCACTCTATATATAAACTTGTATATAGTTATTTTTTAAATAAAACTTTTCTGATTATAAAAGTAATACATATTTATTGTAGAAAATTTGGAAAATATAGAAAATGGTAAAAAATTAAAAAACATTTAGAATCCTACCACCCATGATGATTCTCATGATGATGCTGATGATGACAGCAGCAATATTATTAGTCACAAACAGACAGTGCATCCTAAGTAACAGACCTTTTAAAAAAGCCTTTTACATAAATTATCTCATTTTATTTTCACAATAGTCCTCTGAGGTAAATATAAAGAGTCCTGTTCCAGATATATGAAAACAGATTCAGAAGAATTATGGACTTTGTCCAAATCCACACAACAGCTAAGTGCTATAACTGGCCTGGCTCCACAGCACGAGGTCCTAAGCACTACACTATAATTTTTTCTGTTTTTATTTCTTATTATTTATAGTCTCTCTTGGCTATCTATATTTGTATGCCAAACAATCAAAGATTTAGAAAAAGAAAAAAACCTTTAGCAAGTGTGTTTCTCTTCTCTTTTCACTAATTTTGCCTAGAATGTGATAGACCTACTCAAGTCTTTTTTCAACTCAGAAAAGTTTTCTTTTTCTTTACATATATTTCATTACTTTAGATTTTGTTGTTGCTGTTTTTGCTGTTGTTGTTGTTGTTGTTGCCTTAGGAATACTTAAAATTATTAGACTGGAAGTCATTTTTCAGTTTATCATCTTTTCCCTAATGGGTCTCATGTTTGTCTTTTTCATTGCTTTCTGAAAATGTTTTTTTCAAGTATGTGTGACATTCCCACTGATTTGATTGTCAATATTGTCAATTTTGCTCTCTCCTAGCCTTCATTGACAATATAAATCTGTGTCTGAGTTTTAATCACTTGTAATCTTTCTTAATCTTAAAATCTTTGATTTTAATAGACATATTCTGTTATTATCTTCATTTGTTCTTTGATTATGGCCTGGGTTCTTAAACTAAGGTTCATAAACAGACTTCAGAGGATTTGTGAAACCCCAGAAACTGAATCCAAAAAAAAAGTCAGATTTATAAATTTGTTTTATATGGAGAAAATGTCCAGAATGGTCATCAAATTTTCAAAGTGGTCCATGAGACTACAAAAGGTTTGAACACCTGCTATTTTACACCTATCTTTGTAGAAGCTATGTTATCTTGCATTTTAGTTAAAATAACAAAATATTTTACATTTTATGACTCCTTTAAAAACTCATTTTCGGAAATGTGCTCCTTCTTTGAGTCTGCAGAATAATTTTGCCTTTTATGTGTTTGCAATTTTTCTCAACATGTTCCATGTTGTTTATTTCTCTTATTTCTTGTTCTCAAAAGAGTTACAGTCTATCTTGACCCTATGTTTGCTAATAGTTAGGAGATAATAATGTTCCTTAGGCTGTACTCAAACTGGGTGTTAGATAAACCCCTTTCTTAAATATGTAGCTGGATGAGAGGTTGATGCATATATCTCCTAACCTCGACTGTCTGTTCTACATGTCGAACTTGATTTTATTTAATGTATCTCCTTTGAACTAAGATTGGATCTTCTTCTGAACCAACTGACTGCCTTGTTGATAATCTGAACTGAAGGATGACATGGAAAACTATAATCCCAGGAATACAGTCCTAATAAGATTCTTTTCTCTGTTCCAACTCACAGCAAATTGTTTGTAGGGACTGATCCTTAAGGATGTGATTAACCACCAATTAATATTAAAGTCCGAAAACCATCACCATTATTTGCCTTCTTTTCTAATTATTTTGTGGTAGTTTCAGTTCCTAAGTACATACAGAAAGAATGGCAACGATTTTTATTTTTTTTGGTGGGGGGGGCGGTGGTCAGCCTTCTAGCCCTCTAAAATAGCACCTTCCATGCAATAAAACAACTACCCCATTTTTCTAGACATAGAATTTGTTTTAGAACCAGTATTTAGATCGTATAGGAGCGCAGTAGAGTTTTTTCTACCAAATCTCAATGCACTAGCTTACCAAATTTCTAGCAACACAGTATGAGTGGTCCACTGATTGAACTTTTAAATCCATTTCTTCCTGATCTTTTTGTAATGAATATTTCTTCCTAGTTCTGGCAATAATTTGACTGTCAGTCCAAATTATCAGCCTTTTTGTGAGTTCTCATGATTTTCCATATCTTCATTTGCACTTTAGAAATTCAAGAGTAGCTGTGCTAGGGGCTGCCAGCTAGATGCCATTTTTCAAAGTTAGCATTTCTAGGGCTATGCCAGGGGAAGAAGATTCCAAGAGACGCCTGGCAGCAAATTCTAAATTGCTTCTAATAACAGTATATTAGGAAGCAGAAATTTCCCAGCCTAAATTCTAGAATCAAAACAAAAGCCTTTTAATTTCTCTCAGATAATTTTAAGATTCTCAGAAGTAGGAATAAATAGTACCTAAAATTAAGGTTAGCCATGATTACAGTTCTGAAGTGGATAAAATCTGAGTATTTTCCCTATCATTTTAGTGGGCTTCTTACAATTAATGCCACACATTCACCTGCTACCCAGGGCTCTCATACCTCCCAGTATGGAAATCCATCCTGGCCTGCTTTCCTTGGGCAGCAACTCATATTCCAAAATCACCTTGCCTACCTTCTCCAGTCAAATATCCTATTTCTTAAATGTTCCAATCTCTCCTGCCAAATAGACAGTTACATATAGATCTTAGCAGTTCATTGACAAGTTTTCTTTTTTTGGGGTGACGATGTATACGAGTGCAATCCCTTGATTCACACTTTCTTTTGCTATGTTGCTGTGTCCACTGTAATACACATTTATAAATATTCACTTTTCCTAGGGTTACATGCCACATTCTACTTCAACTCTCCTTAGTGCTACTTCTGCTAAAATGGTTCTGGGAGTTTTTGGTAAGCCACATCTCTTAATGAAAAAATGCACTGATTCCATGTTCCTTGGCAAATCTCATTACTTTTGATATCAGGAATAATTGCACATAAATTATTGATATTGATTATACATCCAATACCTTTCTTTTAATAGGTCCTGCAAGCAGCAGGATTAAAGGTATGATTTTTGCTTCATGTTGTAGGAACCTATAGATCAACTTTTCTGTTGGTTGGTTTTTAATCCTTTATTGGTAGAATATAACACAGTATTTACAGATCTGAGTTAAAATCCTGTCTCTACTACTTACTAGCTGTATCATTTTGGAGACAATTCTTATTTTCTCTAAGCCTGTTTCTTCATCTGTAAAAGCAAAGAAATGATGCCACTTTTCTTGAAGTGCTGATGAAATTATTCAATATACTAATGAATACATGGTGGCTAACTATACTGTGTGTCCCATCATCATAAGTACACAATAAACATTAGATATCGTTATAAGAGGGTTGTACACTGTGAAGGTTAAGAGAAACATGGACTCTGAAGTTGTACTGCTTAAGTTTAAATACCTGATATACCACTTAGTGGTTGTATGTCCTTAAACAAGTTATTTACCCTTCTGAGTCTCTATATCCTCATCTGTAAAACAGAGATAATAACTGAACCTACTGTGAAGGGCTACTGTGAAGATCAAATAAGATACTTCATTTAAAGCCCTTAGCAGACTGCATATCACATAGTGAGGACTCAATAAATCTTAACAATTATGTAACAGTGGTGACAACTATGTAACAAGGAAACCAACATCTCTCACGTCACATTTACAGATTAGGCCACAATCTACCTGCCTGTCATTATGGCTCTACTGGGATTCCCTGCTCACCTTCAAGTAAGCAACTCATAGTACTGACCATAAATCTTAAATTAATTCCTCAAAATTAGCAACACTATTTCTTCCTCAGTATAGGTTTTCTGAAAACTGAACATCACTGATGTTTTAAGAGCTTAGCATAGGATCAAAGAAAGTCCAATGTAGGAGAATTTCTGTGACAGATAGCCCCAAACTCAATAAACAGAGAGAGGAAGCATTCGCCTGAGGTAGCAACTCAGCTCAATGTGATTAATTGAAAGGGTAATAAAAAGGTGGTAAGGTGGTTGTGGTTTATGTCAAAAAATAACACAGGAGTAAAGAATGTAGGCAATAACATGGCAAGTTTACAAGCCTTAAACAAAAATTCAGAAGAAGTGCAAAACCTTACAAGCTGACTTAGAATTTGAGAGAGGTCATTGACAAGCTATGTTTGGATACAGACTTGAAAAGGCATCATTTCTAGAAGGCATATGGTTCCACTGTAGAACATGTGAAACATTTGAACAATGTGACATTTACATGAAATATACTTTGTGACAAAGAGCTGGATGTAGAAGGAATAAAAAAAAAGGAAACAGGTCTGGAATCTGAGAAATTTGTGCTGGGTATTAATGAAGATGTCAGGTGTGGATGTCAAAATGGATGAATGAATTGCTGCCCCAAACACACATGCTGGTTAACAACCTGCCAAAGATTGAGCAAAAAACTTCCTGGAGTTGAGTCAGACAAATGAAAAATGATGAAACAGTAGCAGAAATAAACACTGCAATAAGAAAGCCTGGGCTGTACAAGTGCCACTTGAGGTACGATGCTAGAATTCAGGAACTGAGAACGCATGCTGACATTGGCAAGCCAAGCTCTTGGGGCTGGTGTTGCTAGAGAGGGCCCTACTGGGCCAGTGAACACTGGTGGTATGGAACATAGATGTGAGCAGGTGGCATAGAAAGTGTCCCCCTGAAGTGTGGTTGGAGAGAGTCCTCTTGAACATAGCGCTTAGTATAAGGCTCAGTCTCTTGGGCCAAGAGAAGTTAGCTCATGAACAAATGAAAGGCTACATAAGGTGTTTTCTTGTTTGTTTGTTTTGTTTCAGATGTACAAAACAATGTGATAGTTAGACATTTACTCCCTTCACAAAGTGATAAGCCCCCTCCCCCAGTCTACTACCCCTCTGACATCATATATAGCTGTTACAATTCCATTGACTCTATTCCCTATGTTGTACTCCACATCCTGTGAGTGTGTATATATAATTATAGTTCACATTCAATATTATTCAGCTTCAGCTTCAGGTGTACAGTGCAGTGGTCAGGCACCTACACTGTTCCTGAAGTGTTCTCCCTAAGAAGACAAGTGCCCATCTGACACCCAACAGAATCTTTACAACATTATTGATTATATTCCCCAAACTGTCTTTCATATCCCCGTGGCAATCTTGTGGTTACCAATTTGTGCTTTCTAATCTCCTCACTTTCTCCCTCATCCCCACCACCTCCCATCTAGCAACATCAGTTTTTTCTCTATATCACTGGGACTATTTCTGTTTAGTTTGATCATTTATTATGTTCTTATGCCTTATGATCCAGCAATACCATTTCTAGGTATCTACCCAGAGAAATTCAAAATGCTAATTTAAAAAAAAATAGATGCACCCCTATGTTTATTACAGCACTATTCACAATAGCCAAGACATGGAAACAACAAAATGCCCATCGGTAGACAACTGGATTAAGAAACTGTGGTACATCCATACATTGGAGTATTACTGTGCCATAAAGAAGAATGAAATCTTACCATTTGCAACAATATGAATGGAACTAGAGAACATTATCCTAAGTGAAATAAATCAGATGGAGAAAGACATGTTTTTGGTTTTTTTTGTTTGTTTGTTTGTTTTTGATGGGGCTTATAGTGCCATAACTACCAAAAAAATGACATAAATTCCATGAACTATGTTGCATTTGTTAAAGCCATTTCTAACAGTTTTATACCCTTTATCATGCCTAAAATGTCATGGGAAGAAGACACATCAATTTTTTTATAACCTTGCTTTTGTATATGAGCCAACTTGGAAGCATGGTACACCTGTTCTTCTAGTAAAATGGTAAGAAGAGGAAATCATCTCTTTCTTTCCTGACACCCCAGTGAGAAAAGTTACTGTTTTCTTGAGCAAGTGAAATATGAATTAATCTAAGACCTGTTATTCCTTAAAACACCAATTCAAGGGGAGGAACCAAGATGGTGCGGTAGGCAAATGCTGTGTTCACCTTCTCTCACAACCACATCAAATTACAACTAATCTACAAAACAACCATTATTGAGAATCACCTAAAATCAAGTTGAACTGAAGCCTTTCAACTAAGGGCGTGCAGAAGAAGCCACCTCCATACTGGTAGGAAGGGCAGAGATGAGGAACAGACTGGTCCCACACCCACATATGACCATTAAAGATCAGGAAAGCTATTTCGGCTGTGGGGGTCTTTCACCATCCCCTAGAAGGGCAAGAGATCCCAGCCCCACTTCAGCCCAGGGTTCCAGTGCCAGGGAGAGAATTCCCCATAATTTCTGGATGTGAAAACCAGTGGAGATTGTGACTGAGACTGAGTATAGCTGCACTCACAGGTGCTCCTCTTAAAGAAATTGTGTGCAGACTTACCCACCAACAGAATCACTCACTCTGAGCTCCAGCGCTGGGGCAGCAGCTAAAAAGGTGGCAGGGACAGATGGTGGGGAATTGAGTTGTCTGGCTTGGGATAGGGGCTGGAGAGGCGGCTTTCTCCTGGACAGGGGAGCTGGTGGAGTCCATTGTTTCTTTGTTGAGGTCCTCCCTTCCAGGTGCACGAACACAGGCGGCCACCATATCTGAGTCTCTGCAGTTCGTTTGCCCCGCCCTGGAGATTTGAGACCCCGCATCTCCCCCAACTTCCAGGAACACCCAGGCTACTTCCAGCTGCTTTTTCATGCAGACTGCTTGCCTTTGCTCAAGCTGCAGACTTTCCTAGATTCTCAAAGGTATGTGAAACCCAGACAAGCAGCATCTGGCTTTAGCGTGTCCTGTGCCTCTCGCTGAGCAGCCCTAAGTCAGCATATGCACCAGCCAGCCTAAGTTCATGGCTTGGTCTCTCAAGATGCTTCCAAGCACAGCACAAGTGGCAGCCATCTGTGGATTTCTTTTTGGCTCCCACTGGGTGGCCCCGGGTGGGGCATGGGCTGTGGCTGAAGTAGACCCACAGAAGACCCCCTCCAAGGTGGTCCTGGGGCTGGTCCAATGGCCAACTTCAAAATGAGCTGGAGCCATAGGATCAGACCCTGCACAACTCCTCACAACCCAGTGAGCCCAAGGGTCAGTCCCTCACATTGATGTGCAGTTATCAACCAAGGCTCAATTACAACAGAAGGGAACACACAACCCACACAAGGGACACACTTGGAGCATGTGGCTCAGGTGACCAGAAAGACTGTGCCACTGAACCTCACAGCACATCTACTAAATAAAGCCATTCTACTAAGACTGGAAGACATAACAGTTCTACCTAATACATAGAAACAAACACAGGGAGGCAGCCAAAATGGGGAGACAAACAAACATGTCCCAAATAGAAGAACAGAACAAAGCTCCAGAAAAAGAACTAAGTGAAATGGAGATAAGCAGCAATCTATCAGATACAGAGTTCCAAACACTGGTTATAAGAATGATCTCAGGGAGAATTTCAACAAAGAGACGGGAAACATAAAAACGGAGATGAAAACCATAAAAAAAGAATGAGTCAGAAATAAAGGATACAAAAAAGGAAATGAATATATTACAGGGAATCAACAGCAGATTAGACGAAGCCAAGAATCCAACCAGCGATATAGAAGATAAAGTAGTAGAAAACACCCAACCAGAACAGCAAAAAGAAAAAGAATCCAAAAAATTGAGGAGAGTTTAAGGGGCCTCCGGGACAATATCAAGCATACTGACATTTGCATTCTAGGGGTACCAGAAGGAGAAGAGAGAAAGCAAGGAATTGAAAACCTATTTGAAGAAACGATGACAGAAAACTTCCCTAGCCTAATGAAGGAAATAGATATTCAAGCCCAGGAAGCACACAGAGTTGCAAACAAGATGAACCCAAAGAGGCCAGCACAAACACACATCATAATTAAAATGCCAAACATGAAATACAAAGAGAGAATCTTAAAAGCAGCAAGAGAAAAGCAGTTAGTTACCTACAAGGGTACCCCCATTAGGCTGTCAGCAGATTTCTCAACAGAAACTTTGCAGGCAATAAGGGAGTGGCAGGAAATATTCCAAGTGATGAAAACCAATGACACACAACCAAGAATGCTCTACCCAGCAAGCCTGTCGTTGAGAATTGAAAGACAGATAAGGAGCTTCCCAGACAAGAAAAGCGGAAGGAGTTCATCACCACCAAACCAGTATTACAAGGAATCTTAGAGGGACTTCTTTAAGATAGGAAGGGGGTTAAGGATGGGTGAAAGGGGAAGGGATTAAGAAGTACAAATTGTTAGTAAAATTACATAGATTTCAGGTGTACAATTCTGTATTACATCATCTATAAATCCCATTGTGTGTTCACCACCCAGAGTCAGTTCTCCTTCCATCACGATATATTTGACTCCGTTTACTCTCTTCTACAACCCTCCTCCCACCTTGTGTTGGAGAGGCTGTGGAGAATTCTTCCTTTTTCAAGTAAAATAAAGTTAGATTTGGAATCAATCTTAGAGTATAGGGTTGAATGATCTATTTTATTTTTTATTAAATTTATTAGGGTGACATTGGTTAAAAACATTATATAAGTTTCAAGTGTACAATTCTATATTTCATCTGCATATTACATTGTGTGTTCACCACCCATAGTCTAGTCTCCCTCTATCACCATATATGTTTGACCCCCTTTACCCTCTTCATCCTGCCTCCAGCCCCCTTCCCCTCTGGCAACCACCCTTCTGTTGTCTGTGTCTATGAGTTTTTTGGTTTTATTTGTTCCTGTTTCCTGTTTTATATCCTACATATGAGTGAAATCATGTGTTTTTTGTCCTTTTCCATTAGACTTATTTCACTTAGCATGATACTCTCAAGAGCTATCCATGTTGCCAATGGCAGTATGTCATCCTTTCTTATGGCTGAGTAATATTCCATTGTATATATGTATTACTTCTTTATCCAACCATCCATCAAAGGATACTTAGTTGTTTCCACGTCTTGGCTACTTTGAATAATGCTGCAATGCACATAGGGGTACATATATCTTTATGGATAAATGTTCTCAGATTTTTTGGGTTGATACCCAGAGGAGGGATTGCTTGGTCATATGGTAATTCTATTCTTAATTTTTTGAGGAAACTTCATACTGTTTTCCATAGTGACTATGCCAATTCACATTCCCACCAGCAGTGTATGAAGGTTCCATTTCCTCCACAGCCTCTCCAACACTTGTTATTACTTGTCTTGTTGATAATAGCCATTCTAACTTGTGTGGGAGGTGGCATCTCATTGTAGTTTTGATTTGCATTTCCCTTACTGCTAGTGAATTTGAGCATCTTTTCATATATCTGTTGGCCATTTGTATGTCTTCTTAAGAAAAATATTCAAGTCTTCTGTCCAATTTTTAATAGGATTGATTTATCTCTTTTTATATATAAACATATATATACATATATATGTATTTATTATATATATAATAAAAGGTTAATGTGTCTACCACTCAGAATTTACAAATGTAAACAAAGTTTTGCCATATTTTCTTCATATTTTCTCTTTATTTTTATATAAATAGGACATCACCAGTATAGTTAAAGCATTACCTTATTTCTTCTTCCCCAGAGGTACCCACTTTTCTGACATTGTTGTATAGCTGCACTATGCATGTTTTTTATAATTTTATTACTAATAAGTATAAATATTTTGTCTTTAAAATGGTCTCTGTCTTAGGCTGGTATCCTTAGAAAGCACAGCCTGAGCAAAATCTTATGTGCTACTGCTACTGTTTGGTAGTGTAATCCAGTGTAGCAGAAGTAAGGGAAAAGGAGAGTGAAGCAGGGATAAAAAGAAAGCTAGGAGAGTGTAATGCTGAACTGGCCACTGCTTAGTATCAAGTGCAACTGATTGCTTGACTTCTAAGGACCATTTACCAAGAGACTGTATCAATCAACTACAGTGACTCTGAAAAATAAACCCGGGAGAGGGGGAGGAGAGGAAGAAATTATCGGCCAGCAATAGTCTCCATTGGTCAGAGGCTTCCCACAGAGCATGGTATACTTCACACTTTTGGGTTATGTAGACAAAGGTATTGAGTTAATCCCACAGCATCTCATGCTTCAGTAACAACAGGGAGACCTCAAGGTGGGAGATAGGAGTCATGTAGCACTGACAGGAAGCAAAGTCCTACCCTTGTAAATTTGGTGTAAGCCCAAACAGAATTAGTCCCCACAAGATTGCCTGGAGCAGAAAAGGTGTCTAAGAGCACTGAGAGACTTGTGAGACAGGGAGGATCTGAAGTGTAGCATGAGAGTTGTCTCATGTAGTATCCTATGGTATTTGGCCATAAAAAGAAATTAAGCACTGATAATGCTACAACATGGGTGAACCTTGAAAACATTATGCTAAGTGAAAGAAGCCAGACACAGAGGCCACATATTGTATGATTTCATTTATATGAAAATCCAGAAAAATCTATGTAGACAGAAAGTAGATTAGTGGTTGCTAAGGGATGGAAAGGGAGGAAATGGGGAGTGAGTACTAACGAATATGAGTTTTCTTTTTGGGGTGATGAAAATGTTCTGGAATTAAATAGTGGTGATGGTTGTACCATTTATGAATATACTGAAAAATCACTGAATTCTACACTTTAAAAGGGTGAATTGTATGGCATGTGAATTATAGCTCTAGTCTGTTATTTGAAAATAAAGTCAGATGTCCCAAGGCTTAAGGTCAAACAGTGAATGTGTTATAACTGAGACTTATAGCCAAATTGGTTTGATTCTAAATCCTATTGTCTTAACAATCAACCAAGCACGTGTACCTCTTTTCTAACTTTACAGATTTTCAGGACAATGTTCTTCACTCCTATAGAATTCACCAATGTCAAACACCAAGTTTCTATCATTGTCTCTAAATTTTCTCCTGAGCTTTGGTTAGTCTCTAACTGGGGACAACTCTGCCTGCATGACCTAGTGATGCCTCAAAATCAACATAAACTAATACAAATTTAACTTCAAAAAAATAAGTTTGAAAAACAATGAAAAGTTAATTATCAGGAATAGTATCCAGGTTTCCAGACCTCAGTCCGGTGAGTTTTCTACCACAACAGGATATTCAACTGAGATTTTGCCTCTGTTCATTTTAGTTCATTTGTCTTCCTGGATATTAAGAATTACCGGTCATAATCCTCACTCTTATGATCCCTAAAGTGTAAACAAACAAGTTCTCTTTCCTGTATTTTGAATAATAATATCTGAGTTAGTTGTTGCCAACAGAAGTGATGATCATAGGTTGTGGAAGTAAAATGCTAAGGCAAGGGATCTATGTAAACCTCCTTTGCCCTGCAACACTCCAAATGTTAAATGAATGTACTAAATATTACACGTAAATATAACCCTATTGGTCCATAATAAAGAGAATATAATTTTTCAAATCTCCTCCCCTGATTTCTTTGTATTTTTTAGGCAACATGCCATGATTATGGTAGGTGCTTAATCATTATTTGTTGTATGAATGAGGTTATATAGAGCAGACACATAGCTTTTCAGTTCCCCTTATGACATTTACATGTGGCAGGGATGTGGTCTGTGGTCATGGATCAGAGCCAAACTTACTATTGTAGGAAACCAAACCTAGAATACTGGCCTGATTAAGAACATGCTCTATTCTGCCAAGGTGGTGAGCCAAAAATGAAAAGTATAATGTTGACATAGATTCATATATGTTATCCAATCTGAAATTTTCAGTTGAGAAACATAGTTAGCATTGGACTATGGAAAATCCTGTAGTTGATGCCTAATTTGCTAATTTCCTAATTACTGGACTTTTGACAATTGTTACACAGACTTTCTTTTGGAGTCCTAAAATAATCTTCTCTGGTATTTTTAGGGCAATAACTAGTATATCTGGTAAAGTGAAATCAAGTCACCACTACTGGAAATCAACATAGACCATAAAAAGAGAAGAGACTTTCTATACAGCCATAGGTCTTTCTCATTCTTCTGAATTGAGAAACAACTTCATCTTGTTTCTCAATATAGATTTAGTCAAAAACTCTTAATAGCCAGGTTTCCATTAAGTGCCTCTAGGCAACATTTTAAGCCAGTTTTTCTTTCAAGCAATTTTTAGCTGCTGGCTGTGCTCAACTGGGCACACACATTTGCAAATCCTGATGTTTAAATTTTTCCTTACAAATAGGGTTAGACTGCTCCAGGGGATAATTAGGCATTTCCTCTGGGAGCAATGAGATAATGTATTCCAGGTCTGGGGACTAGGGACAGGGGAAGGGGAGGTGCACATTTGCCTGGTCCACTGGGTGAAGTTACCCTACTCCTGACTGTTGTGACTTGGCTTGGCAAAATCCTCACATTAAAACCCACAACCAATTGGGGAGCTTCCTTAATTCCAATTGGGGAGCCAGTTTTTCCTTAAAAAAAAAAAAATCTGTGAGCACTAATTAAATGGAGGAATTCCTACTTTCATTCCAACCAGGACCACACCATACCTAAGGGGTCTTCTTTTGCAATGAGTTAGCTTGCTCCTCTTGAATATTGTAACATCAGAAATCTAATGAGAAAATAATAGTTTTTTCTGGACATCTAAAGAATGTGAGAGACCTTGACCTTTTCACATTCCTCTTCTCTCCTTACCATAAACGGGGAAACACCTACTTATTTTTATCAGGGACAGTTTCATGTTTTGCTGCATCAGGTATCTTGGTTCTCTCCTATGTTATAATATTAACAAAGTACATTTTAGACTCCGAAGGGCCTACATCATTTCAATCTCCTAGATTAAATAACAAAGTTGACACATTTTTTTCTATGACTTACTTCAAATGTACCACAGCCTTTTGCAGTCTTGCTAACAATTCTAGAACAGTCAACATAAAGTGTAAAGAAACCTTTACATGTAATTTAGAGAGGATTTACATCACTCTCCAGGTTCAGGATGTCAGATGACAGCATCTGGTTTACCAATACACAGCCAAAAGATTACTGGGGAAAGAGAAAGATTAGAATGGAGAAATAGGGAAATACAGGCCCAGATGGGAAAAAATAAAAACTTATTCATATTACCATCATAAAAAACCGGAGAGTTTCTTTTAAAAAAAGAAGCAAAGATGATATAAGCACACATTGAAGGTTACAAATAACACAGAAGGGCATTGGTTTCCCACATTATGAAGATGAAGTGTTTTCAATTATAGTACTAAAATGAAGCTGGATTCTTTACATAGATAAAGTCACCAAATCTCCAGTTAACACAAAGGCAGTTTTTAATTCTCTTTCTATAAGTAACAATCTGCAGGATTCAATATTTCATTAAAAAAGCATTTATTCTATCCATGTGAATACACATATCCAGACAAACATTCATATTTCTTTTCTATTTCCCCATTACTTTGTCAGCACTTCTCTCTCTCTCTCTCTCTCTTCCATTGTTTCAGTCAGGGTGGATTTTTTTTTCTTGGTAAAATATTTTGTTGAAATAGAACATATACTCAGAAAAATGCACAAACCTTAAAGGACATAGATGGACAGATATAGATATTAATAAATGTACTACCACCCAAAGAAGATATATAGTATTAGGTGGGTGCAAAAGTAATTGTGGTTTAAAAGGTTAAAAATAATTGCAAAGAACACAATTACTTTTGCATCAACCTAATATTACCAGCATTCAAGAGGGCTCCATTGTTCCTTGTACACCCTTCCAGTCAGTACCCCTAAAAGGGAACTAACATCTTGACATCTATTACCAAGACTAATTTTATCGCTTTTGAACTTCACGTAAATATGATCATACAAGATGTATTATTTTGTGTCTTCCTTCTTTTGCTCTATATTTTATGTCTGTGAGATTTATCTATGTTGTTAGGTTTAAGTAGCTTATTCATTTTTCATTGTTGTTTAGTATTCCACTGATTAATATACTGCAATGTATTCATTATTTGTTGAATCCAGTTTTGCTTGCTGTGAATGAAGATACTACCGGCATTTATGTCCCTGACTTTTAATGCAGGCATGGGATCATTTTTCTTGGGTAGGAGTAATACCACTATGTCATGGAATATGTGTATGACTGGCATTCAAAAATGTTGCCAGTTTTTCTAAGTGGCTATGCCAGCTTACACTTCCCCTGGCAGTGTATGATGAGAATTCAAGCTGTTCAACATTTTCCCAATACTTCGTGTTATCAATGTTTTAAATTTTATCTATTCTGGTGTGTGTATAGTGGTTAATTGTGCTTTTAATTTGCATTTCCCCAATGACTAATAATATTGAACATCTTTTCATATGCTTGTTGGCTATTTGAAGTCATCTTTTGCAAAGTGTCTGCTCAAATTTTTTACCTAATTTTTAAAAATTGAGCATTCTCTCTTTCTCTTATTGCTATGAGAGGGTTCCTTATATATTCTTTACATATAATACTGAAAGTATTTTGTCAGATACATGTATTGCAAATATCTTCTCCCACTCAGTGCCTTGCCTTTTTACTCACATAATAGTGTCTCTTGATAAACATAATTTCAAAAATTTAATGAACTTCAATTTCCAATACTTTCTCTTAAGATTCAGTGCTTTTGTGTCCTGTTTAAGCAATATTTGCCTAACACAAGGTCATAAAGACATTTACTTACAATGTATTATCTTTCAGAGTTTTATTGTTTTGCCATTTGAATTCAAATTTAAAACTTATTTGGAATTGTTTTCTCATATGATGTGAGGTAGAGATCAAGGCACATTTGTTTTCAACATGAATATCCAAATAACCAAGGTCTATTTATTGAAAAGATCATCCCTTTCCCCTCAGCATTTCAGTGCCATCTTTGTCATAAATCAGGTGGCCTTATATGACGTATGATCAAAAGATATGGTGAATGTGTAAATTTAAAAAAAATATTACAGTAAAATACACATTGCCATTAATCCCTCTCAAAATACTTCCCCTTGCTTCAAATACATTTATCTGACCATTCTTGCCACTTTCTGAAGCAATTCTGGAAGTTCTCTTTCGTGAGTGTCTTTAGTTGCTCTGTCATGGCTGCCTTGATGTCCTGAATCGATCCAAAATATTTACCTTTCATGGTCATTTTGACTTTGGAGAAGAGCCAGAAGTCGCATGGGGTCAGATGGGGTGAAAAAGGTGGATGAGGACACACTGTAATATTTTTATTTGACAGAAATTGTGATATACCAGAAGTGATGTGTGACACAGAGCCTTTCCCACTGTGATCCCAAAATACGGTGAAAGCTACTGCCGAGTGCCATCCCACGGAAAGGTAGGGATCTTCAATATGGGAAGCAGCGCATCAAACCTTAGTAACAGTGTGTGACAAGTTTCAATTTGTTCAGTGCAGTCAGTCGATGTGAGCTACTGTTGAGAGAAGGTGTGTTTTAAAGTGTGCCATGAATCATCCTGCATCATGACAACACTCCGTGTCACACATCACTTCTGGTATGGCAATTTCTGTCAAATGAAAACATTATGGTGTGTCCTCACCACCTTATTCACCGGACCCATGTGACTTCTGAGTCTTGCCCAAAGTCAAAATGACTCAAGACATTGAGGCAGCCATGACAAGGCAACTAAAGGCACTCATGAAAGAGGACTTACAGAACCGCTTCAGAAAGTGGCAAGAAAGATGGGATAAGTGTGTTCAAAGTGAGGGGGTAGTATTTTGAGGGAGATTAATGGCAATGTGTCTTTTACTGTAACAAATTTTTATTTAAACATTCACCGTATTGTTTGATCACACCTCATATGTTTGGGTATGTTTCTGGACTCTTGTCTGCTGTTCACTTGTTCTCTTTGTCTGTCCTTGCACTAATACCTCAGTATTTTAATCATTGTAACTTTATAAATATTCCTATTTTGTAGTGTAAAGTTTTCCAACTTTACCTTCTTTAAGTTTCTCTTATCCATTCTTGGCCCTATTCATTTATGTACCCATTTAGTAAATTAGATATCACCACAAAATCCTCCTGGGTTTTTTATAGTGACATTTTTTGGTCTATAAACCAATTTTTTAAGAATATATATACTTTTAATATTGACACTTACAAATCATAAACATGGTAATGCCCCTCTATTTATTTAGAATCTTTATTACTCTCAAAATGCTTTGTAGTTTTCTATGCAGAGAACTATTTTTATTTTTTTTACGAGTATAAGTATGTGATGGTTTCTGATGCTACTATAAATGGTATTGTTTCTTAAATTTTCATTTTCTAATTATTTGTTGTTTATATGTTAAAATAAAATTGCATTGCATAATTTCACCTTATAATCAGCAACCATGTTAAATTCGTTTTTTGATTCTAGTATTTTATCTATAGATCTAAAAATTCTATTTATACAATTATGTTGTCCGTAAAAAATCACAACATTATTTGTTTCTTTCCAATTTTTATATTTTTTCTTTTCCTTGCCTTATTTTAATGACCAAGACCTGTACGATAATGTGAAATAAAATTTAAATGTTAAATTTAACAGGAAATTTAGCAATAAAATAGGAAAAGAAAAAGTGAACATCCTTATCTCATTCCCAACCACAGGGGAAATACTCCGTATTTCACAATTAACAATTATTAACAATTATTTAGTATAGTTTATTGCAGTTGTCCCTTATTAGATTAAGGAGAATATCTTCCATACTTAATTTGCTAAGAATGATCATGAATCTGTGTTGAATTTTTTTTTTCTACATCTACTGAAATCATTTAGTTTTTTTACCCTCTTTATTCTATTATTATAATGAATTGCATTACTTTTTTTTGAATGCTAAGGTAACCTTACATTCCTGGAATAAACCCAAATTGGTTGCAATGTATCATCATTTATATACATATTGCTAAAATTAATGTTTTATTTTGTGTAGAAATTTTTGTTTATGCCTATGATAGAAATAGTTTTTATTATTCTCTTGTAGTAATGTTCTTGTTTTAATGCCAAGGTTATACTAACAGCATAAAAGAAATTATGAAATGTTTCCTCTTTTTCAGTCTTCTGAGCTTGAATAAGAGTGATATTATTTTTTTCTTAAAGGCTTAGAAGAACTCACCTCTTACAATCCAGGTCTGTTTTACCTTTTTTTTCTTTCTTTTTTCTTTTCTTTTTTTTTTTTTTTAAGTAAGGTTTTAAATTACGACTTACTGTTTTAAAATAAGTATACAAAAATTAAATTTCAAAAATTTCTTCTTATGGAAGTTTCGTTGTGTTTTTCAAGGATTTGTACATTTCATCCAAAATTTCAAAATCTTGGGCATAAAGTTATTCATAATATTTTAATAATGTTTTAATTATCTATAAAGCATATCATCCTAATTGGTAATTTATATTTCCCTTTTTTTTCTTGATCAGCCTTGGTAAAGGTTTATCAACTTTATTAATCTTTTCAGAAAATCAAACTTTAACTTTATTGGTTTTCCTCATTTATGATTATTTTCTGTTTCATTTACTTTAACTTTTATTGCTTATAAATTTCCTTACTTTTACTCTTCTTTGAGCATTTTGGGATGGATAATGAGAGCATGGATTTTATTATTTCTTTTTTGCTAATAGATGCATCTTTAAGCTGTAAATTTCCTTATAATTATTGCTTTAGCCTTATTTGTAAGTTTTACCCTTATTTGAAGTTTTAAAGCCTTATTTGAAGTTTATTATTTTTAAATTTTTGTTTCATTTTAAAATGTCTCACTTAATTTCCAAACATTTGGGGATTTTCTAGTTTAATTCCACTGTGCTAAAGAACATACTTATGATTTCAGTCCTTAGAAGTTCATTAAGATTTCCCTTATGTCCCAGCATAAGATTTATTTTGGTAAATATTAATGAGCATTTAATAAAATGGGTGTACATGCTGTAATTGTTGAGCACAGTTTACTATATGTGTCAATTAGTTCAAGCTGCCGCTGTTTCACTCAGATGTTCTATGTACTTAATGATTTTTCTCTTTTTTTAATCAGTTATTAGTTTTTTTGAGAGAAGCATCTCAAAGTCTAAACTATGATTGTGATTTTAATTCTGCCAATTTTTGCTTTGTACCTGTTGAGGCTATTAGGTTAATTAGAATTCAAGATCATCTCTTTGTTCTTCTGGCTGGGTTGACCTTTTTTTTTTTATATCATTATGAGATGTACCTTTATCTTTAGTACTAATATGTCTTGCCTTAGAGTTGTCCTGGTCTGATATTAGTATAAGTATACCAGCTTTCTTTTGGCCAGTATTTGCGTGGTATACTTTTTCTGGGCCTCTACTTTAAATCTGTCTGTCTTCCATTAAAGTTGTGTTTGTTAAGTTAATTATATGCTATCTGTCATAGTGTACTAAAATTAACTCAAAATGGATCAAAGACCTAAAAAATAAACTTCATAGAAGAAAACATAGGTACTAAACTTATGGACCTTGTGTTCAAAGAGTGTTTTATGAATTTGACCTCAAAGGCACGGTAAGTAAAAGCTAAAATAAATGAATGGGATTATATCAAACTAAAAAGCTTCTGCACAGCAAAAGAAACCATCAACAAAATAAAGAGGCAACCAAACGAACGGGAGGAGATTTTTGCAAACAATGCCTCCGAGAAGGTGTTCATACCCAAAATATGCAAGGAACTCATACAACTCAACAACAACAAAACAAATAATCCAATTAAAAATGGGCAGAGGACTTGAATAGACTTTTCTCCAAAGAGGACATACAAACGGCAAATAGACATATGAAAAGATGCTCAACATCATTAATCATCAGAGAAATGCAAATAAAGAAAACACAATGAGATATCACCTCACCCCAGTTAGAATGGCTATCATCAACAAGACAAGTAGTAACAAGTGTTGGAGAGGCTGTGGAGAGAAAGGAACCCTCATACACTGTTGGTGGGAATGCAGATTGGTGCAGCCGATATGGAAGGCAGTGTGGAGGTTCCTCAAAAAAATTAAGAATAGAATTACTGCATGACCCTGCAATTCCTCTCCTGGGTATCTACCCAAAAAAATCTGAAAATATTTATCTGTAAAGATATATATGCTCCAATGTTCATTACAGCTTTACTTACAGTGGCCAAGACATGGAAACAACAAAAGTGTCCTTCAATAGACGATTGGATAAAGAAATTGTGGCATGCATACACAATGGAATACTATTCTGACATAATAAAAAAACGAAATAGTGTCATTTGTGACAACATGGATGGAACTTGAGATTATTATGCTAAGAGAAATAAGTCAGACAGAAAAAGTTGAGAACCATATGATTTCACTCATATGTGGCATATAAAACTGGAAACAACAAAAAAACAAGACAAACAAGAAACAAAATCTCATAGACACAGACAATAGTTTAGTGGTTACCAGAGGGTAAGGGGTTATGGGGGTGGTAGATGAAGGTAAAGGGGGTCAAATATATGGTGACGGAAAGAGAACTGACTCTGGGAAGTGAACACACAATGTGATATATAGATGATGTATTACAGAATGTATTTGTCTGGTTTATCAACGGTTCCTTAGAAAAGAATGCTCCAAAAGTATCAAATACATGTGGTGGGGAGGAAAGGACTCAACAGAAGAAAAAATCCACACTCAGAGAAAGTACTAACTAGCATTGGTCCTAGAAAGCAGGAGAGAAAACAGAGATACGAGAAAAAGCAGAGTAGCTAGTTTTGGTGCCTTATTGACCCATCTGATCTACCTTTTTGGGTGAAACCTCTAAAGATTGACTTCTTCCTGAAAAATTTAGTTGCATTTTTGTAACACTTTATTTATACTTAGTTTTTAGTTTAGCTCTGGTTTTAGTTAAGTGTCAGTCTTAACAGCTCTACCAGTATTTAACTCTAATTGTACTCCGTCTCCACTCCTAATGATATTTTTTTAATTGGGAGGGGCCTGAGTTTTGGTATTTTTTCAAATGCTCCATAGGTGATTCTTAGTGTTGACTAGAAGCAGGAAAATTCAATTAAGTGATACTTTTCAATGAAGGTACGGTAGGCCAAAGCACAAGTTCAATTAATATAAAACTTCTTCCATAGATTTATATTTTGTAAAGCATGTTACTAGATAACAAATAACCACTTTTTATTTAAATAATAGCTCCTAGAAGATAAACCCTGTCTTTTCTTTTTCTCCTTACCTTAGAATCTAGCACAACTGGGAAACAATATTTTTTTTTTTTTTAATGTAGCTCTTTTTAGATGCATTCTGAAAGAGATCTACTTTATGTCAAATGCTTAGGAGTAAATACTGTTATATCAACATTACAGTGGAACCCAAAGGCTTTTAAACATCCACTATAATATACGTAATAGATGCTGTGAGGTTCATTTGTTGGAAGCATAAAATATTCCACTTGCTTTTAAAAGCTACATCATGGTTCAAAAGAAAAATACACTCACGATAGACATTCATGATATTTTTTAAACAGTTACAAAGGCTTCTGTTCCAGAAAACTGTTACTATTATGACGATTACATAAAGCAGATGCTGAAAATTATTTCTGTCTTAATAAATCTACACAAGCGTTATGAGAAATTCGAAATCACTGCTTCTTTGCTTTGAGAAATGCTGTTTTCTCATCTTTCTCAGTCCACTCTTGCCTGCAGTAGCTAATTCTCAGGATTCCTTTTTAGTAGCACCATTAGTTACCGAGTGGCATTCCCCATGCAGAGGTAGGAAAAGGGGATCCCAGACTAAAATAAAGAGGTTTTTCTTCCTATTGATGCTCAGTAAATATTTGTTGAGTGAATGAAACTAATCCTTCTTCTTCCCACCCTTTTCTCACCAGGTTCTGCCCTTTGTCTATATTCAGAAGAAATAATAAACATATAGATGTTATTCTTATTTAATACACATTTATTACGCTGAGGGAATTGTGAATAGATATTATTCACATACTTTAGGGTTGAGGGTCATAGTCCCTTTCTAAGTCTAAAAAGCAGATGATTATATTATAAAAGGGTTGTTATCATCAATCATCGTCATCATCATTTTAATCTTTATCTTGAGGCAACTAGGCCATTATTTAAGCAAACAACAAAAGATAGAAATCCAGATTTTTTTCAAAACTGATAGACTAGAGGCAAGTATTCTCAAATTTACAGTAGGATTCACCACAGGATTCTTTAAATCAGCACTTCTCTAACTTTAGTTTGCATCAGAATTACCGGGGCGGGCGTGGGGAGTCATGTAAAACACATATTGCTGGGTCTTGCCCCCAAGTTTTTGTTTCTGTAGGTTTGGGATGGGGTCCAATAACGTGCATCTCTAACAAATTGTCAGATCATTCTGATGCTGCTGGTCCAGGGACCACACTTTGACTAAAATTCAATTAATATAAAAGTTCTTCCGTAGATTTATATCTTGTAAAGTATGTTACTAGATAATAAACAATCACCTTTTTTTTTATTGGGGGACAATTGTTAGTAAAATTACATAGATTTCAGGTATACAATTCTGTATTACATCATCTATAAATCCCATTGTGTGTTCACCACCCAGAGCCATCACCATATATTGATCCCCCTTACCCTTATCTCCCACCCCCCACCCCCCTTACCCTCTGGTAACCACTAAACTATTGTCTGTGTCTATGAGTTTTTGTTTCTCATTTGTTTGTCTTGTTCTTTTGTTGTTTTTGGTTCATATTCCACATATCAGTGAAATCATATGGTTCTCTGCCTTTTTTTTTTTTTTTTTGGTTCTCTGCTTTTTCTGTCTGACTTATTTTGCTTAGCATTATATTCTCAAGATCCATCCATGTTGTCACAAATGTTCCTACATCATCTTTTCTTACCGCCGAATAGTATTCCATTGTGTATATATACCACAACTCCTTTATCCATTCATCTATGGAAGGACATTTTAGTTGTTTCCATGTCTTGGCCACCGTAAACAAAGCTGCAATGAATATTGGAACACACGTGTCTTTATGTATAGATGTTTTCAGATTTTTTGGGTAGATACCCAGGAGAGGTATTGCTGGGTCAAATGGTAATTCTATTCGTAATTTTTTGAGGAACCTCCACACTGCCTTCCATAACTGCTGCACCAGTCTGCATTTCCACCAACAGTGTATGAGGGTTCCTTTTTCTCCACAGCCTCTCTAACACTTGTTACTATTTGTCTTGTTGATGATAGCCATTCTGACTGGGGTGAGGTGATATCTCATTGTGGTTTTTATTTGCATTTCTCTGATGATTAGTGATGTTGAGCATTTCTTCACATGTCTATTTGCCATTTGTATGTCCTCTTTGAAGAAATGTCTCTTCAGGTCGTCTGCCCATCTTTCAATTGGGTTGTTAAACAATCACTTTTATTTAAATAATAATAATATCTGAAGTGCTAAAGTACTAAATAGTATGGATTTGAGGATCTTCCTTCAATTAAGTTGTTAAAAATTATATTATGCTGTAAGAAGTGGATACTTTCTTGTAATAAAAATTTTGGTATTGCTTTTGTAATAAATGTTTATTATTAAAAATTGAGAAAATATAGATAAGCAAAAAGAAGACTATAAAAATTACCATGGAAATCTTATACCATTAATTCCTTTTATATATCTGTCCAGATGTTTTTCATTCCCAATAAATATATAGTATTTTCTAAAGCACTTGCAATGTGCATGTTTTGTGACTTGCTCTTCTCATTTAACAATATAGAATGAATATCCTTGCATGCATTGATATATCATTCTATAAAATCATTTAAAATGGTTGTATAGTGTTGCACAGGTATGTCACAATGTATCTAGTCTACTTTTATTGGACACATAATTTTCATTCTTATAAATAACATTGGGATGCAAATGAGGTAAAAAGCCATCAGAAATTTACCAGCAGTTCCTGTGCTCACTATCCTCCTGCTGATTCCTTTCTAACAAACCTCACTCCTAAATAATTACTCTCCAACTTCAACTTCCAGTGACACGTCTAAACTTTAGAGTGTATGAGAAATACCTGGTCAGTCTTGTGTATTTGTTTGTTTTTAATGAAGGTACACAGGACCTAATTTCCCAGAGTCTGATTCAGCCGGACTGATGTGGGTCGTAGGGATCTGCATGTACAACAAGCTCCCCAGGTGATTCTATTGAAGGTTGTCTCTATTTTGAGAAACACTGCTTTGGTCCTTATGTCACATTTAAAATAAATTCAATAGTATTTTTCATTTACCTGCACACACTGCTCAAAGAAATGCTCTGAAATAAATAAATGCAGAAAATTTATCACTCTGAACCAAATTTCTACTCCCAGTAGCCAAAAGCTATTTTTAAAATCCCTGTAGTTCTTATTACAACAAACCTAATATTTTAGGACATAATTTCATCCCTAATGCATTTTTAAAGGAGAAATGTGGTTAGTGTTTTGCATGTTGCCAACAGAAGGCTCCACTTTGCAGCTGATATAAAGACCTAATTTCCCCAGACATGAATGGTGTTTGCAAAATTCTGAATAACCTCTCTATCCACTGTCACAGACTGCTCAGTTGGCTGAATTGCCCTCACCAGTCCATTACTTTTCATGTGCATTACGCATGGTTGGGGCTTGTAGGATTATGCCTGAAAGGGCAAAGCAGTTTTGGTGAGACACCCTTAATGTTGCTTAAAATTCTATCCACAAATCCACTGCAGTTAATCAGCCTTTCTAGTGGCAGTTGACAGGAAACAGAGAATCCAGAGATATAAGCTGCCCAGAGCAAACAGAACAGTACATAGACCGTCCAGTTTGTTCAGGGGCCTGAAGTGATAAGTCACAAAGAAACAGATATTCCAAAACTCTGATGAAACCTTGTGAAATATTCCACAGTGTCAGGACAACATCCCTGCTCCCACTTCTGAAGGGAAACAAAAGGCACTTGAACACTGTGCTTTGGCCTAGAAAATCAAAGGTGACTACTAGATCTTATTATCTTCCAAGAATTATTTTAAAACCTAAGAAAACTCTCTTTCCTGTGGTTGATAGCTTTCAGCCTGAATGCAAACAAAATAAACCATTTTTAATGATATATCAACACACTGAGCCTTGCCACAAAAAGCAGAAAGCAAGGCTACACACAGTCTTGTATCACAGTCTGTATTGCTTTTCAGATGAACTACCTCATACTGATTTTTCTCTTATTCTGAACCAAACCAGTCCTAGTAGATATAGTCTTATTCTTACTATCCCTCAGTGCTTATAGAATGTGTCGGAATTTTTTTTCTAGTTCTTTAAAGAGTGTATACTGTAAGATGTCTGATTAGAAGGATTATGCCTTCCACTTCTTTTGTGTCTCCACTAGCACAGTCACAGGTACATGGTACTTGCATAATGAATTAATGAATTTGTACCACACACATGTATGCATACACACCCTTGTTCTATAACTTTTTGTGGTTTTTTTTTTTTTTGAACTGTAAAATTACTTTGCATTATGGTAAATAATGAACTTTAATCTGAGCCAGTGGACTCAGGATTTATTTGCAATAAGTTAATGTCATCAGCTCAGCATGCTTGGTCCTAATATGCTTTACTATATTTGCTGATAGACACACATATAGGAAATAAGTATTTTTCCCTACTTCTAAAAGGACGGCAATCCTGAAATGAAATGTAGGCACTATTTGAAAGCCACCAAGTAATATAGCATCTATACGTAAGTCTCATTGTCATACTGATTCACCTGTATCATGCTTCATACACATTTTCACAAATTAATACTTGTACGAGTCCACCAGGGAAAAGACAGGATTGTCTTTTAAAACTATAATTATGGGTCTAGAGGCAGACAGAGAGAGGTAGTAGAGTAGAAAGTGCACAGAACTGTGACTCAAGAGAAAGTGTTCCATTCCCAGATGGACAAGTGACCTTGAGCAAGTCAGGAGGACAAGAAAAATCTCTGTCCTCCTGGAGCTTACATTCTAATGAGGGAGAAAGACAATGAACTTCTAAAAGATTTGAAAATGATAATTTCAGATACTGATAAGTGATATGAAGACAAATGAAGAAGGTTAAGGGGATATAGAGGGAAGATAGGAGAGAGGGAGAATGAAGAAATGGTGACAATGTAGAGTGGGGGAGACCTCTCTGAGGTGATATCTGAACAGAGGCCTGAATGATGAGAAAAAGATTACTATGCAAACTGGAGGAAGAGTATTTCAGGTAGAGGGAACAGAAAATGTAAAAACCTCTGAGCTGGAAGCAAGCTTATATTTTTTCAAATAACAAGAAGGTCAGTATGTCTACAGTGGAGTGAACGAGGAGGAGAGCAGTAGGAGATGGGGTTGAAGAGGTAGGTGGAGGCCAGATCATGCAGGAACTTGTAGATCATAGTGAGAGGGCTACATTTTATTCCGTGCATCATGGAAAGTCTTTAGAGAGTTTTGATCCAGGAATGACATGACCCGATATATTGTGGTAAAGATAAGAGTGGGAAGACGAGTAAGGAAGTCACTACAGCCGGAGGTGTTTTTGCCGATGATGGTGATAGTAGATACAGAGAAAACAAAACAGATATGGGATATATTTAACAGGCAGAGTCAACAGGACTTTCCAACTGCTTCATTAGATATGGGATATGAGGAGGAAAGGAGGAAGTACAGATAACTCTTAGAGTTTGAATCTGAGCAATAATTATCTCATGGTTCTTGTTTAAGGCATTCACCTATATTCATAACTGAGATTCATCTATCCTTTTCTGATTCTTTCCTTTCATGGTTTTATGATCAAGATTATACTAGTCTCATGAAGTAAGATGAGGAGCTTTATTTCTTTTTTCTGAAATTGTTAATGTAATTTGGATTGTTTAAGCCTTGAAAGTTAGGGAAAATCATGTAATCATCTGAACCTGGAGTTTCTTTTTGGAGGGAGGATTAATTTTTATTACCAATTCAATACTTTTAAACATATTGGCTTATGAAAATTTTCAATTTCTTGAGACAATTTTGATAAATTTTATAGTCTCTTAAAATGTAGTTTTCATTTACGTTTTTATTTTATTGGCATAAAGTGGCTCCATTATATTCTATTTTGATTTTTTCAAATCTTTATTTTATCTATCATTATATTGTCATTCCCATTCCTAATATTACTTGCGTGTGCCTTTCTCTCCTTTTTTTTAATTCCCTAGTTCAATAAGCCTCATGATTTGCCTTAGAAGTAGAAGGCTGTAAGGAAAATGATTTAGAGAAGATATGAAAATATATCAGTTTAATAGAACAACCCCAATAATTTCCATTCTTTTGGAGTAGAGGGCACATAAATTAGATGTGTGGGTGGGTATGTAGGATGGGATGCTGTGAGAACGGGGAGAAAAAAAATATATATATATATATATATATATATATATATATATATATATATATATACTAAAGAGAAACAAGAACCCCAAGATATCACTTTATCAGGTTCTAAAAATTCAAGTTTGCTATGCTGACCACATACAAAAAGGAAATTCAAGTATTAAACATATATTTAGAGAAGTACTTTTCAATTTAGAATAGAACTGTCAAGAGAGGAACAATTTACCCAGTGAATGTCAACAATGGCCATTAGTTGGTGATAGGATAGTATACAAATATGAAGAGAAGAATATTTGCAAATAGAAGGCAAGAATATACAGGCAGTTTTGAGTAACTTCCTGACCCAACAATCTTTCCCTTCTTGGACTCAACAATCCAAACTATAGATGAAAGTTCAGAGCCCAAATGCTCTGAGTTTTAGTCCTGACTCTGACACTCACCAGTTGTATGACTTAGAAGACCCATTTATCCTTTCTGTGTTTCATTATCATTATCTGTAAAATAAGGATAATATAACTGACTTTAAAGGGTCCAGGGATGCTAGAGGACAGCCATTATTTCCCCCATTTTACCAGCCAGCTCAACCACTTTCGGAGATAGTTCTTTAGATTTGCCTGTGGTGTTTACATTTCTAGCTGTTTCCAGAGCTCATTTCCATAAAAAATCCTAATGGAGACTTCCCACAGAAAGTTTTTTTTTTTTTTTTTTTTAATTTATTTTTTAATTTATTGGGGTGACAATTGTTAGTAGAATTACATAGATTTCAGTTGTGCAATTCTGTATCACATCATCCATAAATCACACTGTGTGTTCACCACCCAGAGTCAGCTCCCCTTCCATCACCGTACATTTGATCCCCCTCACCCTCATCCCCCACCCCCCAACCCCCTTACGCTCTGGTAACCACCAAATTACGTTCCCCAGATTAATTTTCAAACCCCGTGGCCATCCTGTGGTCACCGACTGCCCTCCAATCCCCTCACCCTCCCCCCACCCCCCACTCCCCCCGCCCATCTAGCAACCCTCAGTTTTTCCTCATTGTCTCCCAAACAGTTTCTGATTAGTTCATTCACTTATTCTTTTCTTTAGAATCCGCAAATAAGTGAGATCATATGGAACTTATCTTTCTCTGTCTGACTTATTTCACTTAACATAATGTTCTCTAGATCCATCCATGTTGTTGCAAATGGTAAGATTTCTTTCTTCCTTATGGCTGCATAATACTCCATTGTATAAATGTACCACAGTTTCTTAATCCAGTCATCTACCGATGGGCATTTTGGTTGTTTCCATGTCTTAGCTATTGTGTATAGTGCTGCAATAAACATAGGAGTGCATAGAGATTTTTGAATTGAAGTTCTGGATTTCTCCGGATAGATACCTAGGAGTGGAATTACTGGATCATAAGGTAGTTCCATTTTCAGAATTTTGAGATACCTCCATACTGTTTTCCATAGCGGCTGCACCAGTCTGCAATCCCACCAACAGTGCAAAAGCGTTCCCTTTTCTCCACATCCGCGCCAGCACTTGTTGTTTGTTGATTTATTGATGATAGCCATTCTGACTGGGGTGAGGTGGTATCTCATTGTGGTTTTTATTTGCATTTCTCTGATGGTTAGCGAGGTTGAGCATTTCTTCATATGTCTGTTTGCCATCTGTATGTCCTTTTCAGAAAAATGTCTCTTCAAGTCCTCTGCCCATTTTTTAATTGGATTGTTTGTTTTTTTGGAGTTGGGTTGAGTAAGTTTTCCATAGATTTGTGATATTAATCCCTTATCAGATATATCACTGGCAAATATCTTTTCCCATTCAGTAGGATCCCTTCTTGTTTTATTGATGGTTTCCTTTGCTGTGAAAAAACTTTTTAGTTTGATATAATCCCACATGTTTATTCTTTCTCTTAGTTCCCTCGCGCGAGGGTGTATATCAGTAAAAATCTTACTCCGGGTAATGTCTGAGAAGTTTCTTCCTATATTTTCTTCTAGGTATTTTATGGTTTCAGACCTTACATTTAAGTCTTTAAGCCATTTTGAATTTATTTTTGTATATGGTGTAAGGAGGTGGTCCAACTTCATTTTTTTGCATGTGTCTGTCCAGGTTTCCCAGCACCATTTATTGAATAGACTGTCATTACTCCATCGTACATTCTTGCTTCCATTGTCGTAGATTAAATGGCCATATAGGCGTGGATTTATTTCTGGACTCTCTATTCTGTTCCATTGATCTATGTGTCTGTTTTTATGCCAGTACCATGCTGTTTTGATTACTGTAGCCTTGTAGTATAATTTGAAGTCAGGTATTGTTATACCTCCCACTTTTTTCTTATTTCTCAAGATTGCCTTTGCTATTCGGGGTCTTTTATGGTCCCATATAAATTTTAGGATTATATGTTCTATTTCTGTGAAAAACGACGTTGGCAGTTTGATAGGAATTGCATTGAATATGTATATTGCCTTAGGCAGTATGGACATTTTAACTATATTAATTCTTCCTATCCATGAACATGATATGTGTTTCCATCTATTTATATCTTCCTTCATTCCTTTCATCAGTGTCTTATAATTTTCTGAGTATAGATCTTTTACTTCTTTGGTTAAATTTATTCCCAGGTATTTTACAGTCTTTGGAGCGATTGTAAATGGGATTGTTTTTTTAATTTCTCCTTCTGATGTTTTATTATTGGTATATACAAATGCAACTGATTTCTGAATATTAATTTTGTATCCTGCCACTTTACTAAATTCATCTATCAGCTCTAATAGCTTCTTGGTGGAGTCTTTAGGGTTCTCTATATATAGTATCATATCATCTGCATACAATGATAACTTTACTTCCTCCTTACCAATCTGGATGCCTTTTATTTCTTTTTCTTGTCTGATTGCTGTGGCAAGAACTTCCAGAACTATGTTGAATAGAAGTGGAGATAATGGGCATCCTTGCCTTGTTCCTGATCTTAGGGGGAATGGTTTTAGCTTTTCCCCATTGAGTATGATGTTAGCTGTGGGTTTGTCATATATGGCCTTTATTATGTTGAGGTAAGATCCCTCTATTCCCACTTTCTTAAGGGTTTTTATCATAAATGGCTGTTGGATTTTATCAAATGCTTTTTCTGCATCTATTGATATGATCATGTGATTTTTATTTTTCATTTTGTTGATGTGGTGTATCACATTAATAGATTTGCGGATGTTGAACCACCCCTGCATACCAGGGATGAATCCCACTTGATCGTGGTGAATGATCTTTTTAATGTATTGCTGAATTCTGTTTGCTAATATTTTGTTGAGGATTTTTGCATCTATGTTCATTAAAGATATCGGCCTGTAGTTTTCTTTTTTTGTGGTGTCTTTGTCTAATTTTGGGATCAGGGTGATAGTGGCTTCGTAAAAAGTGTTTGGGAGTCTTCCCTCCTTCTGGATTTTTTGGAAGAGCTTGAGGAGAATTGGTGATAATTCTTTTTTGAACGCTTTGTAAAATTCACCTGTAAAGCCATCTGGTCCAGGGCTTTTGTTTGTTGGGAGACTGTTGATTACTGATTCAATTTCCGTGGTGGTAATCAGTCTATTCAGGTTTTCTGTTTCTTCTTGAGTTAGCCTTGGAAGGTTGTACGCCTTAGAAAATTGTCCATTTCTTCCAAATTGTCAAATTTGTTGGCATATAGTTGCTCATAGTAACTTCTTAAAACTCTTTGTATTTCTGCAGTGTCCGTTGTCACTTCTCCTCTTTCGTTTCTGATTTTATTAATTTGGGTCCTCTCTCTCTTTTTTTTAATGAGTCTGGCTAATGGTTTGTCGATTTTGTTTATCTTCTCTAAGAACCAACTCTTGGATTCATTGATCTTTTGTATTGTTTTTCTGGTTTCTATTTCATTTATTTCTGCTCTGATCTTTATTATCTCCTTCCTTGTGTTCCCTTTGGGCTTATTTTGCTGTTCTTTTTCCAGATCCCTTAAATGTGAAGATAAACTGTTGATTAGTGATGTTTCTTGTTTCTTTAGGTAGGCCTGCAAAGCTATGAATTTCCCTCTTAGGACTGCTTTCGCGGCATCCCATAGATTTTGGGTCGTCGTGTTTTCATTTTCATTTATCTCGAAATATCTTTTGATTTCTTCCTTGATCTCCTGCTTGACCCATTCATTATTTAGTAATAAGTTATTCAGCCTCCATGAATTGGTGTGTCTTCCCGTTTTTTTCCTGTAGTTCATTTCTAATTTCATAGCATTGTGATCAGAGAAGACAATTGGTATGATTTCAATTTTCTTAAATTTATCAAGACTTGTTTTGTGGCCTAACATACGATCTATCTTGGAAAATGTTCCATGTGCGCTTGAGAAGAAGGTGTATTTTGCAGCATTGGGGTGAAATGTTCTGAAAATATCGATTAAATCCAAGTGGTCCAATGTATCATTTAAGGCTGTTGTTTCCATATTGATTTTCTGTCTGGAAGACCTGTCCCTTGTGGTCAGAGGTGTGTTGAAGTCCCCGACTATAATAGTGTTACTGTTGATCTCTGCCTTTATGTCAGTCAGTACCTGTTTTATATATTTAGGTGCTCCTATGTTGGGCGCATAGATGTTTACTAGGGTTATGTCCTCATGTCGGATCGATCCCTTTATTACTATATAGTGCCCATCTTTATCTTTTAGTATGTTCTTCATTTTAAAGTCTATTTTGTCAGAAATAAGTATTGCAACTCCAGCTTTTTTCTCGTTTCCATTTGCATGAAATATCTTACTCCAACCCTTCACTTTCAGCCTGTGTGTGTCTTTTGTTCTGAGGTGAGTCTCTTGTATACAGCATATACAAGGGTCTTGTTGTCTTATCCAGTCAGCCACCCTATGTCTTTTGATTGGAGCATTTAATCCATTTACATTTAAAGTGATTATTGATAGGTACATAGATATTGCCATTTTTAAATTTGTAGTTAGGTTGTTTTGATCTTTCTTCTATTTACAGAAGACCTTTTAGTATTTCTTGCAATGCTGGCTTGGTGGTAATAAATTCCTTTAGCTTATTTTTTTCTGGAAAGCTCTTTATCTCTCCATCAACTTTAAATGATAGCCTTGCTGGATAAAGCAATCTAGGTTGTAGGCCTTTGTTTTCCATCACTTTAAGTATCTCCTGCCACTCCCTCCTGGCCTTCAATGTTTCTGTAGAAAAATCATTTGATAGTCTTATGGGAGTTCCCTTGTATGTAACCCTCCGTCTTTCTCTTGCTGCTTTTAGGATTCTCTCTTTGTCTTTAAGCTTTGCCATTTTAACTATAATGTGTCTTGGTGTGGACCTGTTTGGGTTAATCCTGGTTGGAACTCTCTGCACTTCCTGGACTTGTATGTTGGTTTCCTTCATCAGGTTGGGGAAGTTTTCAGACATTATTACTTCAAATATGTTCTCAATCCCTTGCTTCCTCTCTTCACCTTCTGGTATTCCTATGATGCGCATGTTGTTGCGCTTGATGTTATCCCAGAGGTCTCTTAGGCCATCTTCATTGTTTTTTATTCTTTTTTCTTTCTGTTGTTTGGGTGATCTCTGCTACCTTGTCTTCTAAGTCGCTGATTCGATCCTCTGCTTCATCTAGCCTGCTGGTAATTCCTTCAAGTGAGTTCTTAATTTCGGTAATTGTGTTCTTTAGTTCCAACTGGTTTTTCGTTATGATTTCTACATCCTTCTTTATGTCTTCTCTAAGCTCCTTAAACATTCTTATCACCAGTGTTCTGAACTCTGTCTCTGAGAGGTTGGTTACGTCTGCTTCATTTGGTTCCAGTTGTGGAAGCTTCTTCTGTTCTTTTATTTGGGACGTGTATCTTTGTTTCCCCATTCTGGCTGACTGTGTTTATTTTGATATATTAGGTAGATCCCCTAGAGTTCTTACTTCTTGCTAGGTTATCTTATGTAGTATGTGTCCTTTATATTTGACTCGCACCACGTCGTCCTCCTCTGCGTGTGCTCCAAAGGTGAGTCTTGTGTTGTGTACACTGTCCCGTTCAAGAAGATCTTTAATTGCTTCCCGCTAATGAGCAGGTGGGGTCAACTCCTGGGCTGACCTGCCGTGAGACTTGGCTCTGCCCCCCGCAGGGCACTCTGCTGCGTGAGGGTTGACCACCCCAATGTGATTTGGCCTCTATGGGCTCCAGAGCCTGCCGAGAACCCCCTCTAGGTGTGTGACCTGCAGGTCAAACCCGGCTGCACTCCGATTTGGTCTGGAGTTGGCCCCCAGATATGCCGAGTCCCGTGCCACCCAAGCTGGGCCCCGGCAGGGAAGTCCCTGAACAAGGCAAATCACCAAGCACAGCAGCAACGACAACAGCAAAGAGGAAAAAAAAAAAAAAATAGCCGATAACCCCCGCTCGACACAGGCAAAGTTATCAAAGATACAAGACAAAGCAAAACAAAACCAAGCAAAGCAAAACAAAGCAAAACAAAAAGCAGCGACCGTCTCGGCCTGAGCCCATCAAGCAATGACCAGGTTGTCCTCTGCTGTACCAAAGAGCCCCCTGCTTATTGCGCAGGCAGAACCGGTCACCTGGTGCTCAGAGAGACTTTGGGACTGCAGACTTAAAAGCGTGGGCCTGAGGGGTCTGGATGATAGTCTCCACAAAGTCAGTGCAGCTTCTGCCCTTGTCCGCACGTATGCACACCGAGAGGAGCACCACCAGTCCTTTGTCCAGAGCTCGTGAGTCCTAGGGCACTCCTTCAGTGTGTGTGTATGGGTGCTGGCGGGAGATTTCTGATCTGCTGACGGTGCCTCACAAGCTGGGCCCCGGCAGGGCAGTTTCAGAACAAAGCAAATCACCAAGCACAACAACAACAACAACAACAAAGAAAAATATCAAATACGTTCACATGCAAAACCACCTGATAACCCCACTCGACAGAGGCAAAGATATCAAAGATATAAAGACAAAGCAAAACAAGACAAAACAAAGCAATACAAAAAGCAGCGACAGTCTCGGCCTAAGCCCACCAAGCAATGTCCAGGTTGTTCTCTGCTGTACCAAGGAGCCCCTTGCTTATTGCGCAGGCAGAGCCGGTCACCTGGTGCCCAGAGAGACTTTGGGACTGCAGACTTATAAGCGTGGGCCTGAGGGGTCTGGATGATAGTTTTTACAATATCAGTGCAGTTTCTGCCCTTGCCTGCACAAATGCACACTGAGAGTGGCACCACCAGATACGTGACCAAAACTCTTGAGTCTTAAGGCACCTCTTCAGTGTGTGTGTGTGAGTGCGGGCAGGAGATTTCTGATCTGCTGAAAGCCCAGAGCTGCGCCTGCCTCACTGCTGATCTCCGGGTGTGTCTCGGCCGCTGCACCCACCCCACCCTAGGCAAGCCAGGAAGGGTGGGGGCTGGAGATGGAGGGGTCTTCACTCTCCCAGCCCAGCCGTGCGTCGCCCTCTTCCCGCAGGCCAGAAAAGGTGGTGGCTGTGGGTGGAGGCGTCTCTTCTCTCCTAGCGCAGCCAAAATCACGCACACTGCCCAATCTGCCTGGGTCAGGGCTGCCCGTCAGGCTTCCCAAAGTGTGAGCCTTAGATACCACTTCTCGGTTCAGGGGCCGGTTTAAGTCTCTGGAAGGGCGGGGTAGGATTGGGAGAGCAGGGCGGGGGGGAGGGGCCTAGGTATGGAGACTGCGCCCCCGTCCGCCGCAGGGCGCGCCGCCTTCCCGGCTGGAGAAATCAGCCGCGGGACGCAGGGAAAGAGCCCGCCTCCCGGTCTCTGCGCTCTCCGCTCCGCCTGGGCTCCTGTGCGCGCCCGGCACAGCGGGGCTGCACCGCGGTTTCCAGTCCCAGTCTCTGGAAGGGCGGGGTAGGATTGGGAGAGCAGGGCGGGGGGGAGGGGCCCAGGTATGGAGACTGCGCCCCCCGACCGCCGCAGGGCGCGCCGCCTTCCCGGCGGGAGAAATCAGCCGTGGGAGCAGGGAAAGGGCCTACCCCCGGTCTCTGCGCTCTCCGCTCCGCCTGGGATCCCGTGCTTGCCCGGCTCCGTGGTTTTCGGTTTTCGCCCCCGCCAGCTGAGGCTCCGCTGGGGGCTGGGCTCTCCCGTCGCTGCCGGCCGGGCGCTCCCACGCCGCTTCTCCTCCTCCTCTCCTTGCTCCGTCTAGTTAGCTTACCCCCAAGAATTTCTTAGCTTCAAGCAATCCACGAATCTCTCCACTATATTGTGTGGTGAGCGAAAATTTCCTCGATGGGTTATAGTTCCCGTTTGCAACAAGATCCGGAGGAGAACTCAGAAAGTGCGCCCTGCTGCCGCCATTCCTATGACGTCACTCCTTTTTTTTTTTTTTTTTAAAGCAACTTCTCATTTTGTGTAGAACCAGAATTGTTGGGGAGAAGAGAGTGAATAATATCCAACCAACATATATAATGGTGACAACTTAGTGTATTGTTTATTAAGCTGACTACATTTAATGAAAATGTTTTTTTTTCCACCACAATTGGTTAGTCTTGCCTAAATAAAATCCCTTAAAATAGTTCATTTTCTCCTCTTAAAAGATTCACAAGTTAGTAGCAAAAATACAATGGAATTTAAAAACTGGGGTATTATATTAAATACCATCAAACTTTAATTCCTCCACAGCCAAAAAAGCTACAGCTCTAATAGAAAAATGAACTTGCTGAGTAGTATTTAATTTATCGTTGTATAATATTTAATTGAATTACTGCACATCAATTTCAAATTGCATTGAAGATGCCCTTTTGAAGAGAAGCCTTTTTGGTTCCTTTGGGTAGTGTATATACTTTGTCATCAGCTTATCTCCTCCAGAGCATTTATCACATTTTATAATCTGGTTTCTTGCTTAAGTTTTTTATTTACTTGTTGCCTTTCTCCTAGAATTTAATTTATGAAATACATATAAAAACAGTTCAAATATAAAATATTTTACATTTTTAACCTGACTTTAGTTTAATTTATGTTGGCCAAACTTGGAAATGACTGTTATCTCTAACATCAGTAACATTTAAAAAATATATATGTGTGTATATATAGGTACACACATATATATACATATAAGCATATATATGAAGAGAATATATCCTAAAAGTTATTATTCATTAATTATATGAGGTGTGATTAAAATATAAGATGAATGTTTAAATAAACAAAATATTACAGTAAATGACACATTGCCATTAACCCCCCTCAAAATACTCCTTCCGCCTCGTTTCAAACACGCTTATGCCATTGTTCCTGCCACTTTCTGAAGCAGTTCTGGAAGTCCTCTTTCGTGAGTATCTTTAGTTCTGTTATTGTCACTGCCTCGATGTCCTGAATCATTTTGATGTTGGAAAAGAGCCAGAAGTTGCATGGTGCCAGATCCAGTGAATAAGGTGGATGAGGACACACTGTAATGCTTTTATTTGACAGGAATTGCCATATACCAGAAGCAATGTGTGACACGGAGTGTTTTCATGATGGAGGATGATTTACAGCACACTTTAAAACACACCTTCTCTCAACAGTATCTCATACCCAACTGACTGCACCAAACAAGTTGAAACTTGTCACGTACTGTTACTTAGGTTTGACACTCTGATTCCCATATTAAAGATCCGTGCCTTTCTGTTGGATGGCACTTGGCAGCAGCATTCACCGTATTTTGTCAATACAATGGAAAGACTCCGTGTCACACATTGCTTTGGGCAATTTCTGTCAAATGGAAACATTACAGTGTGTGCTCACCTACCTTATTCACTGGATATGGCACCGTGTGACTTCTAGCTCTTCCCAAAGTCAAAATGATTCAGGACATGGAAGCAGCCATGACAGAGTAACTAAAGACACTCAGAAAAGAGGACTTCCAGAACTGCTTCAGAAAGTGGCAAGAACAATGGGATAAGTGTGTTTGAAGCGAGGGGAATATTTTGAGGGGGATTAATGGTATAGTGTCTTTTACTGTAATATATTTTTTTTAAATTTAAACATTCACTGTATTTTTTGATCACACCTCATAGCTGCCATTCAGGAACTTCCATGTCTTTCAGTGCTAAATATAAAACCTGTTAGACTTAAAGCTGAGAGATTTTTTAAAAGAGTAAATACTTGGATATTGAAGTATTTCTTTTTAGATCCAGACAGAATTTTCAAAGTTAACAACATTTTTACTGGCTGGAATAAGATTCAAAATAGACCAATGCCTACTAACTAACCTTGAGAAATGTTTTTTCTCTTTCCCTATAAGGTCTCACCCAATCGGTATCAGAATTCAAAGGAAAACAAAAACATTGTCTTGGTTGATATAATTTGGAGGTTAACAGTAGTAATTTGTGAAAAACAGCATCTCAGAACTTTTTCCGTTATTATTTCATCCACTGTGTCAAAAAGAATTTTACTTAACAAGAATTATTTTTCACCTCCCCAGTCTCTGTTATGTTAAAAGCTAGAGGTGGCTAGGAAGACAGAGTTCAATTTCCTTTTGACCATGTCAGTCCCCTCCCAGAAATCAAGAAGATACTTCAATTCTATGATATTCACACCAGGAAAGAACAACTGAAGAGAACTCATAGAAATGCCAAGTATAAATCTAGTTTGATCCTGGGTCCAGATTTTTATGATAGAAGGAAACAGCTAATAACTGTTCTCAAAGAATAAGGTGGAATCAGATTCAGAAATGTCTTCATTAATATCTCACAGGAGAGGGAAATATTATTTATATTATAGAGCAAAGATAACAGTGTCAGTGAAACACGGGCAACAATGGGGATGAGAAAAGCTACCATTTGTTGAATGCCTAACATGTAAAAGTACTATACCAGGTGTGATCAGAAAATATGGTGAGGGTTGGCCCGGTGGCTCAGGCGGTTGGAGCTCCGTGCTCATAACGCTGAAGGCTGCCGGTTTGATTCCCATATGGGCCAGTGCCAGATGGCTCAGTTGGTTGGAGTGTGTTCTCTCAAACACAAGGTTGCTGGTTCGATTCCTTCAAGGGATGCTGGGCTGCACCCCCTACAAATAACAAGGCAACTGGACCTGGAACTGAGCTGCGCCCTCCACTGAGATGCGCCCTCCACAACTAAGATTGAAAGGATAACTTAAGTTGGAAAAACTCCTGGAAGTACACAGTTCCTCAATAAAGTCCTGTTCCCCTTCCCCAAATAAAAAAAAATAAAAATAAAAATAATAATAAAAGAAAATGCTGCTGCTGAGTGCCATCCAACGAAAAGGCAGGGCTTTCTAATACGGGAAGTTGCACGTCGAACCTTAGTAACAGTGTGTGACAAGTTTCAACTTGTTAGGTGCAGTCAATTGGGTGTGAACTATGGTTGAGAGAAGGTGTGCTTTAAAGTGTGCCATAAATCATCTTCCATCATGACAATGCTCTGTGTCACACATCGCTTCTGGTATATGGCAATTTCTGTCAAATAAAAACACTGCAGCATATCCTCATCCACCTTATTCACCAGATCTGGCACTGTGTGACTTCTGGCTCTTCCCCAAAGTCAAAATGACCATGAAAGGAAAAAGTTCTGAATCAATTCAGAACATTGAAGCAGCCACGACAGCCCAACTAAAGACACTCATGAAAGAGGACTTCCAGAACTGCTTCAGAAAGTGGCAAGAAAGATGGGATAAGTGTGTTCAAAGCGAGGGGGAGTATTTTGAGGGGGATTAATGGCAACGTGTCTGTTACTGTAATATTTTTTTTTTAAATTTAAACATTCACCATATTTTTGTAATTATACCTCGTACACGCATTGTTGCATATAACCATAACAATGACCTATTAGCATGGGAACTGTTACTCCCAATGTACAGATAAGGACCATAAGGTGCACAAAAGTTTATTTACTTGCCTGAGATCACACACGTAGTGAATGGCAGGACTGGAATTTGAAACTAGGTCTTTCTTGTTTCAATGGCCCCACTTTACTTATGTTACTTTGATAAGGAATTCACTAACATAACACTATGAGAGTGTGTCAGCTAAGTTTTGGGCAACAAAGGTTTACCAGGTGCTGAATACAGCACTGACAAATCAAGTGGCCTCTCAAAATACATAGCCTGATGGAAAGTAACCAATTCCCCAATCACATGAAAATTAGAAAATACCTGTATAAATAAATACCTGTATAAATTAACTGGGGTACATTAATATAGTTGAATGAACAAATAAATAACAAAAGATCTTAGTGGTTCTCAAATGGGAATGGGTGGACTTCTGTTCCCTCCTTGAGAATCTGATAAACAATAAGAACTTGCTCCCTAGAAAAAACAGCCCTATGTGATGCAAGATTTTAGTAAACAATTTCAGGGGCTTTCTAGCCTCCCTGAAGTCCACTGCTGTAGACTATATAATTGCCCCTAATCCTTCCCTCCTCCCTATATTCATGTATTTTGCCATAGGACTTTGCAACTCCTCCCACTAGAGGTAGAAAATACTTCCTCACCCCACTGATGTTGGCCTTGGCCATGTGATTTGCTTTGACCAATGTAAATGACACAATGCTTGTTCTGTTTTCAGTCATTAATAGCCATTACAAGTATGTGTTTCTGCTCATCCCTCCTTCATTTCTGCCATTGCCATGAGAAAGAAAATGCCCAGGTAGCCTTTTGGTCAAGAAAGTTAAGAGACATGTAGCTTAGACCTGAGTTCCACCTGCAAATTGGAGTTCAACCCAGGTCAGCCCACCTCCACTGACTTACACATGTATAAATGAGAATAAATGATTGTTGTTTTAAGCCAATAAGCTTTGGGGTGGTTTTTGATGGAGCATGACTACAGCAATAGTTGACTCTTATACCCATTCATAAAACCTCTCCCACTCAAGAGTCTATGTATGCTGAGAATCTCTGCTCTAGAATGTTTTACTATGTAAGTCTGGTGTGCTTCTCTATGCCTCACGCATATTTTTGAAGATTAGCTTCTGAACTCAATTTTATACAAATCAAATGCTGTATTTCCCACCAACTTACATTATAATGTGTGAGGTGTTTTCTCTTCATTTCAATGACCATCACCTGACAGCAATTTCTAATATTTTAACTATTTGTCTCTCTGCTCCTCAGTTTTTTTCTAATGAGTAGTCAATGATCAAGAAACATATACTTATACCACAACTTCTTTATCCATTCATCTATCGAAGGACATTTTGGTGGTTTCCATGTCTTGGCCACCATAAATGAGGGTAAGGGGGATCAAATATATGGTGACGGAAGGAAAACTGACTCCGGGTGGTGAACACACAGTGGGATTTATAGATGATGTAATACAGAATTGTACACCTGAAATCTATGTAATTTAACTAACAATTGTCACCCCAATAAATTAAAAAAAAAAGAAACATTTACTTAAAAGTATGAAGGAAGAACCTCTTAAGGGAACTTGGCAGTGAATCCATTTGTAAATTGAAGAATCCTTCTATAATGAGAACAATATTCTCCTTATTTATCTCTGGTAAGCTTGATATTTTGATACAAGTGTCTCTGAAAGCAGGGTACCTGAATTACCAATCCTGCCTCTAGCAAAAGTGCAGTATTTATTTTGATGTAAAATAAATAATATTATTTGCTACGTTTTGGTTGCTGAAAATTTAGTATGATACTTCTTCCATCTCATTTCATGTGAACAGTGTTTGTATAAACATCCTTGCAATGGAAGTCAAGGCATATAACTGACAAGCCTACATTTCTGGTTGATATTTATTTCTAGGAAGGAAAAATACCAAACAGACATGGTAGGGCTTGGCAGAGTCCATTGCAGTTAGATGCCCAATTAATATTTATGGTATTTAACTGGCAGAAAACTGAAATGGTTTCTAGTCCCACTTCTGTCACCTACTAACTGTGTGACTTTGGGCAAATCACTTAGCCTCTCTCAGCTTCGTTTTTCTTTTTCATCTGGAAAGTGGGGGAGGATGTAGCTCATGCAAGGAAGAGACCAAATTTATTTTTATATTTCCAGTTACCCAATATATACAGAAAAAAGTTCGGGATGAAGGAAAACAAAGAGATAGAAAAGAGAAGTAGAGACATAGAATCAAACCAGTCTGTTCTTATTTTGTCCAGTCCTGGGCTGGCTTGCAGCTACTGTCAGGTAAAGAATCTAAAGAGAGATGACGTCATAGGAATGGCGGCAGCAGGGCGCACATTCTGAGTTTTCCTCAGGATCTTATTACAAACAGGACCTATAACCCATCAAAGAACTCTTTGCTCATCACACAGAACAGCTAAGAGACTCGTGGATTACTTGAAGCTAAGGATTACTTGAAGGTGCGCTAATTGGGCGAGCAGGGGAAGGTAGGAAGGGAGCGGAGTGAAAATTCGCGACCCGTGGCGGCATCCCGGCCCGCGGCGGGGTCCCGGCCGGCGGTGGAGGTGGTGGCGAAAACCACAGTGGCACCCGCAGTTCCAGGCACGCACGGGATCCCAGGGCGGAACGGAGAGCACAGAGACCAGGAGGTGGGCTCTTTCCCTGCATCCCACGGCTGATTTCTCCCGCCGAAAGGCGGCTAGTGGGTCCTAGGGCGGACAAAGAACACAGACTCCATACCTGGGCCCCTCCCCCGCCCCACTCTTCCAATCTTACCCCCGCCCTTCCAGAGACTTAAACTGGCCCCTGAACTGAGGAGTAGTGTCAGATTACAGAGGAGCCATAGTAGTGCTCAGGCTCTGGGAAGTCTGATAGGCAGCCCAGACCCAGGGAAGAGGCTGGGAAGAGTGTGATTTTGGCTGGGCTAGGAGAGAAGAGACTCCTCCACCCCCAGCCCCCACCTTTTCTGGCCTGCGGGAAGAGTGTGACACGGCTGGGCTGGGAGAGAGAAGACCCCTCCATCCCCAGCCCCCACCCTTTCTGGCCTTCCTAGGGCGGGGCAAGTGCAACTGCAGAGACACTCCCAGGGATCAGCAGTAAGGCAGACGCAGCTCTGGGCTTTCAGCAGCTCAGAAACCTCCCGCCCGTACCCCCCCATACACACACACACTGAAAAAGTGCCCTAAGACTCAGGAGTACTGGACACGGGGCTGGTGGTGCTACTCTCAGTGTGCATATGTGCAGGCAAGGGCAGAAACTGCACTGACTTTGTAAAAACTATCATCCAGACCCCTCAGGCCCACGCATTTAATTCTACAGTCCCAAAGTCACTCTGGGCACCAGGTGACCGGCTCTGCCTGCGCAATAAGCAGGGGGCTCTTTGGTAAAGCAGAGGACACCTTGGACATTACTTGGTGGGCTTAAGCCAAGACGGGTGCTGCTTTTTGTTTTGCTTTGTTTTGTTTTGCTTTATCTTTATATCTTTGATATTTTGCCTGTGTCGAGTGGGGGTTATCGGGTGTTTTTACATGTGAATGTATTTGATTTTTTTCTTTGTTGTTGTTGTTGCTGGTGTGCCTGGTGATTTGCTTTGTTCTCAAACTGCCCTACCAGGGCCCAGCTCAAGAAGCACAAGATTCAACATATCCAGAGGCCAACTCCAGACCAAACCAGAGTACTACCGGGTTTGACCTACAAGTCATATACCCAGAGGGAATTCTCTGCAGGCACTAGGGCCCATAGAGGCAAACCACATTTAAGTGGTCAACCCTCACACAGCAGAACGCCCTGTGGTGGGCAGAGCCAAGTCTCACGACGAGTCAGCCAAGGAGTTAACCCCACCTACTCACAAGCAAAAAGCAATTAATAGGACTTAATTGTCCTTCTTGAACAGGACAATATAAACAACACAAGAGTCACCTTTGGAACACACGCAGAGGAGAAGAACGAAGTAGTGCAAGTCAAATATAAAGGACACATACTACATAAGATAACCTAGCAAAAACTAAGAACTCTAGGGGATCTACCTAATACATCAAAACAAACACAGAGAGTCAGTCAGAATGGGGAAACAAAGACACACGTCCCAAATAAAAGAACAGAAGAAACCTCCACAACTGGAACCAAATGAAGCAGACGTAACCAACTTTTCTGAGACAGAGTTCAGAACACTGGTGATAAGAATGTTTAAGGAGCTTAGAGAAGACATGAAGAAGGATGTAGAAATCATAACGAACAACCAGTTAGAACTAAACAACACAATTATCGAAATTAAGAACTCACTTGAAGGAATTACCAGCAGGTTAGATGAAGCAGAGGATCGAATCAGCGACTTAGAAGACAAGGTAGCAGAGATCACCCAAACGGAACAACAGAAAGAAAAAAGTAAGAAACAATGAGGATGGCTTAAGAGAACTCTGGGATAACATCAAGCGCAACAACATGCGCATCACAGGAATACCAGAAGGTGAAGAGAGGAAGCAAGGGATTGAGAACATATTTGAAGTAATAATGTCCGAAAACTTCCCCAACCTCATAAAGGAAACCAACATGCAAGCCCAGGAAGTGCAGAGAGTTCAAACCAGGATAAACCCAAACAGGTCCACACCAAGACACATTATAGTTAAAATGGCAAAGCTTAAAGACAAAGAGAGAATCCTAAAAGCAGCAAGAGAAAGACAGAGGGTTACATACAACAGAACTCTCATAAGACTATCAAATGATTTTTCTACAGAAACATTGAAGGCCAGGAGGGAGTGGCAGGAGATTCTCAAAGTGATGGGAAAAAGAGGCCTACAACCTAGATTGCTTTATCCAGCAAGGTTGTCCTTTAAAGTTGATGGAGAGATAAAGAGCTTTCCAGAAGAAATAAGCTAAAGGAATTTATTACCACCAAGCCAGCATTGCAAGAAATACTTAAAGGACTTCTGTAAATAGAAGAAAGATCAAAACAACCTAACTACAAATTAAAAAATGTCAATAACTATGTACCTATCAATAATCACTTTAAATGTAAACGGATTAAATGCTCCAATCAAGAGACATAGGGTGGCTGACTGGATAAGAAAGCTGGTATATGCTGTATACAAGAGACTCACCTCAGAACAAAAGACACACACAGGCTGAAAGTGAAGGGTTGGAGTAAGATATTTCATGCAAATGGAAATGAGAAAAAAGCTGGAGTTGCAATACTTATATCTGACAAAATAGACTTTAAAATGAAGAACATATTAAAAGATAAAGATGGGCACTATATAATAACAAAGGGATCGATCCGACAAGAGGATATAACCCTAGTAAACATCTATGCACCCAATATATGAGCACCTAAATATATAAAACAGGTACTGACTGACATAAAGACAGAGATCAACAGTAACACAATCATAGTAGGGGACTTCAACACACTTCTGACAACAAGGGACAGGTCTTCCAGACAGAAAATCAATATGGAAACAACAGCCTTAAATGATACATTGGACCACTTGGATTTAATCGATATTTTCAGAACATTTCACCCCAATGCTGCAAAATACACGTTTTTCTCAAGCGCACATGGAACATTTTCCAAGATAGACCATATGTTAGGCCACAAAACAAGTCTTGATAAATTTAAGAAAATTGAAATCATACCAATTGTCTTCTCTGATCACACTGCTATGCAATTAGAACTGAACTACAGGAAAAAAACTGGAAGACACACCAATTCATGGAGGCTGAATAACGTATTACTAAATAATGAATGGGTCAAGCAGGAGATCAAGGAAGAAATCAAAAGATATCTCGAGACAAACGAAAATGAAAACACGACGAACCAAAATCTATGGGATGCCGCAAAAGCAGTCCTAAGAGGGAAATTCATAGCTTTGCAGGCCTACCTAAAGAAACAAGAAACACCACTAATCAACAGTTTATCTTCACACTTAAGGGATCTGGAAAAAGAACAGCAAAATAAGCCCAAAGGGATCACAAGGAAGGAGATAATAAAGATCAGAGCAGAAATAAATGAAACAGAAACCAGAAAAACAATACAAAAGATCAATGAATCCAAGAGTTGGTTCTTAGAGAAGATAAACAAAATTGACAAACCTTTAGCCAGACGCATTAAAAAGAGAGAGAGAGGACCCAAAGTAATAAAGTCAGAAATGAAAGAGGAGAAGTGACAACGGACACCGCAGAAATACAAAAAGTTTTAAGAAGTTACTATGAGCAACTATATGCCAACAAATTTGACAATCTGGAAGAAATGGACAATTTTCTAGAGGCGTACAACCTTCCAAGGCTAACTCAAGAAGAAACAGAAAACCTGAATAGACTGATTACCACCACGGAAATTGAATCAGTAATCAACAATCTCCCAACAAACAAAAGCCCTGGACCACATGGCTTTACAGGTGAATTTTACAAAACGTTCAAAAAAGAATTATCACCTATTCTCCTCAAGCTCTTCCAAAAAATCCAGAAGGAAGAAGACTCCCAAACAATTTTTACGAAGCCACTATCACCCTGATCCCAGAATCAGACAAAGACACCACAAGAAAAGAAAATTACAGGCCTATATTTCTAATGAACATAGATGCAAAAATCCTCAACAAAATATTAGCGAACAGAACTCAGCAATACATTAAAAAGATCATAGACCATGATCAAGTGGGATTCATCCCTGGTATGCAAGGGTGGTTGAACATCCGCAAATCAATTAATGTGATACACCACATTAACAAAATGAAAAATAAAAATCACATGATCATATCAATAGATGCAGAAAAAGCATTTAATAAAATCCAACAGCCATTTATGATAAAACCATTAAGAAAGTGGGAATAGAGGGATCATAACTCAACATAATAAAGGCCATATATGACAAACCCACAGCTAACATCATACTCAATGGGGAAAAGCTAAAACCATTCCCCCTAAGATCAGGAACAAGGCAAGGTTGTCCATTATTTCCGCTTCTATTTAACATAGTGCTGGAAGTTCTAGCCACAGCAATCAGACAAGAAAAAGAAATAAAAGGCATCCAAATTGGTAAGGAGGAAGTAAAATTATCATTATATGCAGATGATATGATACTATATATAGAGAACCCTAAAGACTCCACCAAGAAGCTATTAGAGCTGATAGATGAATTTAGTAAAGTAGCAGGATACAAAATTAATATTCAGAAATCAGTTGCATTTGTATATACCAATAATAAAACATCAGAAGGAGAAATTAAAAAACAATCCCATTTACAATTGCTCCAAAGACTATAAAATACCTAGGAATAAATTTAACCAAAGAAGTAAATGATCTGTACTCAGAAAATTATAAGACACTGAAGAAAGGAATGAAGGAAGATATAAGTAGATGGAAACACATATCATGTTCATGGATAGGAAGAATTAATATAGTTAAACTGTCCATACTGCCTAAGGAAATATACATATTCAACGAAATCCCTATCACACTACCAACGACGTTTTTCACAGAAATAGAACGTATAATCCTAAAATTTATATGGGACCATAAAAGACCCCGAATAGCAAAGGCAATCTTGAGAAATAAGAACAAAGTGGGAGGTATAACAATACCTGACTTCAAATTATACTACAAGGCTACAGTAATCAAAACAGCATGGTACTGGCATAAAAACAGACACATAGATCAATGGAACAGAATAGAGAGTCCAGAAATAAATCCACGCCTATATGGCCATTTAATCTACGACAATGGAAGCAATAATGTACGATGGAGTAAAGACAGTCTATTCAATAAGTGGTGCTGGGAAACCTGGACAGACACATGCAAAAAAATGAAGCTAGACCACCTCCTTACACCATATACAAAAATAAATTCAAAATGGCTTAAAGACTTAAATGTAAGATCTGAAACCATAAAATTCCTAGAAGAAAATATAGGAAGAAACTTCACAGACATTACCCGGAGTAAGATTTTTACTGATATATCCCCTCGTGCGAGGGAAGTAAGAGAAAAAATAAACATGTGGGATTATATCAAACTAAAAAGTTTTTTCACAGCAAAGGAAACCATCAATAAAACAGAAAGGGATCCTACGGAATGGGAAAAGATATTTGCCAATGATATATCCGATAAGGGATTAATATCACAAATCTATGAAAAACTCACTCAACTCAACTCCAATAAAACAAACAACCCAATTAAAAAATGGGCAGAGGACTTGAAGAGACATTTTTCTAAAAAGGACATACAGATGGCAAACAGACATATGAAGAAATGCTCAACCTCACTAACCATCAGAGAAATGCAAATAAAAACCACAATGAGATACCACCTCACCCCAGTCAAAATGGCTATCATCAATAAATCAACACACAACATGTGCTGGTGCGGATGTGGAGAAAAGGGAACGCTTGTGCACTGTTGGTGGGATTGCAGATTGGTGCAGCCACTATGGAAAACAGTGTGGAGGTATCTCAAAAATCTGAAAATGGAACTACCTTATGATCCAGTAATTCTACTCCTAGGTAGTTATTCGGAGAAATCCAAAACTCCAATTCAAAAATCTTTATGCACTCCTATGTTTATTGCAGCACTATACACAATAGCTAAGACATGGAAACAACCGAAATGCCCATCGGTAGATGACTGGATTAAGAAAATGTGGTACATTTATACAATGGAGTATTACGTAGCCAGAAAGAAGAAAGAAATCTTACCTTTGGCAACGACATGGATGGACCTAGAGAACATTATGTGAAGTGAAATAAGTCAGACAGAGAAAGATAAGTACCATATGATCTCACTTATATGCGGAATCTAAAGAAAAGAATAAGTGAATGAACTAATCAGAAACAGTTTTGGAGACAAAGAGGAAAAACTGAGAGTTGCTAGGTGGGCTTGGGGGGTGGGAGGAAGGGGGAAGGTGAGGGGATTAGAAAACAATCAGTAACCACAAGATGGCCACGGGGTTTGAAAATTAATCTGGGGAACGTAATTTAGTGGTTACCAGAGGGTAAGGGGGTTGGGGGTGAGAGATGAGGGTAAGGGGGATCAAATATGTGGTGATGGAAGGAGAACTGACTCTGGGTGGTGAACACGTAATGTAATTTATAGATGATGTGATACAGAATTGCACACCTGAAATCTATGTAAGTTTGCTCACAATTGTCACCCCAATAAATTTAATAAAAAAAATTAAAACAATAAATAAAAAAAATAAAAATTAAGAATAAAAAAAAGAATCTAAAGAAAAGGACGCTGTTCATTCATTACATCCATAGTTAAATATAATGATGGTAACTTTAAAAGACTGTGCTATCTTTCAATTGTGTCTATCAATTGACTGATTTCTTGCTACTCTTCGTAAAGTCTTCTTGAGTCCACTTACTAAAAAAGCAGCATTACAGTATAATATACCCAGCTTTCCTTATTTTCCATACAATTAAAGTTTTTAATTTTGTGTTGTTTTAAGGAAAATAATAATCCCCAATATTTTACAGTAGTAATTAGCAATAATATATGTAGTTTGGGAGGTCACCAGACTTTAATAGAGTAGCCAAGGAATTCTGAGTAATATTCAGTGTGGGATACAGAAGACATAACAAGCACACCTTCTACCCCATAGAAATGCTTGAAATTTACTTGAGGTTTTCTGGACATGCAATTGATTGATATAGCTATAAATAAATGTATTTAATAGCTAATACTCCCCCCTATTTTGAGTGAATTTGTATGAGTTTAAACCATATATAATCATATAATACAGGATATCAATTAATTATGCAAAACACAAAGGCCAATCATAATGAATTTTCAGAATACGATCCATTACATCTATATATGCTATTGTACCAAGCATATTAGACATTGTAAAGAAAACTACATTCAAAACAAAAGTGAGCCAAGTCCTGGGAGGCTAAAAGTACAGAGTCATGTATGACAAATAACTAATATTTGTGTATCACCTGTATTATCTTATTTGGCTTCAAATAATGATGAGAAGTAGGAATTATTGTCTCCATTTTATAGGTAAAGAAAGTAAGGCTCCAAAATTTTCGGCAGTGTACTCAAGACTATGAAGCTAGAAATTGGCAGAGGAAGGATTTGATCTCAGGTCTGACTGATATCACTGCACTGAGCTCCAAAAGCATGACCACGACAAGGAATTTCAGAGATTAAAAACCTATTGAAAAATACATTACTTTATTTGATCCTATGTGCCAAGTGCATATATTGATAAGATAACCAAAACCACAGGTTTAAATCATGAGGAAAGAGTTCTCTCAATATGCATAAAACATTAATTCTAAGTGACAGCAGACCTTTGTGACATAGTTTGGGCAGCTACTTTTCTTTCTTAGTGGTACTTCTTACAGTCAATGGGAACTTAGATGTGATGAAATACAGCCATAATTTCTGTGTAACAAATGTGGAAAGTTTTAAATTTTGTTTTGTTTTAAGGAAAAAAAAACACCTGAGGACTTAGAAATCAGATAATCAAGTTCACTAAAAATTGGAAATAAATGATTATGAAGGCTCTTAGTAATTTTTTTTTTAAATTTTAATAAAATTTATTGGGGCAACACTGGTTAATAACATTGTATATGTTTCAAGTGTACAACTTTATAATACGATATCTGTATACTCTATTGTGTGCTCACCACCCAAAGTCTAGTCTCCTTCTGTCACCATATATTTGGCCCCCTTCACCCTCTTCATCTTCCCCTCCAATGTAGTAGCTTTCTGATCACTATTTCTGGAGGGCTTTTCCCCATAATTCTGACCTGTAGAGAAGCAAGGTACCATTACATATGGTTAGACCAATATAGAGGGCTAGAGAATAAGTGCTAGGAGCAGATACATGACAAGAGGTCATTTTGGCTGGAGTAGTTATGTAAATATTCATGGACAGAGTAAAATGTAAGCTGAAACATTTTATCATGGGGAGGTATGAGGGGATTTCGGTAGGTTTTGAGGAGAAGGAAGGACATTCTAGGCAGATAAATGCTCTCATGAGGACATTAAAGAAGGGATGAGCATGAGGTATTCAGAGCGCAGGAAGTAGACCAGCAAGACCAGAGGAAGATTGTAAAGGGAAGAAAAAAAAAAAACTACAAGACTACATTAATTATGTATGGCATAAAACGGTGGACACATCACCTACAGATTCATGGTCAGTATCTGAAACGTTGGTCAGTTTTACTCAGAACAGAGAAAGAACCAGGTGGAATAAAAAAGAAACTGTTTTTTGAATTTCCATTCATACTCTTAATTTAAAATATAGCGGTAATTCCATTTTCTATGAATCATGCCCTCAGGGAAGATAACTCTTTGAAGTTGAAAACAACAAGCAAAATAATGTGTACAATGATATTCAAAATAAAAATGTTATTGAGAATATATCATGTATGTCACTCAGAAAGACATAGAAAATATATTCAGGAGTAATAAATTTCAAGTTAAATAAATAGCATTAAAGCTTATAACAATATTATAGACAAATAATTCAAGCTCTCTCAAGGGCCTTACATACTTCAAGAAAAACATCTTCCAATTATCATAAAAAGCCTTCTCCAATTTTTACAGTTCATCTATAATAAGCTGATTGCAAATGTAAAATGCATAGCCCAGGTAGCACTGCATATTCAGCTGTAACCATAAACTCCAGTGTAATGACAAGCCATTGAAACAGCAATACTACTACTTAAGCTATTTAATTCAGATTGCTTGGCATTTATACTGATACTCCTGCTGGAGGGAAAAAACACAAAATATTTGTAATAAACAAGTATATTCTTATTATTAATCGTTTATCACACAAAAACAACTCATCAAAAAAATCAAGAGCAGAAAAGAAAAACACCAAAATGATACTTTGACTACAGTGCTAATATAAGAGTATCATTTTCCTAAATATATTTCCTAGAATTATCTTCAATGGAGTGCCTGTAGGGAAAAATAAAAGAACAAAAGATAATGCTTAGTTTAGAGATTAAAACAAAGAATCCAAGAAAAGGTTTGTGGATGTCTAACCATTAAGAGACTTCATAGGGGAAAAAAGTCGATTTTAAAATTTCATTATGAAGTATCATTATGCAAAATCGGCAGGGGATAGTAATGGCTGCATATCTAGTTTCTTAAGAGTTAAGCAAAATGTAGGCTTTTTTGCCTAGATAAGGAAGTAGCAGTGAAGGCTGATTTTGGACAGGCCAAGCATTTGTTTGGAGCAAACCTGAAATTTTACAAGGATGTCTATGTCATCAAGGGCTCCAGTGGCTTCCTCATTAACACACAAGTTAGTCTTTTGGGATCCTTTTCTTTGGTTACTTCATTCATCAACATATTCACTTAGTTGCTAATTCCCTACTATATATCAGCCCCTGCTTGGTCTCTTCCTTCAAGAAGCTTACCTTCTAGTAGGGTAGACAGCTATGCAAGTAAAGGAAAGAGAGATCACATCTCCCTAGGAGATGGAGTTGTGGGCAGTTGGAAGAAAGTCAATGTTGTCTTCAAAGAGGAAGTGATCCTTGAGTTAAGTCTTGAAAGATGAGGAGGGGTTCTCCAGGAAGACAATAAGAAGAAATCGCAAGCAGTCAAATGACATAAATGAAATCCCAGAAGAATGGCTAGTCATGGTGTTTGGGGAATTACAGTTATGACTAATTAATAGGTCTTGGGTTTAGCCCATAACCCTCATTTTCCCTGAAATATTTAATATAACCCAAAAACCCTAGTATCTGACAATTCTCAGTAAACGAGATTTACTACATAAGTCATATCTGTGCAACATTATATCACAGATAAATGACTTGATTTACTAAAGAGGAAGAGAAACAAAAATATAAAATACCTTCAGCTAACTTCAAATAGACCCTGATTCTATGATGTGAAGACCAGGGGCTATTGAGGTTCTGATTCCCCTCTATACAAATGGCAGCTCAGGGGTTAGAATGGGGAGCTTCCTAACAGGACTTGTGGCTTATAAATAAGTGTTTCTCATAGGATTTGAGGAATGCTTCCAAAATATAATTTCAATGATACCTGTTTGTTATATGCATACATTCAAAACCCCATGGGCCATTGTTCCCTGAAGTTCCCTCTCCCTCTGTGGTTAAGAAAGTAGGGCCATCATTTCTTCCTTCTCCCAGTAGCCTTAGAGCCAGAAGCAGCTCAACTGTGTATAGAACTTCAGAACACTACCCTCTTAGCCCAATGCTGCTTACCAATTCACCCTACAATTCACTGGTATTCTAGGAATTGTCTTGGCCTAAAGAATATATGGTTACTTTAAGATTCAATCTTCAGTCAGTGTTAGAAGGTATAACTATCTAAAAATATTTTTAAAAAAATATATTCAAAGCAATATCATGTTCCTAACATAGTCCTTTCGTATAAAGTATATTCCTAACTCTATGTGTTTTTACCTCACACATTAACACACTGAGAAAGTGCTAAAAAATTTTTAGAACAATAGTTGTTATGTCCTTTGCATAGCCAAGTTCAGTCCTGATTTGTGGACAGCTTCCATGGTATAGTGGGTGGACAAAGACAGTTTAGTGAAAATCAAAGTACCTTCCTTCCTCACTCATGGCAAGCAATGCACACATATGATGTAGATAGATAGATAGATAGATAGATAGATAGATAGATAGATAGATAGATAGATAGATAGATAGATAAATAAATAAATAAAATGCAAATAGCCCATTTTAGGTGGCCATTCCAGATAAACTAAGAAAAGGTTGAGAGTCTGTCTATACCACATCATTCCTATATGGGACTCCTATATTCTGTCAACCAGAGCTCTCCTCCTCTCCTTGGCCAGAAAATAAGTGTGTTTCTGTAGATTATAATATACACACTTCGGTCTTTGAGTTACTGTTTTTAATGCACTTGATCTCTTGCATGTGTGTTCACAGTAATAGTGTGTCTTTTAAACATGAAGTTCCCGGGGGCAGAGGTTCTATCTCTGCTATTTCCTATATAATTAATGCATTGAGAAGCAGCATGAACAGCTAGGTGCTTAATCAATGCCTTAATGCTTTGGGATTAGTATATAAAGAGGGTGACCATGTAATTGATTATTCAAGCTAGGACACTTGTGAGAGTGAATGGGGACACTATTGATAATTACGCTGGGACAAGAGCTATCAACCAGAACTGTTCTGGGCAAACTATGGTGTTAATGTCATCCTCTTTGATCTAAAAGAAGGATTCTCTTTTGGAGACAGCCAGAGTTATTTCTTATAACCATGAGTGAAAAATCATTTTGAGTCAGACATTACTTTCAAATGGGGAGAAAGTACCGTATGATGCACTCCTACGTAAAATACGCACCCATGTTTTTGGCCCAAACTTTCAGGGGGAAAAAATCGTTCATTTTAATCTTTTAAATCAAATTTTTATTTGTTTATACTTAGGTATTTGCTTTTTGTATTATAAAGGAATTTTAGCATTTATTTTTTGTGGTGTAAGACACTTTATGTAAAAAATAACTACAAAACACAAGAACAGATACAAGGTACAAGAAATTTTATGTACCAGTAACAAATTTATGATATTTATGCATCATAGAAGGCCAAGAATTCTTCATCATTGCAAATTCGTTGTAAATTCAACAAAACCGATTATCATATTCCAGGGTATTATTTTGCATACGGATATCGTTATTGATTCCTAGAGTAATACTTTTAACTCATAAGCATAAATAAAAGAATTAAAAACATTTTGTAGATAGAGAATTAGTACTACCCATGTATAATGCACATCCTTATTTTTCCCTCACATTATACATGGTAAAATATGGTATATCCTTTTAGAATGGCTCCAAAAGAACAAAACTGAGTGTTTCTACTCACATACACTGAATTCTCTTTTTAGATATTGTCCGCTAGTAAGTCAATTCTCTTACACTTAATTTTTGATTTGGGTTATACCTATTAGTATGACACCTCATTACAACTCTGATGAAAATGGATACATCTAACAATATGTATATTAGGAAAAACACTGGAAAGTTCTAACAATGGGAATCTATATTCAACTTTTTTTTTTTGAAAGACTGCCACTTACAGTCATTAGTTTACTAAGTATATTTGTATTTCCAAGAATGTAATAGTTGTATTTTGTTTTTTTTTTCCACAAATTTGCCATTTTAGGCCAACCTGCCAAACTTTCGTTTGCATTTATCAAAAGAGAATTCGTAAATTAGCTTTTTCAAGATAGGGTTAACTGGTTACTACAACAAAAACAACAATAACAATGCATATTTGCTATCTATTCTTCTCTCTAATTCCTTGACATATTAATTTTATCTGATTATCCATCATGTACTCTAGTATTATATGCTTTAAACTCTTTAGGAAAATCTCCCAAATAAAACATTTGGTGAAAATCGAGTTACAAAAGATATATTTGTTTGTCTGACATTAAGTTGAGAATAACCACTCAGAGTAAAGGTGTATCTTAGACTCTAATCCCTTTTCTTTATTGTCTATTTTTCTGCTTCTTTGCTGTTGCCATAGTACCAAGGCAACAGCAGATCACAAGACCACAAGACTTTAACAAAAATAATGGAGAGAAAATCCAGAATGTGATTAAAATCATTTGGTTTTGGCACTGGCTCTATAGACAAAATGTGATGTCTGAGGTAATTTTTCTATTTATTATGCCATTTTATTAAGGCAATTTTAGTAATTGGATACAGATACATTAAGCCATCCCCTATACATATTCCTTCCAATCATGCAAACATGAACATACAACATGATATCCTTTATCTCTTTTCAAAATTTATGAAGTGTTGAGGGAGGGGTGGAGAAGCACACTATTTTAAGTCAAATTTTTAAATTAATTCAGGACAAAAGATCACAGCTTCAGCCAAGGTACACGAAAGGCAGTGCAGTAAAAGGTCAACCACAGAATTTTGTTTTCTTGATTCTTACTTGAAATAAGAATTTTAAAAGTATACCTTTTATGTAATTTTAAAAATCAATTTATTCTCTGCATCTGAAGGTTGCCAGAGGGGACAGAGGTTGGGGGGCTGGGTGAAAAAGGTGAAAGAATTGAGAAATACAAATTAGTAGTTACAAAACAGTCACAGGGATCTGAGGTACAAAATAGAGAATATAGTCAATAATGTTGCAATAACTATGTACAGTGCCAGGTGGGTACAAGACTAATTGGGGGGATCACTGCATAAATTATATAAATGTTGAACCACAATGCTGCACTTGAAACTAATATAAAGTAATATTGAATGTCAACTGTAACTGAAAAAAAAATAAATAATTTTTAAAAATCAATTTAGCTTGCTGTCATTTGCAACTGTGAATGTTAGCATATCTATACTTGTCTCTCATTCAACATGCTACATGAAGTATATGTGGTTCAGAGCAGTCCTCATCACATAAAATCAACACAAGTGACCCCAAGGAATCCCTTTTTTCCACCAGACTTGTACTGGTCTTTCCAACTTTTATTAGTGCCATCCGACTATCATTTTACCCCCTCCTAAAGCTTTGTGCATGTGGGCATACAAGCATACACCTCGTCAGATTTACCACCCAAACCAGCTTCCATGGAAACCAAGTAGGTCAACTTATTGAAAATTAAGGCCCCCTGTCCCCTGCAGGATTTCCTTTGCACCCTCCACTCCCCAACCCTATACCTCGTCACAACCAATCACTTTCAAATCCTGAGACCAAGCACTGGAACTTACATTCAAGGCTTAAGACTATCCCAGTTAAGTCTTAAAACAGGAACTTAATATTCCTTTAAGAAAATATTAACGGAACAAGAGAGTGAAAATAAAGTAACATTTATCATTGCACCTACTGTATGTTCAATGCCTTTAAAATTTCTTCACTTTACAAAAAATTCTTCTTTAAACAGCCAGCAACTCTAGTACATACAAATAAAATCTAACTTAACAAAAGTGATGTCCATGGTACTTTTCATGGTGAGGTATTCTAAAATCAAGGTCACAGGCACTGTGATGCTTGGAGTTGCTTTTGAGGCACTTACTATTGACTTTGCCTATGCAGAAGTAGATCTGCTGGCTTCTCTACAGGTTATGATTTTTTGTCCCTGCTTTTTCAACAAAGAAAGCATAAGAAGCATCCTGCTAACTTACCATGCATAACTTTTGTACTAGATTAATAATGGCAACAGATTCTTTGACATGTCTCCCATTGAGAGGTGGGGGTCCATGTCTTCCCTCCTTGAATTTTGGCAGACAGTAATTTGACCAATAAAATATGAGGAAATGACTGTGCCAGATTCTGAGCCTAGGAATTCAAAGACTGGCCACTTTCATTTTCTGTCTCTTGGAACACTTCTTCTGAGGTAACCAACTATTACATAAGAAGTCCAACTATCCTGAGACCACCACCATGATGTGATGAAACCCATGCTGCCATGAAGAGGCCTCATGGAAAGAGAAATTCCCAGCCTGCCCTCAGCTTTCCCACTATCCCAATCTAGACTCTGGATACATGTGTGAAGAAGTCATCTTGGCAGCCAGTCTTCAGATGATTCTGGACTCGGCCATCTGATACTAATCACATGAGATCCCAAGTGACAACTGATCAGCTGAGACGGTCAATATATAGAACCATAAGAAATAATAAATTGTTGTTAAAGCGATAGGCTTTGAGATGTTTTGTTATTCAGCAATAAGCAACAAAACAGCTCTCTACAAAAGGCAACTAATTTTCTTTATTGATCATTGAAAATGGGTACTTATTTAGAAGAAAAGCACCACCTCATCAATTTTTCTCATATTCCTCCTACCACCTCATGTCCCTGCCATACTTCAAATTCTTCTTAAAATGCTTTAAAAGCATATGTCTGAAGCCAGGCCTCCTTTTTATCATTTGTCTACACTTCCTCACCATTCATGTATTAGATTTGTACATTTCTGTAAACATATTTATATCGTGTAAATAGTGATGTTTTATTACAAAATGGGATGTCCATGTCTCTTTTTTCTTTTTTTTTTTTTTACAAAGCAAGTGTTCCACAAAGAGGAGCATATATACCTGAATATAAAATAGGACTTCAAACATGGTAGAATATTTTCCTTTAGTATTAAGCTTGGAGTTTTCATAAAAATGGTGTATTTAAAAATGAACTTTTATTGTATACCCTCTTTATAAAGCGCCACTTATTTATCAGTTTCCCTAAGCTTAACAGAAGACTTAGGGGAAAAGTCCTCAAAAGAATTTGTACCTCTTTCCCTTGTTTATACTACGAGCTTTCCTGAGTATACACTTGCTGTCCACCTTCTCATTACAATATCCCTGTAGGGGGAAAGAGAGAACAACCGATACCTTCTCAGGTTTTATTGTGTCTTTAGTTCTGAAATAGGACAGATAATTTAACTGTATGGGTTTAGCCTCTTAGAGTTTGTATTCAGGAAAACAGGCACTTTTCAGTAGATAAGCATTTTCCATACAATCTTTCCAGAGTCTATTTAAATCTCATAAGAAATTACCAGCTTGGTACATGCACACACCTATATTCCATAGCACAGCATGGAAAACAAGATCAGATTGCCAAAAAGCAGAGCTTAATCTACAGAAAATATTTTTCTTTGTCCACTGTATTACAACATTAATTCAATAACATTTCTAAAATGGATCTGGGCTTACATAAGCAGACAAATAATTATAAAGCATATAAATCATTACTTTCAAATGTGAGTGCAACAAGATTCAATGCAATTTACAGATAAATATGAGAAATGACTACTTCTTATTACAGAATTAAATCCAGCAGCATTTCAAAGAAGAGAAATGAAGAATCCCATGCTTGTTTGCAAAGAACATAACCATTAAAAAAGATAAATCTCATTTTTCATCCATTTAAAATATTCTCTGAGTCGGGAAAATAACTACAAAATTAACATTTTCACTATTAATAAAATGCCATCTGATGATGTCATCAAAATGGTGCCATGAGGTGAGCCTCTGTAAAGCTCCCCTGGAATTTACAACTAATCGAACAACAATAACTCCAAAAAGGACTCCCTGCACAACACAGCAGACAGGCAAGACGAAGAGGCCCACTACTGAATTCACTGAAAGGTGGGCGAATCGCGCGAGCGGGGAAGGAGGGAAAGGAGAAGTGCAGAGATGGAGCCGCGCAGGCGGGCACAGGACACAGACCTACCTCAGTGCTCTGAGCTCGCTGCATCCCAGAACTACTGCAGATGCGGGAGAGGGAAGAACTCAGACTGCTAGGGCTCCGCTTATGGCCCACAGGGCTGAGGGGGCAGCATACAACATGGCTGAACCCAACGCTCACAGCAGAAACCTCGGAGCAAAGACTGAGGGAAGAAGGCTGAAAACGGTGGATTAAGCCCTCACTGCCGAGCAGAGAATGGAAGCCTTAGGCACTGAGACTACCCGCCACCTCCCCACCCTCCCAGAGCTCACCCAACCACAACCTACCCGGTGCTAGAAGCAGAACAGTAGCAGTGTCAGATCAAAAGAACAGAATATTTGCTGTTCTGAGAACTGTGGACCTCAGACACAGATTCGCAGTGAAACTAGTTCCGGCAAAGGGAAGGGAGCTGTAAAAGCAGGACCGGCTGTGGTGGTGGTGGCTGCCATTGCTCTGGGCCACTTCTCACAACTCACCCCGCCCTTCGCCCCACCTATCTGGGGGGATCCCGGGAGGAGTAAACAGAACTGCTGAAACATAGGGTCTCTGAATCTGGTGCAGGAACAGCTTTGGAACTTCAAAAGCTCTCCGCATACACACACGGACACTGCGTCCAGTGACCCAAGCGAACTATTAACAGAGGAGAAGCCCGTCTCCCAGGGAATCTCCCCATTGTGTGAGAAGTTATAATAATGCAGAGAAAACATAGCACTACCCTGTGAGAGAAATAAAAGGCTGCAGTCGGAGAGAAAATAAAACGTTCTACCAACAAGAACTGGAAAACAAAAGAAAGACCTCTTCCTATCAACCTGTTGCAGAGTCCACTCCTGTAGATGTCTAGGAAGAAAAATAATAAATCAGTAATTGCCATGAATAACCAAGGCAACAAGACAGCTCAGAAAGAAAGTGAAAAGTCTCCAGAAAAGGAACTTAAAGATATGGAAATATGTGACTTAAACGACATAGAATTCAAGATTGCAGTTCTGAAGAAACTCAACGAGATGCAAAAAAACACAGAAAGGCAGTTTAAGGAACTCAGAAATGCAATCAAAGAAAATCATGAGCATTTTATGAAAGAGATTGAAATTTTTAAAAAGAACCAAATATAATTTCTGGAGATTAAGAACTCAATAGAAGAAACTAAGAATGAAATAACCAGCTTAGGTAATAGAGTTGACCAGATGGAGGAAAGAATCAGTGACATCGAAGATAGAAACCTGGAAATGACATAGATGGAAGAAGAAAGAGACTTGAGTCTTAAAAGAAATGAAAGAACTCTACAAGAACTTTCTGACTCCATCAGAAAGAGCAATATAAGAATAATGGGCATATCAGAAGGAGAAGAAAGAGAGAAGGGAACAGAGAATATATTTAAACAAATTGTTGATGAGAACTTCCCAAACATGTGGACAGAACTGGATCCTCGAATCCAAGAAGCAAATAGAACACCTAATTACCTCAATCCCAACAGGCCTTCTCCAAGGCACATTGTATTGAAGCTGTCTAAAATCAACGACAAAGAAAGAATCCTCAAGGCAGCCAGGGAAAAGAAGACAGTAACCTACAAAGGAAAGCCCATAAGATTATCATCAGATTTTTCAGCAGAAACTCTACAAGCCAGGAGGGAGTGGAACCAAATATTCAAACTATTAAAAGAGAGAAATTATGAGCCAAGAATAATGTATCCAGCAAAGATATCCTTTAGATATGAAGGAGGAATAAAGACCTTTCCAGACATACAGAAGCTGAGGGAATTTTCTAATACACGACTTGCACTACAAGAAATACTAAAGGAGGCTATTCAACCACCATCAACAGGGACAATTCCTGGCAACCAAAACATAAAAAGGGGGACAGTAAAGGCCTGAACCGGAATATGGGAATGGAGAAAGTAAGCGTGCTAAAGAAAATGGAATACTTTAAATATCAAATTGTCTTTTACTTAATCTTAAGAGTAACCACTCAAGAAAAATCCAGAACTGAAATACATACTGTAATAAAAGAAGAAACAGAGGGAAACATCATAGAATACCACCATACAGAAATAACAGACAAGAACAAAAAGGCAAAGAAACAATGGAGACACAGCCTTACCAGAAACTAACAAATGAAATGCCATCTTAGAATGAAAACAGAACCCTTAATTTCTACTAAAATCTCACTTTACGTAGAATAATGTTCAAGAGATTAAAATGACTGTGCAAAGTCTGATTTCAAACTGCATGTAAAAGGATATAGCGTTCTTAAACTGTACTACACATTAATGACCATTGGGTAAAATGAGATCATTATTGAAACATTTGAGATTCAGAATCAGTCTATGTCACTTAGTGTGTTTCCCTGAAAATAAGACCTAGTTGGACAATCAGCTCGAGTGAGTCTTTTGGAGCAAAACTTAATATAAGAACTGGTATTATATTATATTATATTATATTATATTATATTATATTATATTATATTATATTATAATATATTATGTTATGTTATATTATAGGATCCGGTCTTGTATTATAGTAAAATGAGATAGGATCTTATATTAATTTTTGCTCCAAAAGACACACTAGAGCTGATTGTCGGGCTAGTACTTATTTTGGGGGAAACACGGTAATACGGTAAAATATAAATCATTAGTAACCTAAAAACTCTGTCATGGGACCCAGAAATTGAAGCCCCTTTGAAGGATTGCTTATTTGATTGGGGCTTTGATTTGGGAAGAGAAAAAGCCATATCCTGTGACAAGTTTTTTTATAATTGAAAGATACTACATCTCTATAAAAACGTTTTATTTCTAATCATATACATAATAAGAATCACATAGACCTACCAAAATTATAGCAAATATAAATTTTTATGATGTATTAATTAATTTCTTCTGTGTAAAATGAATCATGAAATTCTCTCTCCTTGCTTAGGAAAGGGCTCTAAGTGGTGAAGTTGGAAAATGGAAATAAATAGGGAGAAATTTGTGGAAAGGCCATCCTCCCGGAAAATAATGGATGTAATGAATAGTCTTACTTGTCCAGGGCTTCTATAAGAAAATATATTCTGAAAAGTATGAGACATTTTTGAAAGAAATTGAAAAAAACACAAAGAAATGGAAAGACATTCCGTGCTCATGGATTGGAAGAATCAACATAGTTAAAATAGCCATATTACCCAAAGCAATATACAGATTTAATGCAATCCCCATCAAAATCCCAATAGCATTTTTTAAAGAAATAGAACAAAAAATCATCAGATTTGTTTGGAACCACAAAAGAACCCGAATAGCCAAAGCAATCTTAAGAAAAAAGAACAATACTGGAGGTATCACACGCCCTGACTTTAGTTTGTACTACAGGGCTACAATAATCAAAACAGCATGGTATTGGCAGAAAAACAGACACATAGACCAATGGAATAGAATCGAGAACCCAGAAATAAAACCACATAAATATGGACAGATAATTTTTGACAAAGAAGCGAAAAACATACAATGGAGGAAAGACAGCCTCTTCAATAAATGGTGTTGGAAGAATTGGATAGCCATGCACAAAAGAATGAAACTGGACTGCTATCTGTCACCATGTACCAAAATTAATTCAAAATGGATCAAAGACTTAAGCATAAGACCTGACACAATAAACTGCATAGAAGAAAACATAGGTACTAAACTTATGGACCTTGGGTTCAAAGAGCATTTAATGAATTTGACTCCAAAGGCAATGGAAGTAAAAGCTAAAATAAACGAATGGGACTATATGAAACTTAAAAGCTTCTGCAAAGCAAAAAAAAAACATCGACAAAATAAAGAGGCAACCAATTGAATGGGAGAAGATTTTTGCAAACGGTGTCTCCGATAATGGGGTAATATCCAAAATATACAAGGAACTCATGAAACTCAACAACAAAAAAACAAAAAACCCAATTGAAAAATGGGCAGAGGACCTGAGGAGACAAATCTCCACAGAGGACATACAAATGGCAAATAGACATATGAAAAAATGCTCAACATCATTAATCATCAGAGAAATGCAAATAAAAACCACAATGAGGTATCACCTCACCCCCCCCAAGTCAGAATGACTATCATCAACAAGACAAATAGTAACAAGTGTTGGAGAAGCTGTGGAGAAAAAGGAACCCTCATCCACTGTTGGTGGGAATGCAGACTGCTGCAGCCACTATGGAAGGCAGTGTGGAGGTTCTTCAAAAAATTACGAATAGAATTACCGTATGACTCAGCAATCCCTCTCCTGGGTATCTACCCAAAAAATATGAAAACATTTATACATAAAGACACATGTGCTCCAATGTTCATTCCAGTTTTGTTTACGGTGGCCAAGACATGGAAACAACCAAAATGTCCTTCCATAGATGAATGGATAAAGAAGTTGTGGTATATATACACAATGGAATACTATTCGGCAATAAGAAAAAATGATATAGGAACATTTGTGACAACATGGATGGATATTGAGAGTATGATGCTAAGCGAAATAAGTCAGACAGAAAAAGCAGAGAACCATATGATTTCACTGATATGTGGTATATAAACCAAAAACAACAAAAGAACAAGACAAACAAATGAGAAACAAAAACTCATAGACACAGATAATAGTTTAGTGGTTACCAGAGGGTGAGGGGGGTGGAGGGTGAGAGATGAGGGTAAGGCGGATCAATATATGGTGATGGAAGGAGAACTGACTCCGGGTGGTGAATGCAGAATGGAATTTATAGATGATGTAATACAGAATTGTACACCTGAAATCTATGTAATTTTGCTAACAATTATCACTCCAATAAATTAAGAAATATATATATATAAAAGAAACCATATTCTAAGTTGTTATAAAAACTGACTAGGAATAACGTCATAGAATTATCGGTGTGAGGTGAACCTCTTGAAATTTTCCCTGGAATGTACAACAAATGGAACAACTATAATTCTACAAAGGACACCCTGTAGAGCAGACAGGCAACACTAAGAGGTGTGCAACTGAAATAACCTAAAGGTGGGCAAATTGGGTGAGCAGGGGAGGAGGGAAACAGGAAATGCAGAGACACTGGCTGCTGGGCACAGGACACAGACTGGAGCTTGGAGCTCCGAGCTCCCTGAACTCTAGAGCTACAGTAGTTGCCGGAGAGAAAAGAATTTGGATTGCTAGCGCTCCTCTTATGGCCAACAGTCCCACCAGAGGAATCAGCATATAACACTGTTGAACCCACACTCAAAGCAGAGATCTCAGAGCAAAGACTGAGGGAAGAAGGTTGAAGATGGTGGTTTAAGATCTCACTGCCAAGCAGAGGATGGAAGAGTTAGCCACGGAGCCTAGCAGCTGCCTCCCTACCCTCCCAGAGCTCACTCCACCCAAACGTGTCCAGTGCTAGAAGCAGAACAGTAGCAGTGTCAGATCAAAAGAACAGAATATTTGCAGTTCTGATAACTGTAGCCCACAGGCACAGATTTGTGGCCCAACTAGTTCTGATGAAGGGGAGGGAGCCTCAGGTGTAGTATTGGCTGTGCTGGTGGTTGCCACCATTGCTCAGAGCCACCTCTCACAACCCACTCTGCCCCTGTCCCTACCTACCTGGATGGATCCCTGCAGGTAAACAGAAATGCTGAAACACAAAGGCCCTGAATCTGGTGCAGGGAGAGACTCATAACTTTACAAGATCTCCACATTCCCCCACGGAAGCAGTGCCCTGAGACCCAGGTGACCTGCTCACAGAAGAGAAGACCACCTTCCAGGGAATTCCCCCATTGTGCGAGAAGCCGTAGCAGTGCAGAGAAAATATAAAACTAGAGCGTGAGAGAGAATATAATGCTGTACTGGGAGATAAAATAAAGCACTCAACCAAAAATTACTGGAAAGCTAAAGAAAGACCTCTTTCTATCAACCTGTTGCAGAACCCACTCCTGTAGATACCTAGGATGAGAAATAATAATTCATTAATTACCATGAATAACCCAGGTAACAAGGCAGCTCAGAAAGAAAATGAAAAGTCTCCAGAAAATGAACTTAAAGACATGGCAATTTGTGACTGAAATGACAGAGAATTCAAGGTTGCAATTCTGAAAAAACTCAACGAGATGCAAGAAAACACAGACAAGCACTTTAATGAACTCAGAAACACAATCAAAGAACTGAATGAACATTTTACCAAATATATTGAAAATTTTAAAAGGAACTAAATAGAATTTCTGAGATTAAAATCTCAACAAAAGAAATGAAGAATGAAATAGCCAGCTTAGGTAATAGAGCTGACCAGATGGAGAAAAAAAACAGTGACATTGAAGATAGAAATCTGGAAATGACACAAATGGAAGAAGAGAGAGACTTGAGACTTAAAAGAAATAAAAGAACTCTACAAGAAATTTCTGACTCCATCAGAAAGAGCAATATAAGAACAACGGGCATTCTAGAAGGAGAAGAGAGGGAGAAGGTAACAGAGTATATTAAAACAAATAGCCGATGAGAACTTCCCAAACCTGTTGAAAGAACTGGATTCTCGAATCCAAAAAGCAAATGGAATACCTGATTACTGGCCTTCGCCAAGACACATTATATTGAAGCTGTCAAAAATTAACGACAAAGAAAAAATCCTCAAGGCAGCCAGGGAAAAGAAGATGGTAACCTACAAAGGAAAACCCATTAGAATATCATCAGATTTTTCAGCATAAACTCTACAAGACAGGAGGGAGAAAAATCAATATTCAAACTATTGAAAGAGAGAAACTATGACCCAATAATGATATATCCAACAAAGATATCCTTTAGATATGAAAGAGGAATAAAGACCTTTCCAGATATACAGAACCTGAGGAAATTGTCTAACACATGACCTGCACTACAAGAAGTACTGAAGGAGGCTATTCGACCTAAAACAAAAAAGAAAAAGAATACAAAACTATGAATGGTATTATGAACAGACAAAGAGAAGCAGGAAGTAGCAACCCCTACACCAAATAGGACACTATGCACTTAAACAAAACATATGGGGTACAGAAGAAAAACAAAACTTAAAAAAAAAAAAAGAGAGAGAGAGAGGAAATAGACAACTTGCTACTGCAGTGCATAAGTCAACTCACAGCATAAATAGGGATAACTGGTGACAAACAAAACATAAAAGGGGAGAGAGTAAAGGTCGAAACTTGTGCAAGGAAACGGAAACAATAAGCATGCTGAAAAAAATGGAATACTCCAAATATGAAATTTTGTTTTACATAAACTTAATGGTAACCACTCAAAACAAAATCCAGCACTGAAATACATAACATAAAAAAAAGAAGAAACAGAGGGGAAAATCATAGAATGCCACCACACTGAAATAATAGACAGCATAAAACGGCAAAGAAACAATGGAGACACAGTCCTACCAGAAAACCAAAGATAGAATGATAGGAAATCCTCACATATCAATAATCACCCTAAATGTAAATGTACTGCACTCACCAATAAAAAGCCACAGAGAAGCAGATTGGACCAAAAAACTAAACCAAACCACATGCTGCCTCCAAGAGACACATCTCAGCTACAAGGACAAATATAGACTCAAAGTGAAAGGGTGGAAATTGACACTCTAAGCAAATGATATTCAGAGAAAAGCAGGTGTACCTATACTAATATCAGATGAAACAGACTTCAGGATAAAAAATGTAACAAGTGACATTGATAGACATTTCATATCTGTAAAGGGGACTATACAATAAAAAGACATAACACTCATCAATATTTATGCCCCAATCTGGGAGCACTGAAATATACCACGCAACTACTAACAGAACTAAAGGGAGAAATAGAAAAAAAACACAATTATAGAAGGGGACTTAAATACATTGATAGGTATGGATAGATCATCGAAACAGAAAATAAAGAAAACATCAGCCCTAAATGACACATTAGAGGCAATGGACATAACAGACATTTTATAGAGCACTTCATCCTAGACCATCAGACTATACATTCATTTCTAGTGTGCATGGGACATTCTCAAGGATAGAGCATATATTGGGACAAAAATCTAGCCGCAGTAAATTTAAGAAGACTGAAATCATACCAAGCATATTCTCTGATCACAAGGCTTTGAAATTGGATATCAACTGCAAAAAGAAAGCAGGAAAAAACACAAATACATGGAGATTAAACAACATACTTTTAAATAACGACTGGGTCAAAGGAGAAACAAGAGAAGAGATCAAAAGATACACAGAAATAAATGAGAATGAAAATACATCCCACCAAAAGTTTTGAGATGCAGCAAAAGCAGTTTTAAGAGGGAAATTTATATCATGACAGGCCTATCTCAAGAAACAAGAAAAATCCCAGATTAATAACCTCGCATTACACCTTAAAGAACTAGAAAAAGAATAATAAATGAAACTGAAAGTCAGCAGAGGGAGGAAACAATTAAAATCTGAGCAGAACTAAATGAAATAGAGAACAAAAAGACAATAGCAAAAATTAATGGAACGAAGAGCTGGTTCTTTGAAAAGATTAATAAAATTGACAAACACTTGGCTAGACTCACTAAGATAAAAAGAGAAAAGACACAAATAAACAAAATCAGAAATGAATGACGGGAAGTTACCACAGATCGGACAGAAATAAAAAGGATCATCCAAGAATACTATGAAGGATTGTATGCCACCAAATTCAATAACCTAGAAGAAATGGACATGTTCTAAAAAACATATACCTTCTTAGGCTGAATCACAAAGAATTGGAAAATCTAAATAGACCAATCAACTGTAAGGAAATTGAATCAGTCATCCTAAACTCAACCAAAAGCAAAAATCTGGGACCAGATGGCTTCATTAGTGAATTCTACCAAACATTCAAAGCGGATCTAATGTCTGTCCTACTCAAACTCTTCCAAAAAATTGAAGAAGAGAAAATACTTGGTAACTCATTGGTCTAATAAACTTAGACCGATGTTTATTGATCAAAATAAACCAATCAGTGTTAAGAAAATTCAATCAGTCAACCGAAACCTTTCCAAAAGCAAAAGTCTGGGACCATATGGCTTCACTAGTGAATTCTACCAAACATTCAAAGAGGAGTATCTAATACCTGTGGCTACTGAAACTCTTCAAAAACACTGAAGAAGAGATAATACTACCTAACTCATTTTATGAGGCCAACATTACCCTGATACCAAAACCTGGTAAGGATAACACACACACACACACACACACACACACACACACACAAACACACACACAAACACACACACAAACACACACCAATTACAGACCAATATCTCTGATGAATAAAGATGCAAAAATCCTAAACAAATTTCTAGCAAATTGAATGCAACATGCATTAAAAAAAGTATATGTCATGACCAAGTGGTATTCATCCCAGAGGCACAAGGATGGTTCAACATATGCAAATCGATCAATGTGACACACCACATGAAAAAAATAAAGGACAAAAATCATGGGTATATCGATAGGTGCAGAAAAATCATTTGACAAGATAAAACATCCACTCATGATTAAAACTCAATAAAATAGGTATAGAAGGAAAATATCTCAACATAATCAAGGCCATATATGACAAACCCTCAGCTACTATCATAATTAATGGTGAAAAACTGAAGCCCTTTTCTCTACATTCAGGAACATGACAGGGCTGTCCCCTATCACCTCTGTGTTTCAAAATAGTATTCGAAGTTGTAGCCAGAGCAATCAGGCATCCAAATTGGGAATGAAGAAGTTAAAGTGTCACTCTTTGCAGATGACATGATCTTATACATAGAAAATCCTAAAGACTCCACCGCAAAGCTATAAATGATGAATGAATACAGTAAATGAACACAGTAAAGTAGCTGGCTACAAAATCAATGTACAAAAGTCCATTGTATACTTACATACTAACAATGAAATCTGAGAAAAAGAAACAAACGAATGAACGAACAAAAACAACAACAACAAAACAATTCCTTTTGCAATGGCAATAAAAAGAACAAAATACATAGGAATAAACTTAACCAATGGTGTGAAAGACCTATACACCAAAAACTATAATACATTTTTAAAAGAAATTGAAGAAGACACAAAGAAATGGAAAGACATTCTGTGTTCATGGATTGGAAGAATCAACATAGTTAAAATGGCCACATTACCCAAAGCACACGCAGATTGAATTCAATACCCATAAAAATCCCAATGGCATTTTTTAAAGAAACAGAACAAAAAATCATCAGATTTGTATGGAACCACAAAAGATCCCGAATAGCCAAAGCAATCCTAAGAAGAAAGAACAATGCTTGAGGTATCATACTCCCTGACTTCAGCTTGTCCTAAGGGGCAACAATAATCAAAACAGTATGATATTGGCAGAAAAACAGACACACAGACCAGTGGAACAGAATTGGGAAACGAGAAATAAACCCACATAAATATGGACAGATAATTTTTGACAAAGAAGTCAAAAACACTGTGGAGAAAAGATACCCTCTTCAATAAATGGTGCTGGATGAATTGGAAAGTCACATGCAAAAGAATGAAACTGGACTACTATCTGCCACTGTGTACCAAAATTAATTCAAAATGGATCAAAGACCTAAACATAAGACCTGAAACAATAAACTGCATAGATGAAAACATAGGTACTAAATTTACAGACCTTGGGTTCAAAGAGCATTTTATGAATTTGACTCCAAAGGCAAGGGAAGTAAAAGCTAAAATAAATGAATGGGACTATATCAAACTAAAAAACTTCTGCACAGCAAAAGAAACCATCAACAAAATAAAGAGGCAACCCACCGACTGAGATAAGATTTTTGCAAACAACTCCTCCTTAAGGGGTTCATATCAAAAATATGGAAGAAACTCATACAACTGAACAACAAAAAAGCAAACAATAAAATAAAAATAATAAAAAAAAACTGGCAGAGGACCTGAATAGACATTTCTCCAAAGAGAACATACAAATGTCCAATAGACATATGGACAAATGCTCAACATCACTAATCATCAGAGAAAGGCAAATAAAAACTGCAATGAGATATCATCTCACACCAGTTACAATAGCTATTATCAAAAAGACAGATATTATCAGCAAGTGTTGGAGAGGCTGTGGAGAAAAAGGAACCCTCACACACTGTTGGTGGGAATGCAGATTGGTGCAGCTGCTATGGAAGGCAGTGTGGAGGTTCTTCAAAAAAATTGAGAATAGAATTACCATATGACCCAGCAATCCTTCTCCTGGTTATCTACCCCAAAAATCTGAAAACATTTATCCGTAAAGACATATGTTCTCTGATATTCATTGCAGCTTTACTTATGGTGGCCAAGACATGGAAAGAACAAAGTGTCCTTCAGTAGATGAATGGATAAAGAAGATATGATATTATATATATATATACACACACAATTGGATACTATTCTGCTATAAGAAAAGATGAAATAGTACTATTTGCAATGACATGGATTGATCTTGAGATTATTATGCTAATCGAAATAAGTCAGACAGAAAAACTCAGGAACAATATGATTTCACTGATATGTGGGATATAAAAGTGAAAACAACAAAAGAAAAAGACAAACAAATGAAGAAACAAAAACTGATAGACACAGACAATAGTTTATTGGTTACTAGAGAGTAAGGGGGTAGGAGGGTGGTATACGAGGGTAAAAGGGATCAAATGTGTAGTGATGGAAAGAGAACTGACTCTGGGTGGTAAAAATACAATGCGATATATAGATGATGTATTACAGAATTGTGCACCTGAAATCTATGCAACTTTGCTAACAATTCTCACCCCAATAAACTTAAATTAAAAAAAAAAATGTGGGAGCCGCCCAGGTGGCTTAGGCGGTTGGCGCTCCTTGATCCTAATGCTGAAGGCTGCCGGGTCGATTCCCACATGAGTCAGTGGGCTCTCAACCACAAGGTTGCTGGTTGGATTCCTCGACTCCCGCAAGGAAGTGATGGTGGGCTGTGCCCCCTGCAACTAACAATGGCAACTGGACCTGGTGCTGAGCTGCACCCTCCACAACTAAGATTGAAAGGACAACAACTTGACTTGGAAAAAGTCCTGGTAGTACACACTGTTCCCCAATAAAGTCCTATTCCCCTTCCCCTATAAAATCTTTTTTTTTAAAAAATGTGAGTTGGAAAATGAATGTTATCTTATTTCTGGAAGGTCTATGGTATGGCAGAGAATTCCAAAGGCTATATGCTCAATGGGACCTTGTTTATTTTCTGAAAAAGCACTAGCCCCTCTAACACCTTGGGGGTGCCAATCTCTGGCAGGGCTGCCCCATAGAAGCTTCACTCAGTAGCTTGCCATTGGAGAATAGTACCAGCTTACTGGGTGGAGGTCATATGTCCCCAATTCTAAGGTTTCCTCCATAATTTGTTTCAGACATTCTTTGAAGAGAAGCCCAATCCTAACTGTCATAGAAGATAACTGGCATATTTGCTGCTGATCACAATTGCCTAAAGGAGAGGTAAAGAGTAGCCGAAGGAAGGGAAAATATTGCAAAGGAGATTTCATGAACTCAGCAGGGGAAAATGAAAAGTACTATAGTTTGATTACCAAGCAATCAACTTACTCTACACACCACTGTACTTTTCACATTACCCTAATTATTGATTGCCTACTTTGCCACCCTTCTCTGCTACCTGGAAACCGTTCCTTAAGTAATTCAGTCCAGGCTTAGTCTGTCTTGAATAAACTCTTTTGTAATGTTGAGAATTTGTCACTGCAAGCCTCTACTTTCCTCCCACGTCACCTAAAAAGGATCCACACATATCATGCCTATGACCTAGAAAATATATGATGCTGTCATAAAACAATCATGATAGCTAAACTCATACCCGCTTAGAGGATCAAGTCACATGCCACCTTTACAAATTACAACATACCATGCCAACAACAACTAATGCTATGTTTGCACCAGATTTGCAGTGCTTGAAGTATCTGAAAGAAATTGGCTTCAGGCAAGAATTTAACATTGTATATCCTATTGCAAAGGAAATATAAATTTACTCAACAAAAAGAGCCCCAAATAATTCAATATGAATCAATACACTGTGCTTGAAACTGCTATGTGTTGAACAAGTCGTCAATTGACACAAATATGATACTTGACTTTCTCATGAATATTGCAAGAAAATGCACATGCAAAAGAGTCATCAATTGCATGGAGCAAGGCTGTGCTTGGTTCAGCCCTGTATTTTTCCACTAGTTTTGCTTGGTCTCTTTTACAGATTGAAGTGTTTTTTTTTCTTTTTCCTTTTTTCAATTTTGCATTCAAAAACAGAGAAAATGTGGAACAAGGAGAATTTTCAGTTGTCTGGAGTTACATGCCCCTAGGACAATGCCCCACTCTAAATTTCAAGTAGGAATGATTTGCTACACAATTATTTGCATTGAATATCCACAACTTAATAAAAACAGGAAATCCAAAATCAAACAAAAATGAATTACAAGGAAGCCCATTATTTCTATATGTTATGTTTTATATAGCTTTGTGAAAAACTCCTAATATACACATCATTAAAACGCATTTATTATCTTTGGGACTGGCTCAATTGGAAATCAGGATTCAGTTGATCTTTTGGTACCCTTAACACACCATCTTCCTCTGCCATATTTCCCTCAATACTTCCTTTTTCTTATCAATTTCAGATATGCAGAGCCTTCACAGTCTCTGAACTTACTCCCATCAAAATTTGTTCATTTAAAATGAGAGCTGATAAAATAGACTTATGTTAATGCCCAGTAATTCTCATATTTGTTATAATTAGATTTCCAGAAACATCTATTCTTCAAATAGATAACAAGAAGCTTCAAGGCAAAAAAAAAAATAAATAAATAAATAAATAAATAAATAAATAAATAAATAAAGGGGAAAAATATTTCCTAATTTTAAGATTTTAGCCGTCAACAATCCAGTAGAAAAGATATTTGGGTGAGAAAAGAGACCTCCCAGGAACCCCTAAAATTACTTGGCGTATTCATAAGATTAACTACGATTAATTGCTTAGATCTATATAACAGTGTATTTGGAACCAAGTTGCAAAGAGAATTCTACACCTTGTGACACCCTCCTTTGGGGAAATCACAGTAAAGCTAACAATATAATAAGGAAGGACATAAGTGAAGTTGAGCAAGTTATTTAACATCGTTGTGAGTCAGTTTCTTTACCTCTGTAATGTGTATAATAAGAATACCTACCTTGTCAGGTTGTTGTGAAGATTAAAGTATGTATACACACACACACTCACACACACACACACACACACACACAGAGAGAGAGAGAGAGAGAGAGAGAGAGAGAGAGAGAGAGAGAGAGATCCAAAACATGTATACACATATACACATTTTAAGAAAAAAACTGTATTAAAATTGTAATACTCAATATATACCGATAACAAAAGATGAATACAAGTCACGTTTGACTTCTGCTGTTACAAGAGGTGCTCAAAGTGGTTACCATCAGTGTCCAGACACTTGTAACTCTATTGCTTGGGCAATGCTGACGAAAGTGTCCACTTATATACATTTTTTGGCACCCCCGGTATATATTACAGAGCAGAGTGCCTGAAAAATAAGAAGTGCTTGACAAACCATGGTTTTTATTACAAGTTTACCCACATATAAGGAATTCAGAAAATAGCTGAATTGTCGTAACAAGTGATAGTAAAGTATTAGCGGAAAGCTAGGTCAAAAGGAAGTCCATTACAACCTGGCACAGAATGCCGTGAAACCACACTCCTGACTGACCCAATGTTCTAGGACCTGTGCTAAGTGGTATCATGGCCCAGATTCAAGGTACCACCCCTCAGTCTATTCACCCTGACCATGCACACAAAGATGTACTGAAAAAGCAGTAAGGGCAGTAAAAATCCACTTGGCAGAGAAATACCTGTGGAATAAAACTCAAAAGAGTTTCAGTGCACAAAGTTTCCTATAAGCCATCCCCAACATGAGCCACTGATATGCTACAGTGTGGAGGCACAGATTTTTACTCAATATTTCCCAAATTTCTTTGGAATCTTACTTCACTTTTTCCAGGTCTTGTGCATGCCCATTATTTCTCTATGAATTTGTCAGTACACAGTGTGTTTGTTCACAGGCTGTATTTATTTCATCTCCTTTGCCCTGGGGCATATCTCAAGAAAAAAAAAATGTCCTGTGTGCACAGACAACTCAATTGATTAAACTTGTTGATGGCTCTGTCGCACACGTTTGATGTTTGCATTGCAAATGTGTCTCAGATATTATTCCCAAGTTGGTTCTGAGTTCTCTTGAATAGCTACATGTGTAAATTCTTCAATAATGCTGACTTTAAATCTTTTCCAAAAAGATACACAAATATCTTAACAAAAAACTTTACCTGAAGTTAGATGCTGAAAAGAAAAATATATGACAGTGATTTCATTTGTGTATGTGTATGTGTGTGTGTGAACCAGATTTTTTTCTACTTGGAAAAAACAATCAAGAAACTTCAAACAGAAAATACTGCTAAATTTTCAACCTTTACCTGACCTTTGCCTTGGAACTAGCCAAATCTTTTTTTTTTTTACAGTATCAGTGAGATATAATTGATATATAACATTATGTATGCCTAAGGTATACAAAATGTTGATTTGATACACGTATAAATTACAAAATGATTACCACCATAGTATCTGCTACCACCTCCATCCCATTTATGATACCATTTCTTGTTTTACGTCAAGAACATTCAAGATTTACTCTCTTAGCAGTATTAAAGTACAGGATACAATATTATTAGCTATAACCACCATGCTGAACATTAGATCCCCAAATTTGTTAATCTTATAACTGGGAGTTTTTACCCTTTGAGCAATATCTCCCCATTTCCTCTGCTCCCAGGCCGTGGTGATCACCACTACACTTTCTGTTTCTCTGAATTTGTCCTTTTCAGAATCCACATATAAATTATATCATACAGTACCAAATATTTTTAAAATAGGTTTTAAGAACTGACATGAAGAATAAGAAAATCACTTTAAATGGAGCAAGAAGAAATAAAAATCTCTGGTTTCTTAAATATGAAATTTCCCTAGCTGTGGAAGATCCCAAATAAAAACGAACATATGAGATGAAATTATCATGGACATGAACATATTATCTCTATGAAACAAAATTTCAAAAAATAAATAATTCAGCCAATGAAAAATAAACTAGTATTTCTCAAGTATCGACTAGTGCTGTAACCATCTATTCATTAATTCCACAAATATCTTTTGAGTTACTATGATGTGCCCTGCACAGTTAAAGGACTCTTTAGAGATAAAACAATGAACAAGACATATATGATCCTTGACCTCACAGACCTTAAATTCTAGCAGGCAAAATAGACATTAAACAAAATTGAATAAGTAAATAATTAGTGTGTCAATTGGTTATATGTATTAAGCAGAAAAATAAAGCAAGAAGATGTGTACTTCCAGAATGTGACTGTGGGGATGGGCAAGAGATGTAAATTTGAATAACATAACTGAAGTATCACTGAGAACTTGATCTTTGAGCAAAGGCTTGAAGGAATAGAGAGAGCAAAGAATGCAGGAAAAGATTCCAGACCAAGAGTAGCATAAGGCAGGCACTATGAAGAATGGGAGAAAAGTGGAAAACATGGATATTGTCCTAGAGGAAATTACTACCTGGGTGGGTAGGAAAAAACATATACAATTAAATGTTCCCAGAGCACCCTGTGCTTACCTCTTGGTGCTTTGCACGTTGTATTTTAACTGCCCACTTACTTGTCTATCTTCCCTAATAGACTGTGAGCACCTTGAGGAAGGGGTCATAGTTTATACATTTGTGTGTGTGTATGTGTGTGTGTGTGTCCTCAATATCAAACACAGTATCTGACAGAGTAGGTGCTCAATAAACTCACGAATATGAATCGATTTAAAGAACAATATGAAAAGTATAGGTCTGTGTTTTTCAAAGTACAAATTTCCCCATAAAGTTTAGAAAATTAAAACATAAGTGAGAGTTGGAATTATTGAGCTAAGCTTCATGGAGGAAAAAGCACTTTGGATTAGTGATGGGAATGGTGTGTATTGAGATAGGAGAAGTAATTCTCTCCTCCAGCACCACAAAGCTGGAAAACTGCTTATTTCATAATAAGCTAGAGAAGTGTACCATTTCTCAGATGACATACTGAAGATCTAGTGACTATGAGATTAAATTCACCATGGAAGATGTTGACCCCAAGAAGAAATATACCTGCCAGAAAGGACTCCTTGTGGTTAACAGGGCCCAAATTCATAATCAGTGTCTAGCAGCCATTGTTTACAGAGGCCTCTCATGCACACTGTGTATCCGGGAAAAGCCACAGGCCAAGCTGCCAAGCTTCCTGTACTGTGTTCCTGCTCTCTGAGCCAACCCTTGTAAAAAAATTCCTGGAATCATATTTTGACAACAGGCTGAGACCTGCCCAGCTATATATTTCTTTGCATCTTTACTGACCAATCAGAGTGGTTCCATAATGACCAATCAGGAAACGTGATTTCTACCAGTCAGGACAGTTCTTTTTGGGCCAATCAAACTATGCAAATTTGGACTCCTCATTTGCATAAAAATAGACCAAACAGGGACCAGGGTGGGCACTTTCTCTAGTCAGTGGGCCGCTACTTTGTCTTGGGAGAGCACACTTTTGGTTTCCACTGGAGGCTGGATTTCTTTAGTTTGCAAACTGTTTACCTGAATAAAGTCTTTCCCTTTCCTGTACCCCAGATTGGGGACTCTTTTTGATATAAGACTGACAATGAGGAAAAACTGAGGGTTGCTAGATGGGCGGGGGGGGGGGGTGGGGGGGAGGGTGAGGGGATTGGAGGGCAGTCGGTGACCACAGGATGGCCACGGGGTTTGAAAATTAATCTGGGGAACGTAATTTGGTGGTTACCAGAGCGTAAGGGTGTTGGGGGGTGGGGGATGAGGGTGAGGGGGATCAAATGTATGGTGATGGAAGGGGAGCTGACTCTGGGTGGTGAACACACAGTGTGATTTATGGATGATGTGATACAGAATTGCACAACTGAAATCTATGTAATTCTACTAACAATTGTCACCCCAATAAATTAAAAATAAATTAAAAAAAAAAGACTGTTGGCAATGAACTTTTGTTGACAAAGATGAACTTTAAGCCTGAAGTACAGAGCCCCCCCACCTATAAGCATACCCCACTAGAATCCATATTTCTTAGATCCTTTTAGCATTAAAGCTATTGGTTAATCACTCCTTCTAGGAGCCTGTATCTTTCTACATAAGTTCTGTGAAATCAGTGAGGCTAGAGCAACCTAATGACAAACTTTAATCAAAACGTTAACTCCAAAATTTAAACTGAAAGAATCTTGATTCAGTGAATCTGAAAGGCAGACATTCCTCAGTGCACTGAAACATTAGGAAAGAGCCTTGTCAAGTGCCTTCTAGTATCATCATCATTTTATTTCATTATTATCTGGTCAGGGTGCAGATTTATATTTCAGCCCCTTCTATGCTTGAATATAAAAATTCTTTCTGCCAATTTTGCTGATTTCTATTTACCAGCCATTGATTTTTCTAGTCTGTTTCTAAATGGAGCTTGAAATTAACATGTCTTTTCCTTTTATTCACTTTCCTCTATCTTGGCAGCATCAATAAACAGTCCAGAATGAGGACCTGATTTGTGGGTACAGGATGAGTGTTGCCATTGGAATTATTCTGCTCTGGCATTCATGGCAGGGTGAGTTAAAATCAGATTACCCTGGTTAGGAAAGAAAAACATGTTCCACCCCATTTTCCCTGCTCATAATCCTGTACATATCCTAAATTTCAGAGAGTTAAAAAAACTAAAGCATCCTTAGAGGTCTGCATATGGACAAAATAAAGATTGGGAAAGAATTTTGAATTGGATGTGGAATTGAGGGAACGACATTCATGTCTGTATGTTTAGATACAGCTAATTTGAGAGTAGTGATGATAATCCTTATATTAATAAAGGGTTTTTAGGAGTATCTAAAATTACAGGGGTAAACTACTTAAAATAATGATTTTTCAAGCTATCTTATACATACCAGAAAAATTCATTTGCTAATATCAATTTTTTTTTGTCAAATCAAGTTTTGTATCCTTTGTTCAACATATTCACTGTCCCTCCCTATAGGAAGATAAGATTACATACCTTTACCCTATTGTCTTCTAGACATATGACTTGCTTTGACCATTGCAACATGAGTGGCAGTGATGTATGCTGCTTCCTAGAACTTTTAAGCTCAAAGGATCTAATACCTTGCTCTTTTCCTTCTGAAATAAAATTTTCAATGTCTCAGATAGAAACTGTTCCTTTAGCCTATATCCTTGAGTGAAGGGAACATGGAGCAGAGCTGCAGCCAACTTGCAGAAACTACTGAGAAATCAGTCTTTGTTTTTGTAAGCCACTGCAATCTTGGGGTTGTTTATTACTGCAGCATAACTTAACTGAAGCTAATATAACTTCTAGGAGGCAAAAGAGTATATATGCTTGAAGGTAAGGAGACTTTATTAAAAAAAAACATATAGTTATGTATATAAATGTTTCTACACACATACACATTTTAAAGTTTCTTACTTTGAAGTCCCATTTATATTGCTCTACTATCTCTAGTTGTTTGGTTGTGAATTTGCCTGTCTTTTGTTTCTATGCTGTATCTATCTTGGCATTGAAGTTTCCCATATGTTTCATAATTTTTACTTTTGAGCTTGAGTTCCATGGAGATGTAAGCATATTTTCTGCAGAGGACACAAAATAGACCATGGAATACAATGGCCTTCTCTGCCATGGTTTCATAGATGTTCCTGGTTGAGTACTAAAAGATTCACCATTTCCAAAACAGTTTTTACATTCATTTATTAACTCTAGGTCTCTAAAACTCAAAGACAGGGTTCCAGTTTCTATCATGTGACCTAAAGTTTAGGGGAATTAGTGAATTAACTGCAAGACCCTAGGCCAGCCAGCAGAGATTTTTCTGGTAACTATTCATAAATGACAAATTGCTTTCCTTGCTCTGGGAAACATGTATTAGGTTGGTGAAAAAGTAATTGCAGTTTAAAAGGTTAAAAATTACAGAAACCGCAATTACATTTGCACCCACTTATAGGAATCCTGATCCCTGCTCCTTGTCCTTTAAAGGTCTTGTGATTTTGATAATAGGCCAGAAGCAGAGTTACAATGTAGCTAATGAAGCTTAGGTTTCAGGGCCTCACTTGCATGTCATCCTTCCATGGTCCAAAGATGGCCATAGAATTGTGTCCATATCCTCATGGATTCAGATGAAATTGAAAAGTAAGATAATGTTTAAGGAAATCTTTCTAAATTTTATAAGTGTCAGGTCTCAGAAAAATGAAAATTGTGCTCCCAGCCTTTGAATCATCAGATTCCCAGAGCCTAAGGTAACGGGTGTTCAGAATCCAAGTCCTTCATGTTCTATGTAGTTTCAACTATCACTCACCACTTTAGCTGCAGTTTCTTTTTAATTTCCAACATCCAGAGATAACCCTTCTGTGCTTTCACATTTGGCTATACACATTTAAAACATATATTTTATCCAGCATTTCATTTGTTTGTAGTGGTAGAGTATTCCCTTTCTTCTCAGTCCACCATCTTGGCCAGAATTTACACTAAATTATACAGGGCTTCTCAACAACATAGCTTCTCAATAGATATGATTTAATAATGATCTTAATGCCCAACCTGAGTCCATTTTGAGAATACAAAATAAGAAAAAAACCAAGATCTTTGCCCTTCAGGTACTTATAATTTAATTGAGACTATAAGTCTAACCTCTACAAAATAGTTAAAATAATTTAACTGAAGTACACAAAAACATTCCTTCAAGTTGGTAATTACCATAAGAGTCAGGAAGTTCTGACATATAATGAGGATTAACTAGAAGAGAAGAAATCATCCACACTAATATTTTGTTGATATCTAAGATGTCTCAGTTTGCATTCTAATCACTTTTGTGCATCTTATTTGGAATCCTTCCAAGGCCTCCCTATTCCTTTTGCACAGGGGAGTTTAGAATTAGGCACATTACGCTAGTAGAAAGTATGAAAATTTTTCAGAAAAAAACACACAGAAGGACTATAATCACTTAGGATTTAAAAATAATGGAAAATGTTATTTAAAGCCAAATCACCCATGGTAAGGATAAAAAAAAATTATGTCAGAGTTGGAAATATCTTAAAGGTCAACAAGACAATGCTTTTATTGTATAGGTGAAGAAATTAAGAACAAAAGAGACTAAATGGCAGTACCTGGTTCTATACTCCTACTTTGTGTCCTAGACTTGTATTATAATGTGACAGTGGAAAAATGTGTCATTTGGCCAAATGGAAGAGGTTATCTTCAGGTTTCTTTCTGCATTTTAAAACAGTTGTAAAGGCAACCTCATTATAAAAGACAAAAAACTAGCAGACAAGTTGAATATAAAATATTTCGAAACAAACTGACTTTGACTCACTAGCCTGATTTAGTGAGATTTACATGAGCAGGGACACACATTTTCAAGGGATTTTTACATACTCTAAAACTTTAAAAAAATGTTTTTTAATTGTTTCCATTTTGAGCATTTAAGAACTTATATGAGTAGATATTTAGTTTGGTTTTCTCCCACATATGTTTGTCTTTTGGGAAGATCTGAAATGCTGTCGTCTCAGGAGAAAGTTCACAAAGGGACTGGTTACACAGTTCGGGTAATTTGATAGATTATTTTCACAGAGCTCAGGACCTTGGTGCCCTTTATATAGAGATAGGAAGAGCTCCATAAAGGACACCAATGACTTCCACACTCACAACTGACCATTTAGAAATGACAAATATATATATATATATATATATATATATATATATATATATATATATATATATATATATATATATATATAAATACTTAAGTTTTCCTGAAGATAATTTTCTCTCTCAAGAGGCCAGACTAGAATAGTGCCAGTAGAACCAATAAAATAACATATCCTGAGAAAAATCACAAAGAGAGAAAAATAATTCCACCCTGACAATGTTCCCCAATAGTATAAGAGAAAGTTACAATGAATGCAGGATATGGTGGGGAGATGTATAAGGCAGCAAGTAAACAGAGGTAGGAGTGAAGAGCACAGACTTTAGAGTCAGCCAATACAGGGACTGAATCCCAGTTGCCTGATTTATGATGTTATGAGTTAGTTACTTAAATTCTGTGATTCTCTGTGCCTGCATCTATTAATATAAATTTAAAGTATCTCCTTGGAAATAATCTGGATAAGATGCTTAATATAGTACATGGTACATAATAAGCACCCAGTGCACACCAGTTTTTATTGTTATTCATAATTAAATATAAATATAAGAATACATTCCAAAGCCTTGTAATGACCCCGTTAATACAGCTCTTCACATTCATGAGTAATCACAATTTTATTATATTTTTAAATAAAGTAAGCTTTCTTAGTACTCCCTTCATGGAGTTCCTATGAGGATAAAATAAGATAATACGTATAAAGTGCTTTGTACAGTGACTGGCACATTGTAAGCACTCAATAAACAGCCACTGTTTTTATTCATAAACTGACTGCTGGCTCCAGATTCATTTGATGGAACCTTATTCATGGAAGCAATTGTAAAGTGGCTGCAAGGGCTATATCTTATTGTAATGTCAGTGGAAAAACCACAACATGACTCAGGTCTCTGTTACCATGGAGTCTCAATGGGGTGCATATAAGAGAGAAATAATCTATTTAATAATCCTATCTAAACAGACATAAATAAAAAAAAGTAGTCACACTACATCCAGTGAAACAGATATATTTCCAACAATTACCAGGAGATGAGCCACAGAAAAGATAGAGCTGGAAACGATCTTAAAGAAGCAATGATATTTGAAGAGTGGGAAATGAACCTCACAAATACAACCGACTTCCTGTTTTCTGGCTTTGGATGTCTGTATCTGACTGACATTACTGTAGCTTCATTGATAAAGTTTGGCTCTAGCTCCTTCTAGAACCTGGTCACTAATTCAATATATAGTTTGGTTAGAACTCTAACAAGAGTGAGAAAGACAAAAAAAAAATAAATAAAGATGGTATAGGGTACCATGAAGTGGTATATAAATTTGTGGTAAAAATTATATTTATTATTGTTATTATTATTATTTTAATTAAAATGTATTGGGGTGACAATAGTTAGTAAAGTTCCAGTGTACAATTCTGTAATACATCATCTATATATCACATTGTGTGATGTAAAAATTATTTTAAAAGGAAGAACTTTTTACAAGAATGTACTTATAGTAGGATCTCAGAGCCTTGAGTGAATGACACTAAAGCTATAGAAGATACCACCACTTCCAAAACACAAACAACTTGCATTAAATGAATTTTGGTCAAAAAATTATGCTGGGGTTCAAAAAAGGTTGATATTTTTCTCAAGGCCAACAATGTCACACAAGGTAGAATACTGGCTATTAAAAGAAATTAATGAATATTTGATGTTAAATATATGTACAGAAAGACAGGAAAGGTCACTCAAGTTGCCTTCAGATATCAAACTTAATAAAGAAGGGTAAGGAAATCCAGTGAGTTTCCTGTGTGAGAAAGAATGGGATGATAACATGGGAGACTTCTTTTTTCTTTAAATAAAATTTATTGGAGTGACAATTGTTAGTAAAGTTATATAGATTTCAGGTGTACAATTCTGTATTACATCATCTATATATCACATTGTGTGTTCACCACCCAGACTCAGCTCTTTTTCCATCACCATATATTGGACCCCAGATCACCCTCATCTACCACCTCCTCCCCCCTTACCCTCTGATAACCACTAAACTATTGTCTGTGTCTATGAGTTTTTCTTACTTCATTTGTTTGTCTTGTGGTTTGTTGTTTTCAGTTTTATATCCCACATATCAGTGAAATCATATGGTTCTTGACTTCTGTCTGACTACTTCGTTTAGTATAATAATCTCAGGATCCCATCCATGTTGTCGCAAATGGTACTACTCCATCTTTCTTATGGCAGATAGTATTCCATTGTGAATATATACCATATCTTCTTTATCCAATCATCTATTGAAAAACACTTGGGTTGTTTCTATGTCTTGGCCACCGTAAATAAAGCTGCAATGAATATCTGAGCACATATATCTTTGCAGATAAATGTTTTCAGATTTTTTGGGGTAGATACCCAAGAGAGGGATTGCTGGGTCATATGGTAATTCTATTCTCAACTTTTTGAGGAACCTCCACACTGCCTTCCACAGAAGCTGCACCAGTCTGCATTCCCACCAACAGTGTATGAGGGTTCCTTTTTCTCCACAGCCTCTCCAACACTTGTTACTATCTGTCTTGTTGATGACAGCCATTCTAACTGGAGTGAGGTGATATCTCATTGTGGTATTTATTGGCATTTATCTGATGATTAGTGATGTTGAGCATTTTTGTGTATGTCTAGGGCCATTTGTATGTCCTCTTTGGAGAAATGGCTATTCAGGACCTCTGCCCATCTTTTGATTGGATTGGTATTTTTTTGTTGTTCGTTTGTTTTTTTTTTTTTTTTTTTGGTATTGAGTTCCATGAGATCTTGGCATATTTTTGATAGGAGACCCTTATCGAAGGAGTTATTTGCAAAAATCTTCTCTCATTCAGTTAGTTGCCACTTTATTTTGTCAGCGGTTTCTTTTGTTGTGCAAAAGTTCTTTAGTTTGATATAGTCCCATTCATTTATTTTAGCTTTTACTTCCCTTGCCTTTGGAGCCAAATTCATAAAATGCTCTTTGAAACCAAGGTCCATAAGTTTAGTATCTATGTTTTCATCTACACAGTTTATTGTTTCAGGTCTTATGTTTAGGTCTTTGATCCATTTTGAATTAATTTTGGTACACTGTGACAGACAGCAGTCTAGTTTCATTCTTTTGCATGTGGCTTTCCAATTCTCCCAGCACCATTTACTGAAGAGGATATCTTTTCTGCATTCTATGTTTTTGGCTTCTTTTTTTTGAAAATTACCTGCCCATATTTATGTAGGTCTATTTCAGGTTCTCAATTTTATTCCATTGATCGGTGTGTCTGTTTTTCTGCCAATACCATACAGTTTTGATTATTGCTGTCCTGTAGGACAAGCTGAAGTCAGGGAGTATGATACCTCCAGCATTGTTCATTTTTCTTAGGATTGCTTTGGCTATTTGGGGTCTTTTGTGGTTCCATACAAATCTAATGATTTTTTTTTTCTGTTTCTTTAAAAAATGCATTAGGATTTTGACGGGTGTTGAATTCAATCTGTATATTTCTTTTGGTAATATGGCCATTTTAACTATGATGATTCTTCCAATCCATGAACACAGAATGTCTTTCCATTTTTGTGTGTCTTCTTCAATTTCTTTAAAAAATTTCTTATAGTTTTTGGTGTATAGGTCTTTCACACCATTGGTTAAGTTTAATCCATGTATTTTATTCTTTTTGTTGTTATTGCAAAAGGAATTTTTGTTGTTGTTGTTGTTGGTTCATTCATTTTTTTTCTTTTTCTGAGATTTCACTGTTAGTATATAAAATACAATGGACATTGGTACATTGATTTTGTAGCTGGCTACTTTACTGTATTCAATTATTGTTTCTAACAGCTTTGTGGTGGAGTCGTTAGGGCTTTCTATATATAACATGATGTCATTTGCAAAAAGTGACACTTTAACTTCTTCATTCCCAATTTACATGCCTTCTATTTCTTTCTCTTGCCTGAATGCTCTGTCTAGGACTTCGAATGTTATGTTTAAAGGCAGCGGTGATAGGGGATAGCCCTGTCATGCTCCTGAATGTAGAGCAAAGGGCTTCAGTTTTTCACTGTTAATTATGAGAATAGCTGAGGGTTTGTCATATATGGTCTTTATTATGTTAAGGTATTTTCCTTCTATACCTATTTTATTAAGTGTTTTAATCGAAAATGGATGTTGTATCTTGTCAAATGCCTTTTCTGCATCTACTGATATATTATATCATTTTTGTCTTTTATTTTGTTTATGTGTTGTATCACATTGATGGACTTGCATATGTTGATCCATTTTGTGCCTCTGGGATGAACCCCACTTGGTCATGATGTACAATTTTTTTAATGCATTCTTACATTCAATTTGCTAGAAATATGTTTAGGATTTTCACATCTGTATTCATCAGACATATTGGTCTGTTTTTTTTGCTGTTGTTGTTGTTGTTTGTGTGTGTGTGTGTGTGTGTGTGTGTGTGTGACACTTTCCAGGTTTTGGTATCAGGGTAATGTAAATGACCTCATAAAATGAGTTACGGAGTATTCTCTCTTTTCAATTGTTTAGAAGAGTTTGAGTAGGACATGCATTAGATCCTATTTGAATGTTTGGTACAATTTACTAGTGAAGGCATCTGGTTCCAGACTTTTGCTTTTGGGAATGTTTTGGATGATTGATTCAATTTCCTTACTGTTCATCGATCTATTTAGATTTTCCAGTTCTTTGTGATTCAGCCTAGGAAGGCTATATATTTCTAATAAAATGTCAATTTCTTCGAGGTTATTGAATAGGTGGCGTATAATCTTTCACAGTATTCTTGGATGATCCTGTGTATTTCTGTGGCATCCGTGAAACTTCCCCTCTTTCATTTCTGATTTTGTTTGTCCGTGTCTTTTTTCTTTTTAATCTTAGTGAGTCTAGCCAAGGGTTTATCAATTTTATTAATCTTTTCAAAAAACCAGCTCTGTGTTACATTAATTTTTTCTATTGTCTTTTTGTTCTCTATTTAATTTAGTTCTGCTCTGGTTTTTATTATTTCCTTCCTTCTGCTGAATTTGGGTTTCACTTGTTCTTCTTTTACTAGTTCTTTAAGGTATAACATGAGGTTATTTACCTGGGATTTTTCTTATTTCTTGAGAGAGGCCTGTAATGATATAAATTTCCCTCTTAAAACTGCTTTTGATGCATCCCAAAAATTTTGGTAGGATGTATTTTCATTCTCATTTATTTCTATGGATCTTTTGATCTCTCCTCTTATTTCTTCTTTGACCCAGTCGTTCTTTAAAAGTATGTTGTTTATCTCCACATACTTGTAGTTTTTCCTGCTTTCTTTTTGCAGTTGATATCAAATTTTGAAGTCTTGTGATCAGATAATATGCTCGGTATGATATTAAATTTCTTAAATTTGCTGAGGCTACATTTATGTCTCAATATATGGTCTATCCTTGAGAATGTCCCATGTACATTAGAAAAGAACGTATAGTCTGATTTTCTAGGATGAAGTGCTCTATAAATATAAATGATGTCCATTTCATCTAATGTGTCATTTGGGGCTGATATTTCTTTACTTTCTGTCTGGATGATCTATCTATAGCTGTCAATGATTTTCCATTCTCTTGTGCTGGTTCAGATCTTTACTCTCTCCCCCTTTCTGTTTTTGCTGTCATACATTACCCCTATTTATGCTGTGAGTTCATTTCTGCTCTGCAGTAACAAGTTGCCTGTTTCCTCTCTTTTTTTAAGCTTTTTTTTTCTTCTTTATCCTATATGTTATGTTTAATCTCTAGTGTCTTATTTGGTGTAGGAATTGCCATTTCCTGTTTCTCTGTGTCTCTTTGTAATACTACTCATGGTTTTGTAATCTTTTGCTTTTTTGTTTCAGGTCGAATAGTTTCCATCATTATTTCTTATAGTGCAGGTCATGTGATTGAAAATTCCTGTAGCTTCTCTGTGTCTGGAAAGGTTTTTATTTCTCCTTCATATCTAAAGAATATCTTTGCTGGATATATTATTCTTGGGTCATAATTTCTCTCTTTCAATTGTTTAAATATTTTATTCCACTCCCTCTTGGCTTGTAGAGTTTCTGCTAAAAAATCTGGTGATAATCTAATGGCTTTCCTTTTGCAGGTCTTTACCGTCTTCTTTTTTCTGGCTGCCTTGAGGATTCTTTGTTTGTCATTAATTTTTGACAGCTTCAGTACAATATGTCTTGGAGAAGGCCTGTTGGGATTGAGATAATTAGGTGTTCTATTTGCTTCTTGGATTCCAGTAATTGTTGGTGGAATGCTTTATTTTCTCTTCTACTGCTGCCTATTATTCTCTCTCACACTGTAGTGTTATATTTTCTCTTCACTGTTCTGACTTCTCACACAAAGAGGTGTGGCTGGAAGGTGGGCTCAGAACTGCATATATTCCGTTCTTTTGATCTGACACTACTATCTTTCCACTTCTATCACTGGGCAGGTGGGAGTGGGACAAGCTCTGGGATTGTAAGGAGGGTTTGGCTAGGCTCTGCACCTGTTTTCCATCCTCTGCTTGGCTTAAACTGTCATTTTCACTCTTGTTCCCTAGTCTTTGCTCTGCAGTGTCTGCTGTGAGTATTGGGCTCAGCCGTGTTACATGCTATTCCCTCAGATGGGACTGTGGGCCATAAGGGAAGTGCTAGCAGTATGAATTCTTCCCTCTCCATGGGATACTTTTAAAGGAAATGGATACATTTAGTATTCAGAGCTTTGCTATGATGATTTGTGTATTTAGCAAAAAAATTGTGTAAAATTAATTAACCTATAATTTATAGATAATAATAATCCCTTCTCCTTGAAAAGATTAATTGGAAAGGTTTACCTTCACAGATAAGATCTTGGGTTACACAAATTTCTACTGCCACAGAAGCAGCACTTATGTTTGTTTAGGCATCAAATTAAGAACAGTTATATATGGGAGATATTGTCACAATGCCAGATGTCCCATTGGTGACAAGTCATTGAGTCCTTTCCTGTAGTCAATTGCATTGTTGCAAATGTTTGTGTTACGAGATTTGAAACAAAATTACATAGAAAGAACTGGTCTATTATTTTCCCCTGTTCTCTTTAGAACAGACACAGGCAATTGAATACCCTAAAAGGAGAGAATATCCCTAAAGGATAATCTACCCCAGCAGAAGAGTTACCATCTCTCAAAATACCTGTCCACATACAGTTTCAGGGCTTTGCATGAGAGAGCAGTCCAACACCCCACTATTGGTATGTCTGGAATATCTTCTCTTCAGTATGTTAATGTCATTAAATTATATACTTTTGCAACTAGATTATTTTATCTGTGTTCAAGAGGAGATAGGAGGAACTTAATGTGATGAATATACTCATAGCTTCACTGAAAAACACCCTTTTTACTTTATTTTATTTAATTATTGTTTTCAGTTATGGTTGACATACAATATTATTTTATATTAGTTTCATGTGTACAGCAGTGTGGTTAGCCATTTATATAATTTTTGCAGTGGTCACTCCAATTAGTCCAGTAACCATCTGGCACTATGCATAGTTGCTGCAACATTTGCGACAACATGGATTGGCCTAGAGGGTATTATGCTAAGTGAAATAAGTCAGAAAGAGAAAGACAAATTCCACACAATCTCACTTATATATGGAATCTAAAAAAACAAGATAAACAAACAAAAAAAAACAGAAAAAGACTCATAGATACAAAGAACAAGCTGATGGTTCGCAGAGGGAAAAGTGATTGAGACGCTGGGTGGAAAAGGTGAAGGGGTTAAGAAATACAAATTGGTAGTTACAAAATAGTCACAGCAATGTAAAGTACAGCATAGAGAATATAGTCAAAAACACTTCCTAGGAGTTCGGGTCAAGGTGGCTCAGTAGGCAAACACTGTGCTTACCATCTCTCACAACCATTATCATACTTACGACTAAACTACAAAAGAACCTTCATTGAGAATCACCTAAAATTTTGCTGAACCAAAGCCCTATAACCAGAGACGTGCAGAGGAAGCGACCTCAAGACTGGTAGGAGGGGCAGAAGTGTGGAAGGAGCTAGTCCGAAGCCCTATTCTGACCATTAAAAATTGGGAGGGATATCTCGGCTGTGGAGGTCACCCTCCCAGAGGAACAAGAGGTCCCACCTCCTCCTTAGCCCAGGGTTCCAGTGCAGGGGAGAGAAGTTCCCATAATTTCTCATTGTGAAAACCAGCGGAGAATGTGACTGAGTGAGACAGAGAGCGCTGCACTCCCAGGAGCTCCTCTTAAAGGGACAGCACACAGACTTACTCACCAATGCAATCACTGGCTCTGATCTCCAGCACTGGGGCAGCAGCTAGAGAGGTGACAGGGACATGCGGTGGGGAACTCAGTTGTCTGGCTTTGGGACGGGGATGGAGGGATAGCTTTCTCCTGGATGAAGAAGCTGGCAGAGCCCATTGTTTCTTTATTGAGCCCTTCCTCCTCCCAGCGTGTGGATGCAGGCACTGCCATATTTGAGTCTCCATCAAGCTGGCTATGTCATTCTTTCAGACATTGTGATTCAAGACTGTTGATTCAAGACCACGCCCTACCCAACTTTTGGGCACACCTAGCTGCTTTCAGTGGCTTTTTCATGCAAACTGCCTACGCTGGCTCAAGCTGCAGACTTTCCTAGGATCTATCAAACGTTCATGGATGGAACCCAGATAAGCAGCATCTGACTTGAGTGTGTCCCATACATCTGGCTGAGCAGCCCTAAGCCCAGAACTAGCAGCAGGTGACCTTCATTCGGGGTTTGGCCTTGCAAGGTGCTTTCAAGTATGGCATGGTTAGTGGCCATCTATGGATAGTGTTTTGGCTCCTGCCAGATGATCCTGGGTGGGGCATGGGCCATGGCTGAACTTCACTGGCAGCAGGTCCTCTCCCAGGTGGCCCAGGGCCTGGCGCCCCCTGTGGTCAACTCTGAAATGAGCTGGAATATCACCCAGCAGCCTCCAAGGACCATACATCCAAGAGGCTAATTGGGCAGGCCTCAGAGATCTGCTGATGCAGATTATGCTCTGTAGGGTCAGCCCCTGCACCACAACTCCTCCACTTTAATCACGGCCACTCCTCACAACCAATGAGCCCAAGGGTCAATCCCTCCCATTGATATGCAAATAGCAATCAAGGCTCAACTAGAAGAGGAGGACACACACAACCCACACAAGGGACACACCTAGAGGGCACAGCACAAGTGATCAGTAAGATTGCACCACTGAGCCCCACAGCACACCTACTACATACGAACACTCTACTAAGACCAGGAAACATAGCAGCCTTACCTAATACATAGAAACAAACACAAGGAGGCAGCCAAAATGGGGCAACAAAGAAACATGTTCCAAATGAAAGAACAGAACATAGCTCCAAAAAAAAACTAAACAAAATCGAGACAAGTAATCTAGCAGATGCAGTTACAAACACTGGTTATAAGGATGCTCAATGATCTCAGAAAGAACTGCAACAAAGAGATAGGAAACATAAAAATGCAGATAGAAAACATAAAATAGAACCACCCAGATATAAAGAATACAATAACTGAAATGAAGAATACATTAGAGGTAATCAAGAGTAGATTAGATGATGCAGAGGATTGAATCAGCGAATTAGAAGATAAGGTAGCAGAAAATACCTAATCAGAACAGCAAAAAGAAAAAAAGAATCCAAAAAACTGAAGAGCGTTTAAGGGGCCTCTGGGACAACATCAAGCATACCAATATTCGCATTTTAGGGGTATCAGAAGGAGAAGAGAGAGAGCAAGGAATTGAAAAGCGGTTTGAAAAAATAATGACTGAAAACTTCCCTAACCTGGTTAAGGAAATAGATATACAAGCGCAGGAAATGCAGAAAGTCCCAAACAAGATGAACTCAGAGACATCCACACCAAGACACATCATAATTAAAGTGTCAAAGTTTAAAGGCAAAGAGAGAATCTTAAAAGCGGCAAGAGAAAAGCGGTTAGTTACCTACAAGGGAGCTCCCATAAGACTGTCAGCTGATTGCTCAACAGAAACACTGCAGACAAAAGGGACTGGAAGGAAATATTCAAAGTGATAAAAAGCTAAGGCCTACAACCAAAATGACTCTACCCAGCAAAGCTATCATTTAGAAGTGAAGAACAGGTAAAGAGCTTCCAAGATAAGAAAAAGCTAAAGGAGTTCATCACCACTAAACCAGCATTACAAGGACTCTTAGAGGGCCTTGTTTAAGATGAAAAAAATAAATAATATGAATAATAAAATGGTAATAACTACATACCTATCAACAACTACTTTCAGTGTAAATTAAATGTTCCAATCAAAAGAGTGGGACTTAATGGATAAGAAGACCCTTACATATGCTGCCTACAAGAGACTCACTTCAGATTGAAAGACACACACAGATTGAAAGTAAAGGGACAGAAAAAGAGATTTCATGAAAATGGAAACAAACAAACAAAAAGCTTGGGTAGCAATATGTATACCAGACAAAATAGACTTTAAAACAAAGACTATAACAAAAGACAAAGAGAGATTTTGTAATCCAACTTCTGGGTATTTATATGAAGAAACCCAAAATGCTACTTCTAGGGGATGTGTTCCTCCATATGTTTATTGCAGTATTATTTACAATAGCAAAGATATAAAGGAACCTGGGTGTCCCTGAATGGATGAATGGATAAAGAGGTTATACATATATACAATGGAATACTATCCAGCTGTAAAAAAGAATGAAACCTTGACATCTGTGACAACATGGATGGATGTAGAGGGTATGGTGCTGAGTGTAGTGAATCGGACAGGAAAAGACAAATGTCATATGATTTTATTTATAAGTGGAATATAAAGAACGAAGTAAACAAACAAACAAAACAGAAACAAACTCATAGATACAGAGAACATTTTGATGATTGCCAGATTGCAGGTGGGGTGGGGTTGGGGTGAGTAAAAAAGTGGAGGGAATTAAGAACTACAAATTGGTTATTACACAGTAGTCATGGGGATATAGGGTATAGCATAAGGAATATAGTCCATAATGTTGCAATAACTATGTATGGTGTCAAATGGGTACTAGATTTGTTGGGAGAGGTTTGGGGACAGGGAGTAAAAAGTAAAGAGATTAAGTACAAATTGGTAGTTACAAATTGTCATGGGATGTAAAGTAAACATAGGGAACATAACCAATAATATGGTAATAACTATGTGTAGTGCCAGATGGGTATGAGATTAGTCAGTGGGATCACTACTTAAATTATATAAATGTCAAACCACTATACTGCATGCCTGAAACTAATATAAAATAATATTGAATGTCAACTGAAATTGAAAAGCTTCAAAAGGGGAGGGGAAGATAAAGAAGAATAAGAGGTTCAAAGTTCCAGGTATAAAACAAATAAATCTTGGGGATGTAATATACAGCATAGGAAATATAGTCAACAATATTGTGGTAGCATGATACGGTGTCAGATGGTTGCTGGACTTATCATGGTGGTCACATTTTAGTATAGGGAGTATAATCAATATGGTAATAACTGTGTATAGTACCAGGTGGGTACTGTTGAATAACTATGATGTACACCTGAAAATAATATAATATTGTATGTTAGCTATATTTTAATTAAAATCTTTAAGAAAAAAAAAAAAACACTTTCTAACCAGGTCTACTGGAAATAGGCTACTAGTAGGACTACCCAACCTCTGGGCTTGGCTATTTTCAATCAATTTTTTATACTGCAGCAAAGTAATTTTCCATCAGTGGCTCCCTAGTACTTTTAAGAATAAAGCCTAAGTTTTTTAATGTGGCATAAATGCCCTTCCATTAGAAGTCCCAGCTTAACTTCTAGATTAATCTCTTAACATTTCTCTGTACATATTTTGTAGTTCTACCTCCTAAATACATTTCAAATCTATACCCATGATTTGGTCCGCATACTCACTCACTCCCTGTGGGCCTTTATTACTTTTCAACTAGATTGCTAATATAACCTCCTAACTTATCTCTCTTTGTCCAGTCTTGATGCCCTCGTCCATGAGTCATACTGCAATGAGTGCATCTAAAATACAAATCTGATTAATTGCCTCCTTTGGTTAAAAGCTTCCCAAACCTCCCCATTTTCTACAAAATACAGACCAACTTCTTCTTAGCTTGGTTCACTGGACCCCTCTCATGTGAGATGTGGGCATTATCAACCTCTCCAGTGTCATCCTCTCACCACCACATCCACATACCTGGTGTTCCAGCAATGCTGACTGTTACAGTTGCCGACCTCCATCACAGTTCTTATATACATATAACACAAGCTTTAAACAAATAAGAACAAGTATAAGAAGCAATCTTTCTGGCTTGTGAGTAACTTAAACAGCCAAGATTTGGGGGCAAAAAGGGGGCAATTAAATGCTATCTGCTTTGTTCCTGTTTTCTTCCTCCATTTCGTACAGTTTTTAGCTCTCGTACTCTAATTGGCATTTTTATTTGGGTTTTGGTTGCAAAGCTATAGAGTTTTCGAAGCATATATAAAGGTTGTGGCGTGCTCATATCATTGATTTCTAGAATTTTTTTAAGTAGGGTTTGCAAATTTTACACAGGATGAGGAATCTTTACTACCTAGTGCACCAGATTGCCCCAACTCACCATCCGAGAACATGTTCAATCAATACTCACTATTTTGGGGCCCAAAATTTTAAATTATCTGCCATTAGCTCAATTCAAATATACTTACATGTCTTCAAACCCTACTAACATTTGCTCTGAGTCCAAAGAAAAATGATAAACCCCCAACTAGGTTTAAATTGATTATATTAGCTTTTATTATTTTCTAAATCACAAAAGCCAGGTTCTCTATGCCTAAATGTCTCTAGTATCTCCTAATACAGGGCTTGGCAAACTTTCTGTAAAGGGCCAAAGAGTAAATATTTTAGGTTTTGTGGGTCATAAGATCTTTGTCAAAACTTCTAGCTCTACCTTTGTAGTGTAAAAGAAGTCCTAGATAATATGTAAATAAATGAGTACAGCTATATTCCAACAAAACTTTATTTACAAAGAGAGGCTGCTAATAGACTGAACGTCTGTTTCCCACCAAAATTCATATATTGAAACCAATATCCACACTGTGATGGTATTATGAGGTGGGGCCTGTTGGAGGAGATTAGGTTATGAGGGTGGAGACTTCATGAATGGGATTAGTGTTTCTATCAAAGAGACCCCAGAAAACTGGCTCAATACTTCTGCCATGTGAGACACAGGAAAAAGACCACCATCTATGAACCAAGAAAGGGGTTCTCTCCAGACACTGAATCTATCTGTGCCTTGATCTTGGACTTCCCAACTTCCAGAATTGTGAGAAATAAAATTTCTGTTGTTTATAAGCTACCCAATCTATGGCATTTTGTCATAGCAGCCTAAGCAGACTAAGATAGAGGTAATATGCCAAATTTGGCTCATGGACTATAGTTTGTTGACCTCAAACTATTTTCATTGTTGATTCACATTAATAAATATATTTTACTCATTATCCACACATACATTTACACACACACATATAACTAAAACAAAAAATTAACACAGAAGAATTATCCTTACTATGTGCAACATACCCCAATATTTCCTTCCATTATATTTCTTTAAAATTCTGGTTGCAACCTATTACATCATTTCTGCAACTCACTAATGAGTTGTTACCTCTAACTTGCAAAACACTGTTCCCACGAATTTCACTGTTTTATTCATTGTCTGAATCACAAGTCAAAAGTAAATTTATATTTGTGTCACTAGCATTCAAATATTCATCCTTCATTAATTAATTAATTCAATGCACATTTATTAAACAGCCACTGTGTATCACATGGAAAAGCAGCATTATAACTAATTGATTGTGTGGTCATTGTAGAAGGAAGGTTACCTGCCAAGTACAGGTTCTGAATCCAACTAAATAAAGATTCCAGAGGTACTCTGAATAAGTGCTCAGATATGTCACTTTGAATGTTCTGGTTTTGCATCTTTTCCCATCTTAAAGCAGTTTCTCTGCCACTTTCCTCCAGTATTGCTGCCTTAGGATGTTCCACAAGCACAGTGAATACCCTTGAAGTTTTCAGAGCTCAGGAGCAAAAAATGTGAGACCTAATAATTGTTTGTGAATGAGGACTGTCTTTAGCCTGAGGGACTCTCTTTCTTTATGTTTGGCCTCTGAAGTTAATTGATCAATCTATAAAATTGAAAACAAAAGTACAACGTGGGAATCCAAAGGTTCTTTATAACACAGCCTAGAGTCTAAGTGAATGCCAGTTAGCAGGAGCAACATCAGAATTCAAGGAAGGTAAGTGGTTACTTGGTTTGGTTTACATCTGTTCTGCATTATGACCAGAGATCTTAATGACAGCTCCACATCAAGCTTCTCCCAAGTGTGGGAGCCTTTAGAGGCCCAAACACTAAAGAAAGTCATATACTATTGAAGAAGCATGGCTTCTGTATTAAGACAAATCTTGATAACCAGGGTGAGAAAATGGCTGGAAAAAAAATAATCAGAAATTTCAAGATTCAGAGTTAGAAGTGAAATGGTCAATGTTTTCAACTCAAAATAAGAACTGTACTCTTCCTCGACTGAGGAGTGAAACTACTGAGGAACCAAAGATGCCCCTGAAATAGTATTTAGCATAAACCATTTTAATCATAAATGTGGTGACAGAAGCTATGTCTTAGTTCTAGTAATCAGTTGTTGATTAGCTGGGCCAAGGTAACAGAGGAAAACTATTCTTTAGATCTCGGATGGATACTTTGGGAATTAACAACTCTTCCATGAGCTTTTGAACACAGTTGAGCTATTTGGGACAGTAAAACAATTTCACAGAGCACAGGGCCACTGGCCTAAAATGAGTTACTTCATTCACTCTGGTTCTTAATTTATTCCCAAGATTTTGCTCTATAATCTAAGCTTTTGAGGTGAAGAAAAATGAAAAAGACTTGGGGAGTTGCAAATTTCTAGTTTAGTATTTCATTTGAAAAGTCCTGTCTAGCATAGCAGAAATAACATAATGGCATTTGATACCACTCAGGATACTGTTATAAATCTAACTATCCCCCTTTCCATCCTATCCCCCAAAACTAAAAGTATTTACATAAATTCATGGGTAATTAAATTATCCACATTTTGGAGTCCTGATAAAAATAGCGGTGTGAGGTGAGCGTCTGTAAAGCTCCCTTGGAACTTATAACTAATCGAACAACAATAACTCCACAAAGGACTCCCTGCACAGCAGACATGCAAGATGAGGAGGCCCACTACTGAATTCACCAAAGGGTGAGCGAATCGCGCGAGCAGGGGGGGAGGGAAGGGAAAAGTACTGAGACAGAGCCACGCGGGCGGGCTAAGGAAGCAGACCTAGTTCCGTGCTCCGACCTCGCTGCATCCCAGAGATACCGCAGCTGCCGGAGAGGGAAGAACTCAGACTGCTAAAGCTCCGCTTATGGCTCACAGGGCTGAGGGGACAGCATATAACACGGCTGAACCCAACAGTCACGGCAGAGACCTCGGAGCAAAGACTGAGGGAAGAGGGCTGAAAACGGTGGTTTAGGCCCTCACTGCCAAGCAAAGAATGGAAACCTTAGTCGCTGAGACTAACTGCCCCCTACCTACCCTCCCAAAGCTTGCCCTGCTCCCACCTGGCCAGTGCTACAAGCAGAACAGTAGCAGTGTCAGAGCCAAACAACAGAATATTTGCTATTCTGAGAACTGTGGACAGCAGACACAGATTCGCAGCCCAACTAGTTCTGGCAGAGGGGAGGGAGCTGTGGAAGCAGGACCTGCTGTGGTGGTGATCACCCCATTGCTCTGGGCCACCAATCACAACTCACCCCGCACCTGGCCCCACCTATATGGGGGGATCCCAGGAGGAGTAAACAGAACTGCTGAAACACACGGGCTCTGAATCTGGTGCAGGAAGAGCTTTGGAACTTCAAAAGTTCTCCGAATACCCACACGGACACTGCGCCCTGTGACCCAGGCGAACTATTAACAGAGGAGAAGCCCGTCTCCCAGGGAATCCCCCCATTGTGTGAGAAGCTGGAATAGTGCAGAGAAAGCATAGCACTACCGTGTGAGGGAAATAAAAGGCTGCAGTCAGACAGAAAATAAAATATTCTGCCAACAAGTACATGAAAACAAAAGAAAGACCTCTTCCTATCAACCTGTTGCAGAGTCCACTCCTGTAGATGTCTAGGAAGAGGAATAATAAATCAGTAATTGTCATGAATAACCAAGGAAACAAGACAGCTCAGAAAGAAAGTGAAAGTCTCTAGAAAAGGAACTTAAAGATATGGAAATATGTGACTTAAGTGACAGAGAATTCAAGATTGCAGTTCTGAAAAAACTCAACAAGATAAAAGAAAACACAGAAAGGCTGTTTAATGAACTCAGAAACATAATGAAAGAACAACATGAGCATTTTACGAAAGAGATTGAAATTTTTAAACAGAACCAAATAGAATTTCTGGAGATTAAGAACTCAACAGAAGAAATTAAGAATGAAATAACCAGCTTAGGTAGTAGAGTTGACCAGATGGAGAAAAGAATCAGTGACATCAAGATAGAAACCTGGAAATTACACAGATGAAACAAGAAAGAGACTTGAGACTTAAAAGAAATGAAAGAACTCTACAAGAACTTTCTGACTCCATCACAAAGAGCAAAAAAAGAATAATAGGAATACCAGAAGGAGAAGAAAGAGAGAAGGGAACAGAGAATATATTCAAACAAATTGTTAATGAGAACTTCCCAAACCTGTGGACAGAAATGGATCCTCGAATCCAAGAAGCAAATAGAACACCTATTTACCTCAATCCCAACAGGCCTTCTCCAAGGCACATTGTATTGAAGCAGTCTAAAATCAACGACAAAGAAAGAATCCTCAAGGCAGCCGGGGAAAAGAAAATGGTAACCTACAAAGGAAAGCCCATTAGATTATCATCAGATTTTTCAGGAGGTAATCTACAAGCCAGGAGGGAGTGGAACCAAATATTCAAGCCATTGAAAGAGAGAAATTATGAGCCAAGAATAATGTACCCAGCAAAGATATCCTTTCGATATGAAGGAGGAATACAGACCTTTCCAGACATACAGAAGCTGAGGGAATTTTCTAATACATGACCTGCACTACAAGAAATACTAAAGGAGGCTATTAGACCACCATAAACAGGGACAATTTGTAGCAACCAAAACAGAAAAAGGGGGAGAGTAAAGGCCTGAACTGGAATATGGGAATGGAGAAAGTAAGCATGCTAAAGAAAATAGAATACTTTAAATATCAAACTTTCTTTTACTGAAACTTAAGGGTAACCACTCAAGAAAAACCCAGAACTGAAATATATACTGTAATAAAAGAAGAAACAGAGGGAAACATCATAGAATACCACGACACAGAAATAACAGACAACGACAAAAAGGCAAAGAAACAATGGAGACACAGCCTTACCAGAAAACTAAAGATAGAATGACAGGAAATCATCACATATCAATAATCACCCTAAATGTAAATGGACTGAACTCACCAATAAAAAGGCACACAGTAGCAGGTTGGATCAGAATAATAAACCCAAACATATGCAGTCTCCAAGAGACACATCTCAGCTACAAGGATAAGCATAGACTCAAAGGGAAAGGGTGGAAATTAACACTCCAAGCAAATGGTACCCAGAGAAAATCAGGTGTAGCCATAATGATAGCAGATGAAACAAACTTCAGGGTGAAAAAGATAACAAGAGACAAAGATGGACATTTCATAATGGTAAAGGGGACTATACAACAAGAAGACATAACAGTCATCAATATTTATGCCCCCAATCAAGGAGCACCAAAATATACCAAGCAACTACTAACAGAACTAAAGGGAGAAATTGACCAAAACACAGTTATACTAGGGGACCTAAATACATCACTGACAGCTATGGATAGATCATCTAAACAGAAAATAAATAACGAAATGCGGCACTAAATGACACATTAGATGAAATGGACATAATTGACAGATATAGAGCACTTCATCCTAAAACACCAGACTATACATTCTTTTCTAGTGTACATGGAACATTCTCAAGGATAGACCATATATTGGGACATAAAAAAAGCCTCAGCAAATTTAAGAAGATTGAAATCATATCAGGCATATTCTCTGATCTCAAGGCTTTGAAATTGGATATCAACTGCAAAAAGAAAGCAGGAAAAAACACAAATACATGGAGATTAAAGAACATACTTTGAAAGAACGACTGGGTCAAAGAAGAAATTAGAGGAGAGATCAAAAGATACATAGAAACAAATGACGATGAAAATACATCCTACCAAAATTTTTCGGATGCTGCGAAAGCAGTTTTAAGAGGGAAATTTATATCATTACAGGCCTATCTCAAGAAACAAGAAAAATTCCAAATAAACAACCTCACGTTACACCTTAAAGAAGTAGAAAAGGAAGAACAAGTGAAACCCAAGGTCAGCAGAGGAAAAGAAATAACAAAAATCAGAGCAGAACTAAATGAGAACAAAAAGACAATAGAAAAAATTAATGTGACAAAGAGCTGGTTCTTTGAAAAGATTAACAAAATTGACAAACCCTTGGCTACACCAACTAAGATAAAAAGAAAGAAGACACTAATTAACAAAATCAGAAATGAAAAAGGGGAAGTTATCACGGACACCACAGAAATACAACGGATCATCCAAGAATACTATGAAGGACTATATGCCACCAAATTCAATAACCTAGAAGAAATGGGCAATTTTTAGAAACATATAGCCTTCCAAGGCTGAAACATGAAGAACTGGGAAATCTAAAGACACCTATCACCAGTAACGAAATTGAATCAGTCATCCAAAACCTTCCCAAAAGCAAAAACCCGGGACCAGATGGCTTCACTAGTGAATTCTACCAAACCTTCAAAGAGGATCTAATACCAATCCTGCTCAAACTCTTCCAAAAAATTGAAGAAGAGACAGTTCTCCCTAACTCATTTTATGAGGCTGTTACCGTGATACCAAAACCTGGTAAGGACAACACAAAAAAAGAAAACTACAGACCAATATTTCTCATGAATACATATGCAAAAATCCTAAACAAAATTCTAGCAAATCAAATACAACAACACATTAAAAAGATCATTCATCACGACCAAGTGGGGTTCATACCCGGGGCACAAGGATGGTTCTACATCCGCAAATCCATCAATGTGATACATCACATAAACAAAATAAAGGACACAAATCATATGATTATATCAATTGCTGCAGAAAAAGCATTTGACAAGATAGAACATCCATTTATGATTAAAACACTTAATAAAATAGGTATAGAAGGAAAATATCTTAACATAATAAAGGCCATATATGACAAGCCCTTAGCTAATCTCATAATTAATTGTGAAAAACTGAAGCCTTTTGTTCTACATTCCGGAACGCGACAGAGCTGTCCCCTATCACCTCTGCTTTTGAAAATAGTGTTGGAAGTCCTTGCCAGAGCAATAAGGCAAAAGAAAGAAATAAACGGCATCCACGTTGGGAATGAAGACGTTAAATTATCACTCTTTGCAGATGACATAATGCTATATATAGAAAACCCTAAAGACTCCACCAAAACGCTATTAGAAACAATCAACGAATACAGTAAAGTTCTTGGCTACAAAATCAACGTACAAAAGTCCATTGCATTCCTATATACTAACAATGAAATCTCAGAAAAAGAAATACAAAAAAATATTCCTTTTGCAATTGCAGCAAAAAGAATAAAATAACTAGGAATAAACTTAACCAATGATATGAAGGACCTATATGCTGAAAACTATAAGACATTTTTGAAAGAAATTGAAGAAGACACAAAGAAATTGAAAGACATTCCGTGCTCATGGAGTGAAAGAATCAACATAGTTAAAATGGCCATATTACCCAAAGCAATATATAGATTTAATGCAATCCCCATCAAAATCCCAATGGCATTTTTTAAAGAAATAGAACAAAAAATCATCAGATTTGTTTGGAACCACAAAAGACCCCAAATAGCCAAAGCAATTTTAAGAAAAAAGAACAATACTGGAGGTATCACACTCCCTGACTTTAGCTTGTACTACAGGGCTACAATAATCAAAACAGCATGGTATTGGCAGATAATTGGCACATAAATACGGACAGATAATTTTTGACAAAGAAGCGAAAAACATACGATGGAGGAAAGACAGCCTGTTCAATAAGTGATGCTGGGAGAATTGGAAAGCCACGTGCAATAGAATGAAACTGGACTGCTATCTTTCACCACGTACCAAAATTAATTCAAAATGGATCAAAGACTTAAGCATAAGACCTGACACAATAAACTGCATAGAAGAAAACATAGGTACTAAACATATGGACCTTGGGTTCAAAGAGCATTTTATGAATTTGACTCCAAAGGCAATGGAAGTAAAAGCTAAACTAAACGAATGTGACTATATGAAACCTAAAAGCTTCTACACAGCAAAAGAAACCACCAACAAAATAAAGAGGCAACCAACTGAATGGGAGAAGATTTTTGCAAACAGTGCCTCCGATAAGGGGCTAATATCCAAAATATACAAGGAACTCATGAAACTCAACAACAAAAATCAAACAACCCAATTGATAAATGGGCAGAGGACCTGAAGAGACATTTCTCCAAAGAGGACATACAAATGGCAAATAGACATATGAATAAATGCTCAACATCTGTAATCATCAGAGAAATCCAAATAAAAACCACAATGAGATATCACCTCACCCCAGTCAGAATGGCTGTCATCAACAAGACAAATAGTAACAAGTGTTAGAGAGGCTGTGGAGAAAAAGGAACCCTCATACACTGTTGGTGGGAATGCAGACTGGTGCAGCCGTTATGGAAGGCAGTGTGGAGGTTCCTCAAAATATTACGAATAGAATTACCGTATGACCCAGCAATCCCTCTCCTGGGTATCTACCTAAAAAATATGAAAACATCTACACATAAAGAAACGTGTGCTCCAATGTTCATTTCAGCTTTGTTTGTGGTGGCCAAGACATGGAAACAACCAAAATGTCCTTCGATAGATGAATGGATAAAGAAGTTGTGGAATATCTACACAATGGAATATTATTCGGTGGTAAGAAAAGATGATATAGGAACATTTGTGATAACGTGGATGGATCTTGAGAGTATAATACTAAGCAAAATAAGTCAGACAGAAAAAGCAGAGAACCATATGATTTCACTGATATGTGGCATATAAACTAAAAACAACAAAAGAACAAGACAAACAAATGAGAAACAAGAACTCATAGACACAGACAATAGTTTACTGGTTACCAGAGGGTAAGGGGGGATGGGGGTTGGAAATGAGGATAAGGGGGATCAAATATATGGTGATGAAAGGAGAACTGACTCTGGGTGGTGAACACACAGTGGGATTTATAGATGATGCAATACAGAATCATACACCTGAAATCTATGTAATTTTACTAACAATTTTCACCCCAATAAATTAAAAAAAAAACATCCTAAAGAAATGTAATGAGATAAAAAAAATATATATCCACATTTCTCAACTGGGTGGAGTAGGAAATTTTGTATCTTTCTTCTGCCCTTCTACCTAGACCAGTGGGTGGCAGTAATATGAGTAAATGTTCCCTGTTTCACATAGTGAACTTTCCCTTGACTGGGCCATTCCAAGTTCCAGCCTGGGGCACAGAGGATTAATTTGTTTCTCAGGCTGAGTTTTGCCTTCCAGCCGCTTAGCCTTTGTAGGATTGGAGGTGTATTTTTCATCTCCATCTCTCAGTGTTGTGCTTTATTTCTCAATTGCTTTAAACTGAAGCAGAGGTATGCTATAGGATTCATTAGGCCCCATAAAGACCCCTAACTCTTGCCTAACTGTCTTCTTGTTCCTAGTCATAGTGTCCTCCAATCGTCCCTCGACAGTGCCACTACAATAATTTTCCTAACACAAATCTGAACTTGTCACTACCTTGCTCAAAACATTAAGATGCCTTCACTGATTTCTCTTACACTTAAGAAAGTACTAGGTCTGACAATTAAGCTCACGAACTTGTAACGATGTTGCTAACCATGTTTTACATCACAGGGATCATTCATTATGAATTTATACAAACTGGACAAACAGTTAACCATGTTTACCATTTGGAAGTGCTGAAAAGGCTGCGTGAAAAAGGTAGACAACCTGAACTTTTCACTAAGAATTCATGGCTCTTGCATCACGACAATGCACCAGTTCACACAGCACTATCTATGAGGGAGTTTTTCGCCAGTAAACAAATAACTGTATTGGCACACCCTCCCTACTCACCTGATCTGGCCCCTGGTGACTACTTCCTTTAGCCGAAGATAAAGGAAATATTGAAAGGAGGATATTTTGATGACATTCAGGACATCAGGTGTAATACAACAGCAGCTCTGATGGCTATTCCAGAAAAAGTTCCAAAATTGCTTTGAAGGGTGGACTAGGCGCTGGCATCGGTGTATAGCTTCCCAAGGGGAGTGCTTCGAAGGTGACCATAGTGATATTCAGCAATGAGGTATGTAGCACTTTTTCTAGGATGAGTTTGCGAACTTAATTGTCCAGCCTCGTATATTATACAGTAAGTGAATGGGAATCACATTATTATTGTAGGAATAAAGTTGAATGTATTTTTATGCATTTCAAAAAGTAAACTATTTATGTTTAGAAATTTATCAGTAGAAACTATATTAGCATTCTAGCACTGCTATAACAAAATAACACAGACTGGGCAGTTTGAATAACAGAAAACTGATTGTCTCACAGCTCTAGAGGATAGAAGTTTAAGTTCAAGGTATTGACAGAACTTGTTTCTTCTAAGTGCCTTTTTCTTTGCCCTCTAGATGGCAGTCCTCTTCACATAGTCTTCACATGACCTTCCTTCTGTGTCTATGTCCTAGTATCCTAATCTCCTCTTCTTATAAGGACACTGGTCAGATTGGATTAGGGCCTCACCCTAAGGGCCTCATCTTACCTTATTACTCTTTAAAGGCTGTCCCCAAACACAGTCACGATCAGAGGTGCTGGGGGTTAGAACTTCAAAATATGAATTGCAAGGTGGCATGATTCAGCTCATAACAGGAACTGATGACTTATTTAATGCAAGCTGCTCACAAATTGCAATTCACCAGTATACCTTAAGATACAGTACTGATCTTTAATATGACATAAAAAGGCCACTGTGTTTAAGTCAATATCAACATTTCCAGCAACATCTTTTACTTCTACTTCTTACTCTAAATTTCAGCCTCATCAAATTACTTTCAAATTGTACCTTGCTATTTCATGCTGCAGAGCTTTTATGTAGGGGGTTCCATGCCTGGAATGCCCCCCCTTTCTTTATCTGTCGAACAAACTCTTACTCATCCTTTAGATCTACCTAACACTTCATCTCTTTTCTGACCACCCTTTTTCTTGTGTATGTGTAACAGAACCTACCACACTATGTGTTATTTTTAGTATGTCTGTCTCTCCTACTATACAAAGAGCTCTTTGAAGATGGTGATTTATCGTTCCCAATGCTCACATGTTTTTGGCACACATCAGGTATTCAATGAACATTTGTTAATAAGTAGATAAATAGTAGATAATAAGTATACTTTTTTTTAAAAAAAAAGTATACTTGTTTAGGGGTTACTCTTAGCTTAATGAGAATGAGTGACATAAAGGATAACCAAAATAATTTTCCATAAGGCATTTTTGGAACCTTTGTCAGTTAGGATGCTGAACAAGACAGTCACTGAATGGACCTGCATTAGCATTTTGTCAAGGACGAGATTTTAGCATTCTTCCTAGACCATTCTAGGTATTGTAGGAATCCAGGTGATATAGTAAAGAATAAGGCCATGGAACTAAAGGGGGATGATATTAGGCAGAAGTCAAGGTCAGATTTTGCCAGGCTAAGATTGTATGCACCAAGACCAAAGTCCAAAGAAAGGGAAAGAAAAGGGGAGAATGAGACAGAATCCAAAGACCAAGGCATCTGGGAAAACCACCTGGGGGTCTTCAGTGCTTAAATTCAGTTGACAGTATTCTCACATCATTCTGATCCTGGATTCTAATTTAATTAACCTCCTCCCACTTGGCCAAACTAGTTCCCCACTGAGATACATATTTTTCAAATTTTTGGGTCATATATCATTTTTCTAGATGCTCGATGAAGGCCAGGATGAACTTTTATATATCTTTGGTATGCCTATGCCACATAGAGTTCTAATTCAAATGAACAAGTGTAAACAGTTGTTGACAGATTAAGTTTGAAATTCAGACGGAACATCATATGACATGCAAAGGACAAAGGTACATACAAAGAGAAAGAGGGAGATAATGTCATAAAAATGGCAGCAGGAGTGAGCCTCTTGAAGTCTCTCCTGGAATTTAAAACAAATTGAACAACTGTAATTCCACCAAGGACTCCCCGCTCAGCAGACAGGCAAGACTAAGACGTGCACAACTGAAATCTCCTAAAGGTGGGCAAATTGGGCGAGCGGGGGCGATGGGAAGCAGGAAGAGCAGAGATGAGGGCCTTGCAGGGGCAGGACGCAGACCGGAGCTGGGAGCTCTGAGCTTGCTGCATTCTGGAGCTACCGCAGCCACAAAAGGGAAGAAATCGGACTGCTAGTGCACCGCTTATGGCCCACAGTCGTGCCTGAGGGATCAGCATATGACACAGCAGAACCCAACTTTCATGGTGGAGACCTCGGAGAAAAGACTGACAGAAGAAGGGTGAAAATGGAGGTTTAAGCCCTCATTGCTTAACAGAGGATGGAAGGCTTATGCTTAGAGCCTAGCTGATGCCTCCGTAACCTCCTAGAGCTGGCCCCACCTCGACCCTACCCATGCTAGAAGCTGAACAGTAGCAGGGTCACATCAAAAGAACAGAATATTCGCAGTTCTGAGAATTGTGGCCCACAGCAACAGACTCACAGCCCAACGAGTTCTGGCAAAGAGAGGGAGCCTAGAGTGCAGGACTCACTGTGGTGGTGGTCACCGCCATTGCTCTGGGCCACCTCTCACAACCCACACCGTCCCTGTCCCCACCTGTCTGGTCAAATTCCTGCAGGAGTAAACAGAGTTGCTGAAACACACAGGCTCTGAATCTGGTGCAGGAAGAGCTTTGGAACTTCAAAAGCTCTCCACATCCCCCCATGAAGGTGGCGCCTTGTGACCCAGGCAACCTGTTCACAGAGGAGAAGCTCGCCTTCCAGGGAATCCCCCCACTGTGTGAGAAGCAAGAATTTTGCAGAGAAAATATAACACTACAGTGTGAGAGAGAATAAAAGGCTGCAGTCAAAGAGAAAATAAAAGATTCTACCAACATCACAGGAAAACAAAAGAAAGACCTCTTCTTATGAACCTGTTGCAGACCCCACTCTTGTAGATGCCTAGGAAGAGAAATAATAATTCATTAATTGCCATGAATAACCAAGGTAACAAGACAGCTCAGAGAGAAAATGAAACGACTGCAGACAATGCATGGAAAGACATGAAAATATGTGATTTAAAGGACAGAGAATTCAAGATTGCAGTTCTGAAGAAACTCAACGAGATGCAAGAAAATACAGATGGGCAGTTTAATGAACTCAGAAACACAATCAAAGAACAAAATGAACACTTTCCCAAAGAGATTGAAATTTTAAAAAAGAACCAAATAGAATTGCTGGAGATAAGGAACTCAATAAAAGAAGTGAAGAATGAAATAGCCAGCATACGTAGTACAGTTGACCACATGGAGGAAAGAAACAGTGGCATCGAAGATAGAAATATGGAAATGACACAGATGGAAGAAGAGAGAGACTTGAGATTTAAAAGAAATGAATAAACTCTACAAGAATTTTCTGACTCCATCAGAAAGAACAATATAAGAATAATAGACACACCAGAAGGCAAAGAAAGGGAGAAGGGAACAGAGAGTATATTCAAACAAAGAGTCAACAAGAACTTCCCAAACTTGTGGAAAGAAATGGATCCTCGAATCCAAGAAGCAAATAGAACACCTAATTACCTCAATCCCAACAGGCCTTCTACAAGGAACATTTTATTGAAGCTGTCAAAATCAATGACAAAGAAAGAATCTTCAAGGCAGCCAGGGAAAAGAACACTGTAACCTACAAAGGAAAGCCCATTCGATTGTCATCAGATTTTTCAGCAGAAACTCTACAAGCCAAGAGGGAGTGGAATCAAATATTCAAACTATTGAAAGATAAAAATTATAAGCCAAGAATAATATATCCAGCGAAGATATCCTTAAGATATGAAGGAGGAATAAAGACATTACCAGACATACAGAAGCTGAAGGAATTCTCTAACACATGACCTCCACTACAAGAAATACTGAAGGATGCCATTACCAGCATAAATAAGAATAAATGTGCGACAACAAAAACATGAAAGGGGGGACAGTAAACGTCTGTGGGGAGCCATGATTTCTTATTATTCTAAAGCCTTGCAGACTGGCTCAGTTTATGATTAACTTGTTTCAGCTTCTAAGGCATTATCTCTGCCTGCACCTGGAGGGTGCTTGCAAGCTGCTGAGAAAGTAGGTGGGAGTGGCCGGTTCTCGGACACTGAGGACTGAAGACTAGCAGGATAATTGGTGGGCTTTGTCATGAGATAATGACTTTGGGAAAGTTTCAAGGATTTTGTAGTTTGTATGTAAAAGTCATAAATTTACTCTTAATGAGATAATGCATACTCATGATTGTTAAGCTGCATGTACACAGATGGTATAAATTGGTGAAGAATAGTAAACTCGGTGCTTCAGGATCACTGAAGACCGGCCACATCATTACATGTGTGAGTGTCTTTATTCATTCCCACTCCCCCTTTCAGGTTCTTCGTTGATTCGTGGCTGCTGGTCGGCCACAATTGGCGCCCAACGTGGGGCCTGAACACGGGGGAATCAGTGAGGAACACCGTACAGATTGGGCCCGGCTCGGTTATAGAGTTTTTGCGGAGGTACGGTGAGTAGGGCACTGTCCCCTCGGTCGAATGAGTGTGTGAGTGAGTGATAGCTCCACGACCTCGTGTTACGGAGCTTGTTTGGGCTCGAAACTGCGTTTCCGGTTCTGTCTTACGGCATAACGGCGATCAGAACTTTGTTCTGCCTGGTCGGGGGGTTATACCGACACACCTCTAGCTACGACAGATTTGGTCCCATAAGGGGCACGGCCAGACGGGCATCTGATTGTTTTTCTTTGTTTGAAAGAAGGGCCGAGTCAGGGAAAAGAGAAATAGGTCACGCCAGCAGCAAGGACCTGTGTGTTAGAGGACTTAAGAAAATGGGTCACGCCAGCAGCAAGGACCTGTATGTTAGAGGACTTAAGAGATTACTTGCCGCCCGTGGCAGCAGGGTGAGCAAAGAGCAATTAGATAAATTTTTAGAATTTGTAAAGGAAGTTTGCCCATGGTTTCCAGATGAAGGTACCGTCAGCTTGGAGACTTGGGAAAAGGTTGGAGAACAATTACAAGGCTATTATAGTGTCCAAGGACCTCTGCGGGTCCCTGTAGAAACATTTGGATTGTGGACTTTAATCAGAGATTGCTTAGATCTTAAAAGGGAAGGCTGTAAGTTAGAAAGAGTAAAACAGGCAGGGAATGAAGAAACCCTTCCGTTTGCCGCTTCACTGGAAGAACTGGGAGAAAGGGAGCGGGCTGATTATGCTGAGAAAACTTTTCCATCTGCCGCCTCTCCGGAGGAGAAAGAGGAGGGGGAAGGAGTCAGATATGCAGAGGGACTTGCTAAACATAATAAAGAGCCTGTTAGCCAGAAACCTCCAGATAAACACTGGAAAGATTTAAACCCTCAAGATCAGGAAGATTTAGTGGTGGCTGCAGCTCAAGAGAGCAGACGGCTTGCAAATCCTATAGTTACACTTACAAAACAGATAAAGATGATTCAAGGACAATTAGTCGAGCTCAAAGTTGCTGTGGGTAAAGAAAATTGTCCTCTGGGTCCCCAGATTTCTTTAAGAGATCAGTGGGATCCTCGGGGTAAAGACCCCCCCGCCAAGTTATGTTAAACCAGGGTCAGATTCAGTTGTGCGCTCCCCTCTTCAATTGGCTTACAAAGAGACTCATAAGCAGGGAGAGTCTTTAAAACAATTTAGAGTATATCCTGTCTTTAACAGGCTTGACCAGACAAAAAATGTGTTTAGAAAATGGAGACCTTTTCAGTAAAAACAAGTAAAAAAATTAGAAGAAGCTTGCACACAGTACGGTCCTATCGCCCCTTTTACAATGGCAATTTTAGATGTTTTGTCTAGTAAAACATTGGTTGCTCAGTGATAAAATTCTCGCCTGCCACGCAGGAGCCCTGGGTTTGATTTCCGACCTCCCCCAGGTCTCTTACTGAGCCTACACGAAAGGCTCTCTCTAAGGTTGAGAAAGCCATTCAGCAAAAAATTCTCTTTATTTTGCCAGCAATTCTCTATCAATCATGTTATTGGCATTCCTTACAATCCCCAGGGACAAGGGATTGTTAAACGCACTCATGACACATTAAAAGTCAATTTGCAAAAAATAAAAAAGGGGGAGTTATATCCCCTGACGCCCCATAATTACCTGTCTCATTCTCTCTTTATTCAAAATTTTTTTGACCTTGGATGCCCATGGTAAGAGTGATGCAGAGCGCTTTTGGCATCCTTCCACTGCCACTCAGGCTTTGGTCAAATGGAAAGACCCACTTACAGGCTTTTGGCAAGGCCCAGATCCAGTCCTCATATGGGGCCGAGGGCATGTTTGTGTTTTTCCACAGGATGCAGAAGGCCCTCGGTGGCTGCCAGAACGATTGGTGCGACATGTGGACCCTCTACCTGCTGATGACATTGATGACCCTCAGCAATACAGAAGAAGACCAGACGTATTGGGCCTATGTACCTGATCCACCAATCCTCCACCCTGCTGTATGGGATGGTCCTGAAATTCCAGTCTATGTCAATGACACTCATGCCCTAGGATTGCCTTCTGATGGACACATAAAACAACATTTGGAAAGTTTTGTAAATCAGGCACTCCCTGCAGTCAGGTGACTGATTTACAAGATGGGACTAGAGACTGGTCTAAAAAATCTGTTAATGTATCTGCTTGTGTTCCTTCCCCATATACACTTTTGATTGAAAATATTAATGTACACTTTGTAGAAAATCAATTTAATGTTTCCTGTAATAATTGTTCTTTAACAAATTATATTTCTTGGGTGCCGTTAAAAACTAATGTTATGATACTTAAACAACCATCTTTTGTTATGCTTCCTGTTAATATCTCTGGACCTTGGTATACTAAAAGAAATTTGGCATGATGCTAATGTGTCTTTAGATATGTTTCAGCTTCATGATAAAATTCAAAATATGAGAGAAGCTAAACCCTTGAAATTTGATGCAGCTCAGGCTGCTTCTGAGTTTATTGATGCTCTTAGAAATGCTATGCCATCTATGCCTCATATTACCCATTCTGTTATGATTTTTCTTATATTGGGCATCTGTGTCTGTTTGGTTCTGTGCCTACTCCCCATCCTCATTAAATGTTTCATCAGCAGGATGTTAGACTTGCGAGCTGACATCCATCAGCTTGAGCTTAAGACAAGGCCTTAAGTCTCTCTCTCCCTCTTGTATGTATTGGGACGGGTTAGCCAATGACGGGTAAATCCTGGGAGGTCCTTCAACACCTAAGACAGGGCTTGTATTAAAAAATACAAGTTCCAAAGACGGGTTAATTGATGAGACGGTCCCGGGGTGCCTAAGACAGGCACCGTCACCTTATATCTCCTGTAATATGGATTTTGCTTCTATAAAATAAAAAAGGGGGAGATGTGGGGAGCCATGATTTCTTGTTATTCTAAAGCCTTGCAGACTGGCTCAGTTTATGATTAACTTGTTTCAGCTTCTAAGGCATTATCTCTGCCTGCACCTGGAGGGTGCTTGCAAGCTGCTGAGAAAGTAGGTGGGAGTGGCCGGTTCTCGGACACTGAGGACTGAAGACTAGCAGGATAATTGGTGGGCTTTGTCATGAGATAATGACTTTGGGAAAGTTTCAAGGATTTTGTAGTTTGTATGTAAAAGTCATAAATTTACTCTTAATGAGATAATGCATACTCATGATTGTTAAGCTGCATGTACACAGATGGTATAAATTGGTGAAGAATAGTAAACTCGGTGCTTCAGGATCACTGAAGACCGGCCGCATCATTACATGTGTGAGTGTCTTTATTCATTCCCACTCCCCCTTTCAGGTTCTTCGTTGATTCGTGGCTGCTGGTCGGCCACAAACGTCTGAACTAGTATAGAGGAATGGAGAAAGTGAGCACACTAAAGAAAATGGAATACTCTAAAAATGAAATTTTCTCTTACATAAACTTAATGGTCACCACTCAAAAACAACAAAAAAAATCCAGAACTGAAATATATAACATAACGAAAGAAGAAACAGAGGGAAAAAATGATAGAATGCCAAAACCCTGAAATAATAGACAGCAACAAAAAGGCAAAGAAACAATGGAGACACAGTCTTACCAGACAACCAAACATACAATGATAGGAAATCCTCATATATCAATAATCACCCTAAATGTAAATGGACTGAACTCACCAATAAAAAGACACAGAGTAGAAGATTGGATCAAAAAAATAAACTCAAACATATGCTGCCTGAAAGAGACACACCTCAGCTACAAGAACAACTATAGACTCAAAGTGAAAGAGTGGAAACTGACACTCCAAGGAAATGGTATCCAGAGAAAAGCAGGTATAACCATACTGATATCAGATAAAACAGACTTCAGGATAAAAAAGGTAACAAGAGACAATGATGGATATCTCATAATGATAAAAAGGACTATACAACAAGAAGACACAATAGTCATCAATATTTATGCCCCCAATCAGGGAGCACCGAAATACACTAAGCAACTACTAACAGAACTAAAGGGAGAAACTGACCAAAACACAATTATAGTAGGGAACCTAAACACATCACTGAGAACTATGGATAGATCATCCAAATAGAAAATAAATAAATATCAGCCCTATATGACATATTAGATGCAATGTACATAAGTGACATTTTTTTTACAATACAGTGTCCATGTTTATGTATATATACGTACATAGGAAAAGAAAGGGAAGAAAAATCACCAAAATATCAAGTTTTTAACTCTAGAGGATGAATCTGGGATGCTTTGTCTTTTTCCTTTTCCTTTTTTTTAAATTTTTTTTTTTAATTTATTGGGGTGACAATTGTTAGTAAAATTACATAGATTTCAGGTGTACAATTCTGCATTACACACATCAACTCATAGACACAGATAAGTGACATTTATAGAGCACTTCATCCTAGAATATCACACTATATAGATTCTTTTCTAGTGTACATGGAAAATTCTCAAGGATAGACCATATATTGGGACATTAAGGTAGCCTCAGCAAATTTAAGAAGATTGAAATTATACCAAGCATATTCTCTGATCAGAAGGCTTTGAAATTGGACATCAACTGCAGAAAGAAAGCAGGAAAAAACACAAATATATGGAGATTAAACAACATACTTTTAAAAAGCAACTGGGTCAAAGAAGAAATAAAAGGAAGATCAAAAGTTACATAGAAACGAAGGAGAATGAAAATACATCCTACCAAAATCTTTGAGATGCAGTGAAAGGAGTTTTAAGAGTGAAATTTATATCATCATAGGCCTATTTCAAAGAACAAGAGAAATCCCAGATAAATAACTGTCGGGAGCCAAGGTTTCTTGTAACTCTGGCTCTTGCAGACTGGCTCGGTTTATGATTAACCTGCTTTTGCTCCTAAGGCATTGTCTTTGCCTGCGCCTGGAGGGTGCTTACAAGCTGCTGAGGTATGGGATAGGAGTGGCCGGTTCCCAGACACAGAGGACTGATGATCATCAGGATAATTGGTGGGCTTTGTCATGAGAAAATGACTTTGGGGAAGTTTCAGTGATTTTGTAGTTTCTATGTAGAAGTTAAAAATTTACTTTCAATGAGGTAATGCACACTCGTGATTGTTAAGCTGCACGTACACAGATGGTATAAATTGGTGAAGGAAAGTAAACCCGGTGCTTCAGCATCACCGAAGACCGATCGATCGCATCATCATTTGTGTGAGTGTCTTTTTTCATTCCCACTCCCCCATTCAGGTACTGTTCGATTTGTGGCAGCTGGCACGCCACAAATAACCCCATGTTACAACTTAAAGTACTAGAAAAAGAACAAATGAAACCCAAAGTCACCTGAAGGAAGGACATCATAAAAATCAGAGCAGAACTAAATGAAATAGAAAACAAAAAGACAATAGCAAAAATTAATGTGACAAAGAGCTGGTTTTTTGTCAAGATTAATAAAATTGGCAAACGCTTGGCTAGACTCACTAAGATAAAAAGAGAAAAAGACACAAATAAACAAAATCAGAAATGAAATGGGGACGTTACCATGGATGTCATAGAAATACACAGGATCATCCAAGAATACTATAAAGGTCAATATGCCACCAAATTGAATAACCTATAAGAAATGAACAAGTTTTTAGAAACATAAAACCTTCCTAGGCTGAATCATGAAGAACTGGAAAATCTATATAGACCAATCCCTAGTAAGAAAATTGAATCAGCCATTTGAAACCTTCCTAAAAGTAAAAGTCGAGAAGCAGATGGCTTCAATAGTGAATTCTACCAAACATTCCAGAGGACCTAATACCTGTCCTACTCAAACTCTTCCAAAAATTTGAAGAAGAGACAGTACTCCCTAACTCATTTTATGAGGCCAACATTACCCTGATACCAAAGCCTGGTAAGGACAACACAAAAAAAGAAAACTACAGACCAATCTCTCTGATGAATACAGATGCAAATATCCTAAACAAAATTCTAGCAAATTGAATGCACCAATGCACTGAAAAGATTATACATCACGACCAAGTGAGGTTCATCCCCGGGGCACAAGGATGGTTCAACGTCCGCAAATCCATCAATGTGATACATCACATAAACAAAATAAAGGACACAAATCATATGATTTTATCAATTGATGCAGAAAAAGCATTTGACAAGATACAACATCCATTTATGATTAAAACACTTAATAAAATAGGTATAGAAGGAAAACACCTTAACATAATAAAGGCCATATATGACAAACCCTCACCTGCTCTTATAATTAATGGTGAAAAACTGAAGCCCTTTGCTCTATGTTCAGGAACACGACAGGGCTGTCACCTATCGCCTCTGCTGTTCAACATAGTACTGGAAGTCTTACCCAGAGCAATCAGGCAAGAGAAAGACACAAAAGGCATCCAAATTGGGAATGAAGAAGTTAAACTGTCACCTTCTGCATATCACATGATGCTATATATATAAAACCCTAAGGACTCCACCAAAAAGCTATTAGAAACAATCAACAAATACACTAAAGTTGCCAGCTACAAAATCAATGTTCAAAAGCCCACTGCATTTCTATATACTAACAATGAAATTTCAGAAAAAGAAATAAAAAAAAACAATTCCTTTTGCAATTGCCAAAAAACAAACAAACAAACAAACAAACAAACAACCAACCAAAAAAACCTAGGGATAAACTTAACCAAGGATGTGAAAGAACTATATATTGAAAACTTTAAGACATTTTTAAAAGAAATTGAAGAAGACACAAAGAAATGGAAAGACATTCCATGTTCATAGATTGGAAGAATCAACATAGTTAAAATGGCCATATTATTCAAAGCAATATTCAGATTTAATGAAATCCCCATCAAAATCCCAATGGCATTTTTTCAAAGAAATTGCACAAAGAAAATCATCAGATTTGTATGGAACCACAAAAGACCCCGAACAGCCAAAGCAATCCTAAGAAAATAGAACAATACTTGAGGTATCACACTCCCTGACTTCAGCTTGTCCTACAGGACAACAATAATCAAAACAGCATGGTATTGGCAGAAACACAGACACACCGACCAGTGGAATAGAACTGAGAAACCAGAAATGAACCCACATATATATGGACAGATAATTTTTGACAAAGAAGCCAAAAACATACAATGGAAAAAAGACAGCCTCTTCAATAAATGGTGCTGGCAGAATTCGAAACCACGTGCAAAAGAATAAAACTAGACTGCTATCTGTCACCATGTACCAAAATTAATTCAAAATGGATCGAAGACCTAAACATAAGTCCTGAAATAATAAACTTCATAGAAGAAATCATAGATACTAAATTTATGGACTTTGGGTTCAAAGAGCATTTTATGAATTTGACTCCAAAGGCAACGGAAGTAAAAGCTAAAATAAATGAATGGGACTATATCAAACTAAAAACCTTCTGCACAGTGAAAGAAACCATAAACAAATTAATGAGGCAACCAACAAAATGGGAGAAGATTTTTGCAAACAATACCTCCGATAAGGGGCTAATATCCAAAATATATAAGGAACTCATACAACTCAACAACAAAATAAAACAAACAATCCAATTAAAAAATGGGCAGAGGACCTGAAGAAACATTTCTCCAAAGACGACATACAAATAGCCAATAGACATATGCAAAAATGCTCAACATCACCAATCATCAGAGAAATGTAAATAAAAACCACAATGAGATATCACCTCACCCCAGTTAGAATGGCCATCAACAAGACAAATAATAACAAGTGTTGGAGAGGCTGTGGATAAAAAGGAACCCTCATACACTGTTGGTGGGAATGCAGATTGCTGCAGCTGCTATGGAAGGCAGTGTGGAGGTTCCTCAAAAAATTAACAATAAAATTAATTACCATATAACCCAGTAATCCCTCTCCTGGTTATCTACCCCCAAAATCTGAAAATGTTTATCCATGAAGACATGTGCTCCAATGTTCATTTCAGCTTTATTTATGGTGGGCAAGACATGGAAACAACTAAAGTGTTGTTCGATAGATGAATGGATAAAGAAGTTGTGGTATATGTACACAATGGAATACTATTTGGCGGTTAGAAAAGATGATTAGTACCATTTGTGACAACATGGATGGGTCTTGAGATTATAATGCTAAGCGAGATAAGTCAGACAGATAAAGTAGAAAACCATATGATTTCACTGATATGTGGTATATAAAACTGAAAACAAAAGAACAAGACAAACAAATGAAGAAACAAAAACCCATAGATACAGACAATAGTTTAGGGGTTAACAGAGGGTAAGTGTAGAGGGGTTTCTAGAAGAGGGTAAACGGGGTCAAATATATGGTGATGGAAGGAGAACTGACTCTGGGTGTTGAACACATAATGTGATATATAGATTATGTATTACAGAATCGTAGACCTGAAATCTATTTAACTTTACTAACAGTTGTTACCCCAATAAATTTTAATTTAAAAAAAGACTATACTAGTTAGTTGTTTTGTGATTACATTCATATCAAAAGAAAAAGAAAAAGAAAGAAAGAAACATAGGGAAAAATAGAAGAAACAAGTCAACTGAGCAAGTGAAAATAACAATGGTGGACTTTTTTCCCCACAATATCCACTTTACCTTCAGCTACAGCCAGGAAATAGATAGCGTTTTCTCACCATAAACTATTTCTTTATAGTCATTACAGAATTACCGGACAAGGTGTGTCTTTCTCCAACCTCAGTTTCTAATGAAGGGGTCAGTTCCATTGGCTATCCTTAGTGACAGTCTTCAGTCTTGACAGCCTACCTTAATTAATCTATTTAATTTACTGATCAAGCGGACAGCAAAAGAACATTCTCCATGAAATGTGTTTTTATTATTATTATTGTTATTATTATTATTATCTGGAGTTATAAAGCTAAATGTCTTTTAAAAATGTTAAATTTATTTAGCACATGACAGGCTGTCTGTCTTAGAAACTACTTGCAAAGAGGAAAATGCAAAAATTAAAAACGGCTTTGTGGCTTTAAGGTAATGACCAAGAGGTCACACTGTAAAATTGAACTCTACTCTGCCTGTACACTTCACTGAAACTGTAACGCACAGCAGCATTACCTCCAAGTAGTTTTGGGCTGATGCCTGAAGTTATAGTCATTAAACTATATTACACATATTGTACCAAGCAGGCAAGTGGTAGGCTGTAATATCCTGAGGTCTATTATGTTCATTGTAGAGAATGGTAGGTACCTTTATACCAACAAGTTGGAATACATTCAATTCCTATCCAGATACAGTAACATATTTTTTACCCAAGTGACAGCTCCATGGCCACCTCCCTAATACCAGTCTGTGATAATCACAACAGCTACCATTAACTGAGATCCAGGTACTGTGCTAAGCACCTTAACATGTTTCTCATTTGATCTACACATCAATCTTGTCAGGAAAGTGTCATTATAGAATTAATTTTTTGCAGCTGAGGAGATTGAGGCTCAGAGATATTATGTGGTAGGGCTGGAGTTTGAACTCATAGATCAGGCCTATGTGATTTCAAACTCCAGGCCTGTGTGATTTCAAAGACTGTGCTCTTTCCACTATATCTTGTCGTTCCCCCTCAGACATTGCTTTAGCATTTAATTTAGCACTTGATTAGAGGTGTCTTTGTGTCAATTTCAGATTGTGTCATGTCTTTTTCAGCAAACTAAAAGCTTTTATTTTATCATCTCCCTTTACCCCTGGCCTTCGCACACCCAGATGATTCATAGGTAAATAAATGCCCAGGAGGAAAGATACCCAAGGATATTTCAGTAGAATAGCTGGAAACAACGAACTCTTTAAGTTTGACACAGCATTCAAGGTGGAGGGAAAAACATATTAGTGATATAGTATACACCCTTGTAGCCTCATTAGAAATAAATTTAAAAGCCATTTGAACAAAACCTCAATGGGAGAAGAGCTGAATAGGGTAGGTCAATCAAGCCATTATCTATATAAATTTAGTACCATATTACTGTTTCTGAGTTTCAGCAATGTGGGAAAGAGATTAATCTCTGGTCTTCCTTTTAATCCTATTTTTATTTATTTTCAGCCAGCTGTCCAGCTAAAGAATGACTCTTCCTTTTCAAAGGCTAAATGAAAGGTCATTGACTGTTAAAGATATTTTCAGATCGTTTGGGTGAAAACTTGGCTGTTGCTCTTGTCTCTATATGTAATATCACTTCATTCATATTATTCAGATTTTAGCATTTTCTTATACATTGTTCTTTTTCAAATGCAATAACCTTTTATTTTAGACCAGACACACACTGCATACTAACCCAAGACCAAACAGATGAGTGAAGGTGACATGAATGGTGGTTTAAATTTTTTTTTAAGTTTACATTTCTGCTGATCTATGAATTCTTTAGAAGAGGTAAGAGCTCCCAAAAGCTTGAGGTAAATGCATTTAAGCTTTATTCTCTTTTAATTGCTAGCATTAATGAAATATAAAAGTTGGGTTTTTGAAACAAATTTTTTTACAAGTTTGTGTTTAAGTTTCACTTAGTCAATGGTTCACTACAAAAATTAGCAGTTGGGTCTGAATTAGAAGTTCATGCCAATAGGTAGTCTATAATTGTGGTCAAATCCCTCTCTGCTGAAAATCTTATAAATGCTGTGATGTAGGTTCCAAAAAAAATGCTTAACTAACATAAGTTACAATCATCCTAAAATTTCTTGGGAGCCTCTACCATGTTCAAAACTCTGTTAAACATTAAGCATACCAAGTAAACATAGTCTCTACCCTCAATGAAAAAAGGAATCCCAAATCTTGGACACTGTAGTATTTAGCAGTTAAATCAAGGAGCACTTTGACTTATATTTTCATCATGATGCCAACACATGCCTTTTTATCATTGTTAATAACTGCCTGAAAGTCTAGATTCTTCCTTCAGTCATAGGACATGAATGAGGACAGGCTATGGGTACTGGGTGGCTGAAAAGCTGCAAGAATATTGCCCCCCTGTAATATAAAGTGAGGTTATTCTAAATATTAGGTTGGTGCAAAAGTATAATTGCAGTTTTGGCATTTATTTTTAACCTTTTAAACCGCAATTACTTTTGTACCAACCTAATAAATTCCCCTGATTTCCCACTAAAACTGCAGGATTCTAAAAATTAGCTGAAAGAATGAAGATTTGTTGAATGTGTATGACTGCATGACTGCTACAGGTAGCAGATACTATAGTGACAAAAACACGGATTCAGGGGGAAGTAAGCAATAACATTCCATATTGCAGCCCTGACTAACCTGAATAGTGAGAAGACTTAAAGCTACTACCCAGACAATAGTGTTCTACAAGCCATCCAATCTCCACGTGTTCTCAGTTCTCACATTGTGGCCTGAAGACTTTTGGCAGACTACAAGCGTCCTTCAAAGATTATCCATGCTGGCCCCTAATTTTAATTTTTATAATAGGGTCACACAATACCCATTTCCAGCAAGAAAATGTGATAGCGCTATTTAATACAAAAACAAGTCTCACTTTATTGGCCTCTCATAAAAGTGGTTCCAGTCTTTCCATTAATTCTGGAGTGGGAATTTTCTTTGTGGATGGCCAGGTTGGGCCAGTAAGTTGCTGCATCTGTGAACTGAAAACGTTTGAGATTTACTAACCTTCTGTGATCTGGTACATGTTTATAATGCTTTACCCTTGGAGCATCAAGAAAAAACAAATATGTTTATACACAGAAAGAATAATGTCATTTCTCAATACCTTGCCACCCACAGGTCTAACATCTTAAGTCCTAAACCTGTATGTGCCAACCTGTCTGACTTTATCTTACCACCAGGGAGACCTATGAACTTTTCAACCACTGAATAAAGAACTCACTTGTCAAGTATTTTGGGGTCAAGTTGGGGATGGAGTTATAGCCTCCAGAAGTCAAATAAGTGTTTGCTCAGTTGCCTGTAAGTCAATCAGTATGTATTTCAGTTTTTGAGTTTTTGTGTTTTTGTTTTAAGTTTGAGGAGTGCGAAAGTGAACAATAGTGACTTGCCACACATAGAAGTTCTAAAAGGTAATGTGGTATTATGGGAATTTTCTCAACATGCCTTGTAAACAGTAAAAGACAGCCTACTAAACACAAATAGGGAAAACAAAGTTTGAGGGCAAAGGTGAAAAACTGACAGAATTGTTTTGAAGTCACTGGAATAGTTAAAAGCAAATTTATACTGACATCCCACTTTCTGATAAGAATAAATTAAACAGCAGATTATGTTTTTATACAGTATTGCAGAAATCATTTACTCTATACATTTTGTCTATCTGTGAATCAAAGCTATTAAAATCTTTCATTCTTGATAAAATACAAAATGCATATATTAATTTAGCTTTTGAAGACAAGTTTTGCAAAGGCAAAAAAAGCTACCAATGTCTATGAGCTGGATAGTCAGTATATGAGTGCCCACTAACATTATGTATAAGACACTGGTTCTCAGCATAGCAGAAGTAGGGGTAGTTAAAGGAGTATGACAAATTATTCCAAGATTAGGTATGCTTACTCTCTAAACATGAAAGAATTCACAACAGCAAATCTAGACCTTTTAAAAGCATTTTAATCATTAATGACCTTTCAAGGTGATATGGAAAATAATTTCTTATCAAGCTATTCCCTTTTGGTTAGAGACTAATTTCTGTCATTCATTTTTCATGTGAGCATCTGCAGTTTGTCCTGATTTCTTTCCCTGTTGTGAATGTGAATGTTGTCTTGTTGACACAGTTGAGTTTCAGCATTGAGGCTTTGGCCTTTGAGATCAATACTTAAATAGCAGGTAACTTAAATTGTCTATGTGTCAAATATTTTATGATCTTTAATCTAGAGAAATTCCCACAAGAAAAAAGACATCCCAAATCATTTGGTTGAATCTTCTTGAAGACTGCACATTGTTTTCCTGCTCCAAATTGTGTTATGAGCCTGTGGTGGAGGAAGGGAAGCAGCAGTTAATACTAAGTGTAATTCCAGCTTCCTTACATTGAGTGCTTGTTCACTATATGCCAGGCACTGGCTCAGATATTTAACATATGTTATCCTATTGTAACTCGTACCACAAATTTATGTGGTAAAACACTAGGGTTTTCCTCATTTTCAACAACTGAGCCATAGCACAGGAAAGGAATGACTCAGGGTGACACAGCTGGTAGTTGGTAGAATAGAGAACTGTACTCAGGCTGTCTGATTCTAAAACCTGTGCTGCTAACCATGAGCCCAAGGATACACGCTCTTTAAAAATGTGAGACACCCTGCTGGGGAGAAATCTGGGCTGTTGTCCCTAGCTTGGGCTTAATCTCTGCTATACTGACCTTTTAGCTTCTCCCATTTGAAATCACAGTTTTCTCACCACGTATCAGCCTTGATTTCTAGCCCACTCTGCTCCAGATTGCCATCCCCTCACCCCATCCCTCCCCAGTAGATTACACATTCTTGCTCCCTAACCCATTTGAGTAAGTAGTTGCCAATTCCTGCTAAGATTAGTCTGACTCAGTAGCCACCAGCTCTGTCACCCCGTCCATCATCTTGGAATCCCAGCTCCTGTCTTGTTTTCTGGAATGTACCAGACCTCAGTCTAAGAATCTCCATTTGTGAATTAAGAAAATGGGGGTTTGCTTGCAGTCCAGGGCAAAAGTCATTCCCTTAGTACGCACAGAGTAAATAGACATGCTGGCATGAGGAACAGAGGTTCAACACGGCAATAAAAGCCTCCCATATCACATACCTCATTCACAAATGATTTTTACTCTTCCAGAAAGATGTAACAATTTACCATTGAGGAACAACATTAATTAATGGATATTTTCAAATATGGTGATATATTCCTCAGCCCCTGAAAGTGCTGGCTAGGAAGGAAAACAGTGTTCCCATTTCTTGTTAACTCACATTGATGTGAGGGAAGAATGGCCCAGGTCAGAAAAATATAGTCTTGTGACTCCCTCATGCCTTGACCCTATTTTGTGACTTCTCCTAGTCCTCTGGTAAGTCCTCTGCTTATATATATATATTTTTGGTGTATTTTTTAAAATGATTGTTTTGTATTATGGGGGTCCACAGTGTGAGGGATATAAATGATAAACGTCTAAGAAAAAAAAAACAAACAAAAAATTCATAGACACAGACAATAGTTTAGTGGTCCTCTGCTTATATCTTATTTATCCCCTTTTAGATATTGCTTTGCAGGCATTCTCATCCATTGTTCAAACATTCTATTGTCTGCTTTACACCACACCACCCCCAAAAGCATAGTCATTTTCATTATTTTGTTACCAGCACCCCTCCACAGTTTTTTCTGCATACAGCGGGTGCTTGACACATGCTGTTTACTGAATGTCCTCCTACTGGAGAGTGTCCTTGGGGTGATAGGATTCCACATTTATACACAGCAAGTCAACAAAAAAAGGCAGACAATTTCTCTGAATGCTTTCCCAAATAGCCTGTGTGGAATTACTTAGTGCTTTCTTTGTGCATGTGTGGTTAAAACCTAGATGGTGACTCATGGAACAATGTCACATTTCACACTTAGGCATGATTATAAATAATTATCCATGGGCTTTGGTTTGAAAGGCAAACTGAAAGTTTTGAATGAGTCTTTTCTTTCTCATCACTTAATGACACCTTTTAAAAGAAAATCAGGGTTGCCCGATGACCTACACAGCTGTTTCTGAAAACCTAAATGTAATCAAGTGGAAGATCTGAGTTAGGTAACTGCATTCCAAATACAACTTACTAACATGAAGGATTTAAATAAACTTGTTATTGACAAAGTCCATTTATCAGTTTTAAACATTATGCATAGATTAAAGACACCTCTAATAACTTCCTCACGTTGCCCAGATGACCCTTCCTAAAACACCATTTAATTAGATCGTTCTCATGCTCAAGGACTTTCGGTAGCTAACCATTGCCTGAGATGTGAATTCCCGCTCCTCTGCCAGGTTTGCTACTTCTTTCACAGTTCAGTGCCACCTGTTTCACTCTACTCTTTCCACTACCTAGCAGCACAAATCCTCTGGTTCTACTAAGCCATGCTCTTTAGTTCTCCCTCACAATAATTATAGCGTATAATGCCCAGAGACTTTATTCAGGGTTTCATCCTATAAACCCCTCCTCCATCATATAACCACCACATCCTTTCTCACCAGGTCTTGTGGGCTCAGCTCAAGCCCCACTACTTTCCTCTATGATGCATTTCCTTATACCTGCCCACCATAATTGTCCACTGTCCCTACTAAGGGGTGCCTCATTACTTTGAATCTTTACTCAAGATCATTCTATTCTGATCACGTAAGGATACTGCTTCCGATACCAGTTGGTACCACCATTCATAACGCATAATCATATCCTTAGGTTTGATATTTTACAATATTATGTACACAGTATTCATCACTCCAATAAAACGGCAAGTTTTTCAAGAGCAAGAATAATGATCAAGTCTTAATATTCTGCACAATAACTAGTATTGTGCAGCTTAGTCAAGCTGCTAATAGTTAGGCACTCAAATACCTGACTTGAATTATATTCAACAACTACCTTTTCTTTAGAATGTATCTGTTAAGTGCCCAGATGCAGATGTGAAGCCAAAGGGAATTTTAATTCTCCACAAGTAAGTTGTAGCAGATGCTGTTGGTGCCCTGACCAGATCCCCATTACTGGACCGGTGTACCCATCACCCAGCTTATGTGAGGATTGGCTGCTAATGGCTTACAGCTGCACACTTCTCAGGAGCTGATAGGAGCTCCTTACCTGCACATGCCAGGGAGGTTATGCTGCTCATCCCAGAGGCAACCCATAGCCAATGAATGACAGATGCAGGGATACAAAAGTTTATTCTCTTTGCCTCCCATCAGGACAAATTCTGTGATGCAATTCATGTTCCAAAGGTCTCAATGGGATAAGGCTATGCTTCTCCTGAAACCACATCCTTACTTATTGTCTTCTCTTGGATTATCCTGCTTCCCTTACTCCCTTACAGGTTTTCCTTGAGCTCACTCCCTCAATAAGCCATTTGTACAAGAATCCTAATCTCAGACTTAGCTTCAAGGAAATACTACCTAAGACTCATGTATTTCTAAAATAGATAATAAATTGTGGGTGATTATAGCTGCTTCTAAGTAGCAGAAATTCTTTGACAAACTCTGTTATCAGGGAACATAAGATAAAAAAGAAAAAAACATTATTGCCCTTTTAGACACCCATACAAAACTTTGAGGTAACTGACTGTCAGTAATAAACATGGTATGTGTGAAATGGAAGTGAGCTCAAAGAGGATCTTGTTCCATGGTTCTCAACCTCTACCCTTCACCTCAACACAGATAAGGAATGCCCTATGCTCCCAAGGTAAGGGTAGCTTTAAACTTCAATGAGGTCAGAGGAGTATGTTAAATCCTAGTTAGGAGTGTTGGGAAAGCCTCAGAATTGATTCTGATAAATGATCCCGACACCTGACTGATCTAGTTCAACTTCACAATGTTTTACAATTTAGGAAATGCAAGAGGCATAAAGGCAACTTTTCCAAGGTCACACAGCTACTCTGTGGCAGAGGAGAAACCAGAACTCATGTCTCCACATACCTACTACAGGATTTGATCTACTGTGGCATTTCCCAAAACATGTCTTTTGAACACTAGTCACTACTTCTATAAGATGCCCCATATGAAAATATCTTCCAAATACTATCTCTTACATATATACAGAGGGTGCCAAAAAAATGTATACACATTTGAAGCAAGGAAAACACTGTATGAAAATTGCAAGTATCACAGATACTTCCTCTTTTGTAATATAGCACCTATTAACCAATATCACTCAGAACTAGTAATCCATGGTACTCACTTTGGAACACGCTTGCTTAATTGATAATCCTAGGGAGTTGGTAGGTACTGTGAATATTTATCTGAACCACTTGGGAAAATGTATTCTATTCTTAATGTTTAGAGTACAAATAGAAAATGTTAGCTACTTGGTTTTAATCCCAGAAAAGAAATAAAGGAAGAAGGAATCAGAAAGTTCATGAAAGGTTAGCAACCACTTGATATTTTCATTAAAAAATAAATCAATACTTGGGCACCTATAGAAACCTTACAGGTTAAGAGTTGCAAAAACACTTATAGAAAGAATAAAAGTTATATGGAAATGTTGGTTATGCCCACATGGTCAAGGCCAGATTATAGCTCAAACAAGCTAAGCAGAGAAAATGGCCATGTTGAATTCTATATGGAGTTATTACATCCCACACATACCATAAGAGCGACCAAAATTAGAAAGAGCTACAACTCATGTTATTTTTTCATCTGTATATAAATAATAGCAATAATAATAACTTAAATTATTAACTAGTATATAAGTATGATGCATTATTCATTTTTAAATATAGCCCACAGATCACTATGGTTGTTTCTAGATGTGTATAATAAATACCATCAATCAGAATGGATCATCCCATTAGCCTCTTTCAGCTGACCTCTTAACACCAGTGCTTGAAAAATAGTAACAAACATTCACTTTAATCACTACTACGAGGAGGCCAAGCAAGACTGCTACTGCAATGTTAAGTCTGCCTGTGGTAAGTGAGATTGAAGTCAGTGGAATTTAGGCAAGTCCTTTTATTTTAAAACTGTGACAAGGATTTTAGCTACAGAAGGACTTTTGAATGACTATTAGCATATCAGGTACTGCTTTGACTGGGGCACATGTGGAGGAGAAGAAAAGCATGAGCTTTTTTTTTAAATTAAAGTTTATTGGAGTGACAACTGTTATTAAAGTTACATAGATTTCAGGTATACAATTCTGTATTATATCATCTATAAATCACATTGTGTGCCCATCACCCACAATCAGTTCTCCTTCCATAACCATATATTTGATCCCCTTCACCCTCATCTACCCCTTACCCTCTGGTCTTGTTCTTTTGTTGTTTTGGTTTATATACCACGTATCAGTGAAATCATATGGTTCTCTACTTTTTCTGTCTGACTTATATTCTCTGATCAAAAGGCTTTGAAATTGGATATCAATTGCAAAAAGAAAGCAGGAAAAAACATAAATATGTGGAGATTAAACAACATAGTTTTGAAGAATGACTGAGTTAAAGAAGAAATAAGAGGAGAGATCAAAAGATACATAGAAACAAATGAGAATGAAAATACATCCTACCAAAATTTTGGGGATGCAGTGGAAGCAGTTTTAGGAAATTTATATCATTACAGGCCTATCTCAAGAAACAAGAAAATGTTGGTTATGCCCACATGGTCAATTTTTTTTTCGCCTCTTTGCTGCTGTCTATTATTTCAGTGTAATGGTATTCTATGTTTTTTACCTCTTTTTCTTCTTTTATTATGCTATATATTTCAGTTCTGGATTTTTTTTTTGAGTGGTTACAACTGAGTTTATGTAAAAGAATATTTCATATTTAGAGTATTCCATTTTCTTCAGCATGCTAACTTTCTCCATTCCCTTATTCCGGTTCAGGCCTTTACTGTCTCCCCTTTTATGTTTTGGTTGCCACAAATTGTCCCTGTTGATGGTAGTCGAATAGCCTCCTTTAGTATTTCTTGTAGTGCAGGTCGTGTATTAGAGAATTCCCTCAGCTTCTGTATGTCTGGAAAGGTCTTTATTCCTCCTTCATATCTAAAGGATATCTTTGTTGGATATATTATTCTTGGCTCATAATTTCTCTCTTTCAATAGTTTGAATATTTGGTTCCACTCCCTCCTGGCTTGTAGAGTTTCTGCTGAAAAATCTGATGATAACCTACTGGGCTTTCGTTCGTAGGGTACCGTCTTCTTTTCCCTGGCTGCCTTGAGGATTCTTTCTTTGTCGTTGATTTTAGACAGCTTCAATACAATGTGCCTTGGAGAAGGCCTGTTGGGATTGAGGTAATTAGGTGTTCTATTTGATTCTTGTATTTGCGGATCCTGTTCTTTCCACAGGTTTGGGAAGTTCTTGTCGACTATTTGTTTGAATATGCTCTCTGTTCCCTTCTCCTTTTCTTCTCCTTCTGGAATGCTCATTATTCTTACATTGCTCTATCTGATGGAGTCAGAAAGTTCTTGTAGAGTTCTTTCATTTCTGTTAAGTCTTGAGTCTCCCTCTTCTTCTATCTGTTTCATTCCCGGATTCCTATCTTCAATGTCACTGATTCTTTCCTTCATCTGGTCAACTCTATTACCTAAGCTGGATATTTCTTTCTTTATTTCTTTTATGGAGTTCTTAATCTCCAGCAATTCTATTTGGTTCTTTTTTAAAATTTCAATCTCTGGTAAACATTCATTTTGTTCTTTGTGTTTTTGAGTTCATTAAACTGCCTGTCTGTGTTTTCTTGCATCTCGTTGAATTTTTTAAGAACTGAAATCTTGAATTTTCTGTCCTTTAAATCACATATTTCCATGTCTTTAAGTTCATTTTCTGGAGACTTTTCATTTTATCTCTGAGCTGTCATATCACCTTGGTTATTTATAACAATTAATGAATTATTATTTCTCTTCCTAGGCATCTACAGGAGTGGGTTCTGCAACAGGTTCACAGACAGAGGTACTTCTTTTGTTTTCCAGTAGGTGTTCATAGAATGTTTTATTTTCTCTGTGACTGTATCCTTTTCTTCTCTCTCATACTGTAGTGTTATGTTTTCTCTGTTCTGTTCTGGCTTCTCACACAATGTGGGGATTCCCAAGAAAATGGGCCTGTCCTCTGTGAGCAGGTCACCTGGGTCACAGGGTACTGCCTCCATGGGGGGATGTGGAGAGCTTCTGAAGTTGCAAAGCTCTTCCTGCACTAGTTTCAGAGCCTGTGTTTTTCAGTGGCTTGTTTATTCCTGCAGGGTTCTGCCCTCATAGTTGGGAGCAGGGACAGGGTGGGTTGTGATAGGTGGCTGTAAGCAATCGTGGTGACCACCACCACAGCCAGTCCTGCACCCAAATCTCTCTCCCATTTTCCAGAACTATTTAGGCTATGAGTCCATTGCTGTGGGCCGCAGTTCTCAGAAATGTAAGTATTCTGTTCTTTAGATCTGACACTGCTACTGTTCAGCTTCTAGCACTGGTTGGATGGGGGTGGGGCAAGCTTTGTGATGGTGGGAGGGGTCAGCCAGGCTCTGTGCCTACACCTTCCATCCTCTGCTGGCAATGAGGGCTTAAATCGCTGTTTTCACCCTTCGTCCCTCAGTCTTTGCTCCGAGGTCTCTGCCGTGAGAGTTGGGTTCAGCTGTTTTGGCCATAAGTGGAGCCCTAGCAGTCCAAGTTCTTCCCTCTCCCGTGGCTGCAGTAGCTCCATAATGCAGGGAGCTCTGAGCATTGAGGTAGGTCTGCGTCCTGTGCTCTTGGGGGTCTGCATCTCTGCACTTTCCGCTTCCTTCCACTCCCACTCACCCAATTTGCCCACCTTTAGGTGATTTCAGTTGCTCATCTCTTAGTCTTGCCTGTCTGCTGCGCAGGGTGTCCTTTGTGGAATTATAGTTGTTCAATTTGTTGTAAATTCCATGGGAGATTTCAAGAGGCTCAGCTTATGCTGCCATTTCTATGACGTCATCAAGATCATCAGTTTTAATAATGCCTTTGTATCAGTGGTACCTGTATTATGGCAGAAATTTCTACTATACACATGTGGGAAATACTGGATTTTCAATTTTAATTTTTTGAGCATTTCATACCTTGTCTTGTACAAAGTACTGGGGAACTGGGGATACTAAAAAAAAGTAGAAGACACTCAAAAATTTCAAATCTAAATGAAATGACATTTCAAAAATGAACGACTAGAAAGTAACTAATATGACCTATATGGGACATATAATGAAAAGTAAACTTGGCCATGTAGGGTGGACCCAAGTTGTAGAGATTTAAATACCAAGGTTAAACTTCCTCTTTTGCCTATAAGATCAGTTTATGGAATCCGTATGTTTAACCTGGAAATATTTTTTACAAGGAGAATTATAATCCTCAAACATACCTGTTTCATGACACACCTCAATAGCTTTAAGAAATCACTTACCCTCTCTATGTCTCAGACTTAGTAATTAATACACAGGTTTTTGAGTCAGTATTCAATCAAAACCGAAAGTCATACTATAACTCAATTCCTCAGTAATGAAAACAACAGGTTTATTAGAAGGTGATTTTTAGGTTTTTTTTAAAAAAAGTACATTTATAGAATGATTAGGCTAATGTGATCTCTGAGCAACCTAACAATGTGCTATTTTATTTTTAAAGAAGAACACAGACATCGACAGGGATTGATTTTCTGCCTAATTTCCCATTTTTCAGGAGCAAACACTAGGGCTCTGTTAGAGGAAGACTGAAGACAATCTCATCTTTCATGTTATAAAAAGATAATAAAAGAAACAGAGGATACATGTTTCAAAAGGAAGGAAGAGAAGCACCAAAAAAGAGGCTTGCTTAGGGGCAGTGGTGGTAGCAAAAACTACCTTTGACCAATTCTGCTTTGATTTCAAGCCCTACTAAGCCCACAAATACAGTCATGGTGAGCAAGAACAGTCCAGGTTTCATTACTCTGCATGTTGTGGATACAAGAGTAAAAGTTTAATAATCAACATAAAATTCTGCCAATCTTTGTATTCTTTATATTTTTATTCATCAACAAGTCTGTATAAAGTGTTTGTTTATATCAGATGTTATGAACGAGAATAACAACTCTTAGTGACTACAAGTCATTCCTTTGTGTGTAAAATATTTATAACTGATTTCCTCTTATCTCCCCTAAACAGCTTTGGGGCCATCTTCCTCTGATGTTCATTAATGGGTGTTCAGAGAATGCAAATTAACTTTAATATTATTATGTATTATAATGCATCCTCCAAAACCTAACAGAAGCTATTTTTTCAATTATTTGTTATTATAGATGATTCATCACTATGAATAGTTAAGAGATAACCAAGCAAAACCACAGGACCTACAAACATCTAAAAACTGTAGAAAGGCAATAACAATGTAGAGAAAGAGTCAAAAAAACAAGCTAGATAATAGAACATTCAAACCATTCCAGAGATAAATGACCAGTGGGGGCAAGGAGTCTGAAACTGGGAATGGAGTGAATAACCATAGGCATTCCTCTGTTTCTCACCCAATCACCTCACGAAGATTTGGTAAAAGAGGTTTTCAGCAATATATTGAATGACAAGGAGGGGTGGCATGACAAATAAGCAGAGGAAAATACATGGAAATAATTTTTGCACCAAGATAGGATCAGAACACTTCAAAGTGAACACGTCTGTAACTACTTAAGAGTTGGTCTTGCCATTAGGGAACAGTTAGGATGCATCCTAAATGAACTATTTAGTTCCACAGATAATGCCTTTACTTTAGTTGCTGCCACCAAAAGATAAGTGGTTCCTTTGTTTGGAGCAGCAAAGCAGACTCTGAAGTTTAAATAAAAAGGTTCACAGATTATAAATGAAGAAAACCAAATATGTCACCAAAACTAACCAGCGAACAAAAAACAATTACTTAAAATATAAATTAAGAGTCACACATAATAGAATTAAAGATTATCTTTTCTGTAAATAAATTATAATTTCTAATAAGTAAAATGTGTTGTAAATAAACAAATAGATAAATTAAGAAACTCTACTATGTCAATGAAAAATCTGCTTCAAGTAAGTTTTTGTACTGTTAAAAATAAGACAGCTTGAGATTATACTAAAACAAAACAATATACTCATGTAATATTAAAGAGAGCAAAGAATATAGAGGAAAACTATTTTAAAGAAAGCAAGTAGTGTGGATTCTTAACTTCATAGATTTCTTCTCATGTTTACATTAATTTGGCCATCCCGATATTAGCTTATCCTCCCTTGCTAAGCCAAGCCCCACTGTTTAAAAACCCAACTTACAAACCTTTTGTCCAATAGATGTTTCTATGCTCCAACTAACTTCTCTGAATTGTCCTGAACTGATTCTTGCTATACTCTTGGCACAACTCACCTCTGCTCAAGTCTCTCCTAAGGCAAACCTCCCCCATGGGCCTCTTTCTGCTATAATAGAGGCTTCTGGTGACACCATATGCACTCCAGCTGTTTCTAATTAACCCAGCCAGTTTGGCTCTGAGTGGATAACTCAGAAGGCTGACTTTTTTTAAAGAACCTGATTTTATACCAGAAAACTTCAGATTTAGTAAACTTAAGCAATTTCATAAAATGATTATAATTTAAACATGAAAAGATTTGTCATGGTCCCCCCAAAATTATTTCAGCACTCAAAAATGAGCAGCACTTAAGTTGTACATTAAAATGCAAGCAAGTGGGGGAAGTCAGATGACAGTGAACAATGTGCTAAAATAATAGAAAAACTGTGCAGGAGTAATCTTGTACTCATAAACAATATATGATATATATTTTCTATACAAATTATCGTTTTTATAATTCTCATTTTATATATGGAAAGCCCTTAAGTGTAAAATTTCTATCAGATTCAGAAGAATACAAATGGAGCAAGATGAAAGTGTCCGGTGAACCAAAAGAAACCTTTTCAAGTGATGTTGAGCCCATGGATATAAAGAGATTCATCTTTAAAGTAATGAAATCCACGGTAAAGCCAAATTAGCAAAACAGAAATCAGACTGGGGTGAAAATGAATCACTTCTAGGGGAAAACAGTACTTTTTAAAGTGAACCTCAAGAAGAAATTCTTTCATAAGGATTCAATTCAAACTCACACGTTCCAGTTTGAGGTTCCACTGTAGTCAGAGAATATAAGGGGCAGGAGCTCTAACCTATTTTGATTAAAGAAGCAATTTGTTTCATGAAAATTTCCATAAAGTAGAGGGAAAAAAACTGTCCATCCTGCACATCAAATTCTCAAACGATTCTGTGTCACCTCCTTGGAAACTGCTTCCATTTTTTTTCAACCTTCAGGTTTAGAAAAACATACCAAGAACAAAGACTCAAGTTTAAGAAAAAAACCAATGTGAATGTAAGCAGAATGAAATATTCCACAATGAACAATTTGGGCTTAAAATATTAGATATTAGTTACCTTTAAATAATGGTTTTTGAAAACGTCACAATGATTAATACTAGGCAAATGGAATTGGACAGACATGTTTAATTTTTCAGTTTCTGGAAACCAAAGGAATTACTCAAATGCTATGGTGAAAACATTTTCCATTTACATTTTTACAAACAAAAAACCTTTTCTATGGGAGGAATACATATTTGTTTGCTTTAAAATTAGCATGACAAGTACATTTTAAAAATAATATGCAGCCAAGGTTATAAAAGATTAGGTCCACTTGTGCTAATGCATTATATAGAAATTTCAAATAACACTGAACACAGCAGATGGATTCCTATATAGGCAGACAGGGAGAGAGATACTCTTGAAGAATTAAAAATTTCTCTTTTGACTACATATCTAATTGCATGCCAACATCATGTTTACATGAGACAAATAAACTTATATAGGCTTTAAATACACATAGGCACAATAGTAAGAAGAGATCAGAAAATGTGGATAAAGCCTTTTTTTAAAATAAAATATAGAACCAGTCAGAGAGGATATTTTAATTAGATGGCATATTAGGAAAAGTACCTACAATGGATTTTGATGCAAAGTTGTTAAAAGAAAATTGGATTCCCAGCTAAGAAAATTAGAGTGAATTACAAAGGAAAAATCCTAATCAAGGTCTGTGAATGAGATCAAGGAACAGAATAAATGCATAATATTTAAGAATCAGTAGTGATGATAGCTAGAGTTCATTTCATTTAAAAACCTAGCACAAAAATATAGTAAGAGGCAGTATAATTTTGAAACTAAGAGCAGAACTATACTGTAGTTGGATTACCTACCGTGTCTCCTTGAAAATAAGACCTAGCCAGACCATCAGCTCTAATGAATCTTTTGGAGCAAAAATTAATATAAGATCTGGTCTTATTTTACTATAAGACTCGGTCTTAATTCAATAGCTAGTTTTAAAACACTGTGTTTGTTACGACTCTTTAAATTTAGCTATTTAAATAGGAATTTCCATCTTTGAAAATATCTTCAATAAACCACTCTTGCAGAAAAAGGCTATTAGTCAAACTACATGGCATAATGAAAGTGACACTCCCAACTATAGCTTTCACTAATTGCAGACAGAACACCTAAGAAACATAGTTTAAAATTTTTTTAAAAATAATTATCTTCAAAGTCAGTTCCAAGTACTATATAACTTTCCTAGGATAGTCACTGCAAGTAACTATGCAAATATTAGGTTGGTTTAAAAAAAGTAATTAGTGAATGAACAAATCAGAAACAGTTTTGGAGACAAAGAGGAAAAACTGAGGGTTGCTAGGTGGGCTGGGGGGGTGGGAGGAAGGGGTAAGGTGAGGGGATTAGAAAACAATCAGTAACCACAAGATGGCCACGGGGTTTTGAAAATTAATCTGGGGAATGTAATTTAGTGGTTACCAGAGGGTAAGGGGGTTGCGGGGTGGGAGATGAGGGTAAGGGGGATCAAATATATGGTGATGGAAGGAGAACTGACTCTGGGTGGTGAACACACAATGTAATTTATAGATGATATGATACAGAATTGTACACCTGAAATCTATGTAATTTTACTAACAATTGTCACCCCAACAAATTAAAAATAATAATAATAATAATAAAGTAATTGTGGTTTAAAAGGTTAAAAATAGAGTGACGTCATAGGAATGGCGGCAGCAGGGCGCACTTTCTGAGTTCTCCTCCGGATCTTGTTGCAAACGGGACCTATAACCCATCAAAGAACTTTTCGCTCATCACACAGAACAGCGGGGAGATTCATGGATTACTTGAAGCTAAGAAGTACTTGAAGGTGCGCTAATTGGGCGAGCAGGGGAAGGAAAAAGAGGAGCGGAGTGAAAACGCCCGGCCGGCTGCGGTGGGAGAGCCCAGCCCCCAACGGAGCCTCAGCTGGCGGGGGCGAAAACCGAAATCCGCGGTGGAACCTATTGTTCCGGGCACGCACGGGATCCCAAGGCGGAGCGGAGAGCGCAGAGACCAGGAGGTGGGCTCTTTCCCTGCGTCCCATGGCTGATTTCTCCCGCCGTAGCACAGACAAAGAACACAGTCTCCATACCTGGGCCCCTCCCCCGCCCCGCTCTTCCAATCCTACCCCGCCCTTCCAGAGACTTGAACTGGAAACCGCGGTGGAGCCCGCTGTGCCGGGCAGACGCGAGATCCCAGGGCGTAGCGGAGGGCGCAGGGACGGGGGGGGTGGGGCTCTTTCCCTGCGTCCCACGGCTGATTTTTCCCGCCGGGAGGGCCCTAGCGCAGACAAAGAACATACTCTCCATAACTGGGCCCTCCCCCACCCCGATCTTCCAATCCTACTCCGCCCTTCCAGAGACTTAAACCGGCCCTTGAACTGAGGAGTGGTGTCAGATTACAGAGGAGACGTAATTTGGGAAGCCTGACGGGCAGCCCTGACCCAGGGAGACTGGGAAGTGTGTGTGATTTTGGCTGTGCTAGGAGAGAAGAGACTCCTCCACCCCCAGCCACCACCTTTTCTGGCCTGCGGGAAGAGGACGACGCGCGGCTGGGCTGGGAGAGTGAAGACCCCTCCATCCCCAGCCCACACCCTTCCTGGCTTGCTTAGGGCGGGGTGGGTGCAGCTGCAGAGACACACCCGGAGATCAGCAGTGAGGCAGACGCAGCTCTGGGCTTTCAGCAGATCAGAAATCTCCCACCCGCACTCACACACACACACACTGAAGAAGTGCCTTAAGACTCAAAAGTACTGGACATGGATCTGGTGGTACCACTCTCAGTGTGCATATGTGCAGGCAAGGGCAGAAACTGCACTGACATTGTAAAAACTATCATCCAGACCCCTCAGGCCCACGCATTTAAGTCTGCAGTCCCAAAGTCTCTCTGGGCACCAGGTGACCGGCTCTGCCTGCGCAATAAGCAGGGGGCTCTTTGGTACAGCAGAGGACAACCTGGACATTCCTTGGTGGGCTCAGGCCGAGACGGTCGCTGCTTTTTGTTTTGCTTTGCTTTGTTTTGTTTTGCTTTGTCTTTATATCTTTGATATCTCTGCCTGTGTAGAGCGGGGGTTATCGGCTGTTTTTTTGCATGTGAATGTACTTGATTTTTTTCTTTGCTGTTGTCGTTGCTGTTGTGCTTGGTGATTTGCTTTGTTCTGAAACTGCCCTGCCGGGGCCCAGCTTGAGAGGCACGGGACTCAGCATATCCAGGGGCCAACTCCAGACCAAACCGGAGTGCAGCCGGGTTTGACCTGCAGGTCACACACCCAGAGGGGGTTCTCTGCAGGCACTGGAGCCCATAGAGGCCAAACCACATTAGGGTGGTCAACCCTCACGCAGCAGAGCGCCCTGCGGGGGGCAGAGCCAAGTCTCACAACGGGTCAGCCCAGGAGTTAACCCCACCTACTCACAAACAAAAAGCAATTAAAGATCTTCTTGAACGGGACAGTATACACAACACAAGAGTCACCTTTGGAGCACACGCAGAGGAGGACGACGTGGTTCGAGTCAAATATAAAGGACACATACTACATAAGATAACCTAGCAAGAGCTAAAAACTCTAGGGGATCTACCTAATATATCAAAATAAACACAGTCAGCCAGAATGGGGAAACAAAGATACACGTCCCAAATAAAAGAACAGAAGAAGCCTCCACAACTGGAACCAAATGAAGCAGACGTAACCAAACTCTCAGAGACAGAGTTCAGAACACTGGTGATAAGAATGTTTAAGGAGCTTAGAGAAGACATAAAGAAGGATGTAGAAATCAAAACGAATGAGCTTAGAGAAAACATAAAGAAGGATGTAGAAATCATAACGAAAAACCAGTTAGAACTAAACAACACAATTACCGAAATTAAGAACTCACTTGAAGGAATTACCAGCAGGCTAGATGAAACAGAGGATCGAATCAGCGACTTAGAAGACAAGGTAGCAGAGATCACCCAAATGGAACAACAGAAAGAACAAAGAATAAAAAACAATGAGGATGGCCTAAGACACCTCTGGGATAACATCAAGCGCAACAACATGCGCATCATAGGAATACCAGAAGGTGAAGAGAATAAGCAAGGGATTGAGAACATATTTGAAGTAATAATGTCTGAAAACTTCCCCAACCTGATGAAGGAAACCAACATACAAGTCCAGGAAGTGCAGAGAGTTCCAACCAGGATTAACCCAAACAGGTCCACACCAAGACACATTATAGTTAAAATGGCAAAGCTTAAAGACAAAGAGAGAATCCTAAAAGAAGCAAGAGAAAGACGGAGGGTTACATACAAGGGAACTCCCATAAGACTATCAAATGATTTTTCTACAGAAACATTGAAGGCCAGGAGGGAGTGGCAGGAGATACTCAAAGTGATGGAAAACAAAGGCCTACAACCTAGATTGCTTTATCCAGCAAGGCTATCATTTAAAGTTGATGGAGAGATAAAGAGCTTTCCAGAAAAAAATAAGCTAAAGGAATTTATTACCACCAAGCCAGCATTGCAAGAAATACTAAAAGGACTTCTGTAAATAGAAGAAAGATCAAAACAACCTAACTACAAATTTAAAAATGGCAATAACTATGTACCTATCAATAATCACTTTAAAATGTAAATGGATTAAATGCTCCAATCAAGAGACATAGGGTGGCTGACTGGATAAGAAAGCAAGACCCTTGTATATGCTGTATACAAGAGACTCACCTCAGAACAAAAGACACACACAGGCTGAAAGTGAAAGGTTGGAGTAAGATATTTCATGCAAATGGAAACGAGAATAAAGCTGGAGTTGCAATACATATATCTGACAAAATAGACTTTAAAATGAAGAACATACTAAAAGATAAAGATGGGCACTATATAATAATAAAGGGATCGATCCGACAAGAGGGCATAACCCTAGTAAACATCTATGCACCCAACATAGGAGCACCTAAATATATAAAACAGGTACTGACTGACATAAAGGCAGAGATCAACAGTAACACTATTATAGTAGGGGACTTCAACACACTTCTGACAACAAGGGAAGGGTCTTCCAGACAGAAAATCAATATGGAAACAACAGCCTTAAATGATACATTGGACCACTTGGATTTAATCGATATTTTCAGAACATTTCACCCCAATGCTGCAAAATACACATTTTTCTCAAGCACACATGGAACATTTTCCAAGATCGACCATATGTTAGGCCACAAAACAAGTCTTGATAAATTTAAGAAAATTGAAATCATACCAATTGTCTTCTCTGATCAAAATGCTATGAAATTAGAAATGAACTACAGGAAAAAAACTGGAAGACACACCAATTCATGCAGGCTGAATAACTTGTTACTAAATAATGAATGGGTCAAGCAGGAGATCAAGGAAGAAATCAAAAGATATCTCGAGACAAATGAAAATGAAAACACGACGACCCAAAATCTATGGGATGCCGCGAAAGCAGTCCTAAGAGGGAAATTCATAGCTTTGCAGGCCTACCTAAAGAAACAAGAAACATCACTAATCAACAGTTTATCTTCACATTTAAGGGGTTTGAAAAAAGAATAGCAAAATAAGCCCAAAGGGAACACAAGGAAGGAGATAATAAAGATCAGAGCAGAAATAAATGAAATAGAAACCAGAAAAACAATACAAAAGATCAATGAATCCAAGAGTTGGTTCTTACAGAAGATAAACAAAATCGACAAACCTTTAGCCAGACTCATTAAAAAACAGAGAGAGAGGACCCAAATTAATAAAATCAGAAATGAAAGAGGAGAAGTGACAAAGAACACTACAGAAATACAAAGAGTTTTAAGAAATTACTATGAGCAACTATATGCAAACAAATTTGACAATTTGGAAGAAATGGACAATTTTCTAGAGGCGTACAACCTTCCAAGGCTAACTCAAGAAGAAACAGAAAACCTGAATAGACTGATTACCACCACGGAAATTGAATCAGTAATCAACAGTCTCCCAACAAACAAAAGCCCTGGACCAGATGGCTTTACAGGTGAATTTTACAAAACCTTCAAAAAAGAATTATCACCTATTCTCCTCAAGCTCTTCCAAAAAATCCAGAAGGAAGGAAGACTCCCAAACACTTTTTACGAAGCCACTATCACCCTGATTCCAAAATCAGACAAGGACACCACAAAAAAAGAAAACTACAGGCCGATATCTCTAATGAACATAGATGCAAAAATCCTCAACAAAATATTAGCGAACAGAATTCAGCAATGCATTAAAAAGATCATTCACCATGATCAAGTGGGATTCATCCCTGGTATGCAAAGGTGGTTCAACATCCGCAAATCAATTAATGTGATACACCACATTAACAAAATGAAAAATAAAAATCACATGATCATATCAATAGATGCAGAAAAAGCATTTGATAAAATCCAACAGCCATTTATGATAAAAACCCTTAAGAAAGTGCGAATAGAGGGATCATATCTCAACATAATAAAGGCCATATATGATAAACCCACAGCTAACATCATACTCAATGGGGAAAAGCTAAAACCATTCCCCCTAAGATTAGGAACAAGGCAAGGTTGCCCACTATCTCCGCTTCTATTCAACATAGTGCTGGAAGTTCTTGCCACAGCAATCAGACAAGAAAAAGAAATAAAAGGCATCCAAATTGGTAAGGAGGAAGTAAAGTTATCATTGTATGCAGATGATATGATACTATATATAGAGAACCCTAAAGACTCCACCAAGAAGCTATTAGAGCTGATAGATTAATTTAGTAAAGTAGCAGGATACAAAATTAATATTCAGAAATCAGTTGCATTTGTATATACCAATAATAAAACATCAGAAGGAGAAATTAAAAAAACAATCCCATTTACAATCGCTCCAAAGACTATAAAATACCTGGTAATAAATTTAACCAAAGAAGTAAAAGATCTGTACTCAGAAAATTATAAGACACTGAAGAAAGGAATGAAGGAAGATACAAATAGATGGAAACACATATCATGTTCATGGATAGGAAGAATTAATATAGTTAAAATGTCCATACTGCCTAAGGCAATATACATATTCAATGCAATTCCTATCAAACTGCCAACGTTGTTTTTCACAGAAATAGAACGTATAATGCTAAAATTTATATGGGACCATAAAAGACCCCGAATAGCAAAGGCAATCTTGAGAAATAAGAACAAAGTGGGAGGTATAACAATACCTGACTTCAAATTATACTACAAGGCTACAGTAATCAAAACAGCATGGTACTGGCATAAAAACAGACACATAGATCAATGGAACAGAATAGAGAGTCCAGAAATAAATCCACGCCTATATGGCCATTTAATCTACGACAATGGAAGCAAGAATGTACGATGGGGTAAAGACAGTCTATTCAATAAATGGTGCTGGGAAACCTGGACAGACACATGCAAAAAAATGAAGCTGGACCACCTCCTTACACCATATACAAAAATAAATTCAAAATGGCTTAAAGACTTAAATGTAAGATCTGAAACTATAAAATACCTAGAAGAAAATATAGGAAGAAACTTCACAGACATTACCCGGAGTAAGATTTTTACTGATATATACCCTCGCTCGAGGGAAGTAAGAGAAAAAATAAACATGTGGGATTATATCAAACTAAAAAGTTTTTTCACAGCAAAGGAAACCATCAATAAAACAAGAAGGGATCCTACTGAATGGGAAAAGATATTTGCCAATGATATATCTGATAAGGGATTAATATCACAAATCTATGAAAAACTCACTCAACTCAACTCCAAAAAAAAAAACAAAAAACGATCCAATTAAAAAATGGGCAGAGGACTTGAAGAGACATTTTTCTAAAAAGGACATACAGATGGCAAACAGACATATGAAGAAATGCTCAACCTCACTAACCATCAGAGAAATGCAAATAAAAACCACAATGAGATACCACCTCACCCCAGTCAAAATGGCTATCATCAATAAATCAACAAACAACAAGTGCTGGCGGGGATGTGGAGAAAAGGGAACACTTGTGCACTGTTGGTGGGATTGCAGATTGGTGCAGCCACTATGGAAAACAGTATGGAGGTATCTCAAAAATCTGAAAATGGAACTACCCTATGATCCAGTAATTCCACTCCTAGGTATCTATCCGGAGAAATCCAAAACTCCAATTCAAAAATCTTTATGCACTCCTATGTTTATTGCAGCACTATACACAATAGCTAAGATATGGAAACAACCGAAATGCCCATCGGTAGATGACTGGATTAAGAAACTGTGGTACATTTATACACTGGAGTATTACGCAGCCATAAAGAAGAAAGACATCTTACCATTTGCAACAACATGGATGGACCTAGAGAACATTATGTTAAGTGAAATAAGTCAGACAGAGAAAGATAAGTACCATATGATCTCACTTATATGCAGAATCTAAAGAAAAGAATAAGTGAATGAACTAATCAGAAACAGTTTTGGAGATAAAGAGGAAAAACTGAGGGTTGCTAGATGGGCGGGGGGGGTGGGGGTAAGGGGGATGGTGAGGGGATTAGAAAACAATCAGTAACCACAAGATGGCCACGGGGTTTTGAAAATTAATCTGGGGAACGTAATTTAGTGGTTACCAGAGGGTAAGGGGTTTGGGGGGTGGGAGATGAGGGTAATGGGGATCAAATATATGGTGATGGAAGGAGAACTGACTCTGGGTGGTGAACACACAGTGTAATTTATGGATGATGTGATACAGAATTGCACACCTGAAATCTATGTAATTTTACTAACAATTGTCACCCCAATAAATTTAAAAAATAAAATTTAAAAAGAAAAAAAAAGGTTAAAAATAATTGCAAAAACCACAATTAACTTTTGCACCAACCTAATAAATAAAGAAATGAAAAGGCCAAAAGATGCTGAAGTACTGCTCCATCTCTGCATCAGCTTTGGTTGTTTTTGAAATGGGATTTGGGACAAAGACAAGGTGATATGAATATTGTTTATTGAATATTCAATATGAATATTGAACATTGCAAAAATGTGTAATTGTTGTGAATAACCATCATGTATTAAACACCTATAAAAGGCCCTAGAGATATAAAAAAGTTATTAGACATTCTCCCTGTCCTCCAAAGAAAAGTACTCTAGATGTGGAGACAAAACACATAGCATACACACACAGTAATAGCTGCCATGAACAGTGCAGAGCTAACAGAACGTAAGTTACCAAAGAGTGTTGTTGTCATTTTCAGCAATAGAACTAGCTTCCATTCATTACCATGGGACATTTTAAAGGATATAAGAGAATGTGTACATATACTCTTCCTCATTTCCTCTTTATTACACACCTAAAAGTTAGTCTTAGACCTATTTGATCAATGGCATTGGGATTCAGAGAGATTAAGGAAATTGACCATAAGCACCTAAATCATAAATGGAAGAAGTGAAATATGAACTCTCTCTGACTCTACACTATAACCTGTGGATGTTGTATATGTTAAGAACAAGGATGAAACCGATGGCTGAATTTTCCTGGGGAAAATTATCTGTAGGATGCATGATAAATGCATTAAAAATCTATATAAATCTCTTAGGGGCATAAGACTACAACATAGCCAATTTATTTCCCAGTGAAAACAATAGCACACACATATATCTTGAGTAAAAACACTGCTGCTGCCCCCTAGTAAAATAGTGACAGGGATGACATGATACTAAGATGATTAACAGATACCATTCCACATGATAGTGACACATTTCCTCAACACTGACTTTCCCCTTTTTGCTTTCTCTTTCTTCAGGATGGCAGGTTGTAACAGTTGAGTTCTACCTACATGCAGGTGTAATGCACTGTGCTCATGAATTAGCTTAATACAACATACCTTTGAATATTACCTGCTCAGCCTTTGCCCACTCTGTATCCCCTCATTACTCTGTCCTTTCACACTCCGTTCACTGCCAGCAGCTGGGTAAACTGTTGAACAGCCTCTAAATATAGTGTCTCCTCTATCATTCTGGTGTTAGGAGATAAGTCTAGCTTACCTCAGGTAATGAAATGAATGCAAGGGACTGGAGTAAGGAAGACTTGAGCAAGGAATCACAGTTCCACTCCTAGCTAACTGCATGACTGTAGACAGGTTATTTAACTTCTCTGAGCTTCAGTTTTCACATCAATAAATCAGGTATAATGATATTTGCCTCACAGGGCTGTCCTGAGCATTGGGCAGAATGCTGTACATAGAAATACCTCTCCATGTACTAAGTACTCTAAATAAGAGCTGATTCACTTTCCCATCTTCTTTATGGTTAGACCATGTGATGCCAGGACATTTTAATCATATGAAGTTGTATTTCAAGAGCATGATTTCACCCACATCTTATCCAAAAATCTATACATTAAAATGCCATGCTATGATGCTGTTCCAATGACTGCCACATTGAACAGAAAACGCAAATCACACCTTATAAATGGGTAAAAGGTTGGATCAAAATATTTCTTGGATAACAAATAGCTTTACCACCAAATACACAAATATCGGTTCTTAAGACTACTGTCATAGTTTTGCTCAGTTCTAGGTAGTTTCTCTGCAAGAAATTTACAAGTTGTCATATTAATTGTTTTCAGAAAAGACATAATGCTTAAGAATTGAAGACAAATTAACTGGGAAACTTGGGACCTTGTTAAAGTGAGTTTCTATAGCAATTTCTTTCTGACTTTGACCAGGAAACTTTTGTCACTATTTTTTTTTTCTTGTGGGCTATTGTTTGATCTGAAAATAAATTAAGTACTTGCCTGCAAAAAAGAAGCAAACTAATTAATGAAACAGAAATGTCTGAGAATATTAGATTTAACAAACATACTCCAGCTATCATGTCAGATGCTTTTACATATTTCTTATTTAAACTTCATAAAAATGAGTGCAGTAAATATTATTCCTATTCTACAAAGGAGGAAACTGAAATTCAAAGATGCTAAGAGATTTAGTGAGTTTCTCAGACACTTAGTGAGTTTCTAGTAGTGCCAGATTGTAAACCTAGAGATTCAAACATCAAGCATAGTATTCTTTCTACAAGTATTCCACCCCAACTGCTATGAAAATCAGAAATGTTGTACTGGATCAGACCCATGATTTATCCAGCTCTCAATGTCAGCAGTGAGGATCACAGTAGAATGTGGAGGCAAGGGTAAAAAGCTGGTGTTCGAGGACAAGGATCAGTCTAGGACTGAAGGGTCAGAAGGCATACCTGATTCAGCATTGGAGACAAGTTAATGACTTAAATCAGACAAGCAACACAAGTCTGAAAACACATAGGCAAAAGCATGACAGTCCAGACCAAGTAAAGATATGGGAACCCAAAACACCCAAATCCTAGAGACTAAGGCAAGTAGTCAAGGAATCTGGAAATTCACGGAAACCAGAGGGTAGGTCTCAGCAGTCAGGAGAACAGACATATGGTGCCAATAACAAGGCATGTTCAAAACCAATGTAGCCCATTCCCCGGCCAGGTAACTTCTGATAAACCTTAACCAAGGTCTCTATTGACAAGAGACAGTTGTTGAAAGAGTCTAATTACCTCTCTGTAATAATCATCTCAATTAATCAGTTGAAAGTTTTAAAGTACATTCCATGTTTCATATCTAACATCGATCAAACTCTTCTTTATCTACAGAACATAGTCGAGGTGAAAAACTGATCAAATATTTAAACTTCTATTGTTTGCCTAAAGATCACCTGGGGAAACAATTAAAAAACACATGCTTATAAGAAATTTTGAGGCATTTTTGAAAAATCACAAACCTTGCATTTATACTGAAAGATGAAGAGGTGAAAAGCATTTCAGGATGCTGGGGGGAAATCTGCCCCCAACAAAAGGGACTTGTTTCTAAAGGACTGATAACTAAAAGCCTTCAGCTCACTGTACTGAGAGCACAGACAATGACATCATGAAAACAGCGGAAATCACAAAGCACATACTGCTTAATATCATCATATAGAAGTGTATTTTGCTGAGGTAAATAAAATAAATTGGCGGACTTCATCCTCCCCCTAAGTCGGTATGTTATAGGGAAAACATATACCAGCAGACTGTTGGCTATTCTCTCTATGGATATGTTGATTACCCAATCTCAATGGAGCTAAATTTGCCCCTTTCTCAGAGCCACTTCTTTGAAGTGCACTTGAGAAAATAAAAATACCTTGCCTTTTCTTCTATGTCATAATCAAAGATGCCTCCCACCCTCCTCTGATATTAAAAAAAAAAAAAATGGCTAGGTTAGGTGGGCCAACATAACCAAATGCTTTTATATATTGAAAGCACATTTTTTTTTTTTTGCCTTTATTCAGAGTAATACACTCTAAATGCCAGCTGCTCACCAAGGCCTTCATTCCACTAAGGCTTTTGGCTCTGAGCATGCTCAAAATGTCTTTACCATGTACAAATCAGCATCGCTCTTCAGTTAATAACAACAATAATCATAACATGTACTGCTTATTGAGCACTTACTGTATGTCAGGCACTGTGTTATGTACTTTCATAGAAATAAAGAAATCATCCCTGCTTCTGTCAAAGGTTAACCATCTGAACTATGGATTCCATCCTTGCCTTGATTTTTCCTTCTCTAATGGATCATCTCTACTAGCATACACACATGCAATAGAATTGTTCACATTTTAATAAAGAGATCCTTCCTTGATGTCACATCCAACTACTATCTATTCCTCTTCATAACCAAAAGGGTCAAACTCAATGGATATTCTCTGTCCTCATTTTCTCCCTCCTTGAAATACTCTTCTTTCTGTCTCAGCTACCATGAAAGGTAGGTTTCCTTCTTTTCTTTTAGTCTCCTTTGCTGCTTTCTTATCATCTATGCCCCAGAGATTTATCCTGGGCCCTCTTTCCTTCTCTTTCTAAATTCTCTCTCTTGGGTAACTCATCCCAGTATCATAATGGTAAAAATCAGTATATTGATTATTCCCAAACATATATTCCTGGCCCATAATTCTGTGAACACTGGACTCACAGAAAAACTGCCTAACTTGAAGCCCTTATATTTATTTTCCACAGGCATCTCACACTTAAACACATCAGAAAACAAACTTTGCTATTCCTCCGACTTATGCCCAAATCTATTCCTCCACCAGTTTTCTCCATCTCAATAAATGGTGCCACCACAGAACCAATTGTTTAAGCTAGAAACCTAGAAGTCATACTTTACCTCAATCTCTACATCTATATATTTATTTATTTAGTAGTAGTAGTAATAATAACATTTATATCAATCATACTAAGAGGAGATAGCCCTGCTTGAACACCTAATATGTGTTGGGCACTGTGCTAAGTGTTATAGATGTATTAATTCATTTAATCCTCATACCAAGCCTTTGAGGTAGGCACTATTATTATACTAATTTTATAGAAAAACAAAAACAAAAACTGAAGCAAGTAGGTGAAATAACTTGCCTGAAGCCACACATTTATTAAATGATAAAGCTTGGATTTGAATCCAAGGCAGCAGTCTTCAGAACCCACCCCCTAAGCACAGTAGGCTGCCTTATTTTAGTTTGTAATTTATCCCTTTACCTACTAGATTATTTTGAATGGACAGGTACCTGCTTGCTTAGTGAAAAGAAGCTTCAATGAAAATCTCCCTGTGATTCAGTTAACTTTCTAAGATTTACATTCCTAGTACATATGTAGAAAGTTAAGCTCAGAGAGGTTAAGTAACTTGTTTAAGATCATAAAGCTAGTGAGTATTGGAGTTAGAAACCAAACCAACTCTTCATGAGTACAGAGAACAAAAATTTAACCACAGGCTATACTGCCACCTTGTTGAGTTCTTATACTAACAGATTCAAACTGTCCATCATACAGTTCCCCATCACCACACCTCAGACTGTCAAATCACAACTAAGTTCTTATTGTGCAAAGGAAGCTTTGCCTTAGGTTGATAAAGTCATTAGCAGTTACGCTCAGTTTTAAAGTCATGTTTCTTTGTGAGCCTTTCTGAGAGAGATGAGGCCATTCTGGAGGGAGAGGCCTAGTTAAGGACTAGGACCACTCTTTGTCTGCAGGGATGGCTATGTGCCTTCCTTCATGTACAAAGGATGAGACTATTGACCCATTATCAGTAGGGCAGAAATTCAGGAATCATTTCTCCAATAACAGAAATTGAAGGCTGGTATATATCTAGATTTTTTTTTCTGGGTTTGTCTGAACTGTAACACTTCTATAAAATAACCTCCATGATAAAGAGCACAGACTGTAGTCATGAACTAGAATCTATAATCCATATAAAAATCAAATCCATGGCTTTAGCCAAAATAAGTTACAAAAGTCAGACAAGTTATATCGTATGCTCAAAAGACACTATTTTTTTTCCAAGCAGAATACATGTCAAAACACTGAGAAATTGGAAACATAGAGGGGCTTTAGGGAATTGGCTACAGGTAACCATTAAAACATTATCTTTAAACATGAAATCTAAATAGCACAGGACTAAATATTCAAGGAATTTCCTAAATAGACCTTATGCCCCCAAAATGTATATATGCTGGGCTTTGCTATTTATTTTATTATTGCTCAGTTAAAAAAAAAAAAAAAGTATGGATATCAGCAGAGGGAGAAAGGGAAAAGGCTAGAAACAAACAAAAAAAAAATAAAAGAGAGAGAGAGAGAGAAAGTAAAAAAGGTGGGAGGGAGGTAGTGGCCCAAAATGAACCAAATGAACCAGAAGCAGAGGATGAAGAAAACATTAAGCAATTTGCTTTGGGAATAGAAGGCTAAATGCAAGAACATTTCATAAAATTGCATACATGGACTTCACCTTATAGAATATCTTAAGTCACAGAACTCAGCACTACTAACTTTTACTCTAAAAAACAAACACACTACATGTACAAAACAATATATATTCATATGCATTGGAAATCATAAAATTGCTTCAAATAGCATGACGAGGCCCTTAGCTATCTCTCTGTGATAAAATTTACATAATTTGTTTTTTTACATCTTTAGAAAGGCATTAGTTCTCATTCGGTGTTTCCTGGGCCATGTCTCCTATGTCATCTGCATACTTTTCACCCAAGTTTGTCCACATATGGTTAGCTGATTCTTTGACTATGGAAAGGGATCATGAGCCAAGGAATGCAGACAGCCTCTAGAAGCTGGAAAAGATAAAGAAAAGGATTCTCCCCTAGTGCCTCCAGAAACGAATGCAGCCCTGTCCACATCTTGTTTCATCCCGTTGAGACTCATTTTGGACTTCTGGCTTCCATCAAGTTTGCTGTAATTTGTTACAACAGCAATAGAAAACTAATACACCCCCTTCCCTGTGGGTTTCTTAGCTCTTTCTCTTTCTCTACTACTGACCTCATACAATTTTTTGACTGAGAACATCTGCAACTCATTTTCTCATCTTGGTTTCCCAAGAACAGGCTGCCAAGACCAAGGAATGTCTTCATCTTTACACATTGCTCCTCCCTGAGATCTTGCCATTTAGTCCAGCAATCCAAAGATCTGATGGAATTAATTTGTAGCCTCAAGAGACATCTGTCCCTTTTATTTATATTATTTCCAAGTTTTTCATTTTATTTTCCTCCTATATTAGTGTCCTCTTTGCCTTCTAGGCTGCTGCTTCAGAGGGTATAAAAACAAAAAAAGGGATACAGCCACCCATTAAGAACATTACTTGGCTCTCAATTTCCCTCATATAGAGACAAGGCAAAGACATCCTTGAATAATGAAGACAGCCACACAAAGGGGCATGCTTTGACATAAAGAAGTGGATGTTACATCTAAATCCATGCTTCCATACTTGTTTACAAATAGAAAGAAAACTGAGGCAGGGATGTGAAGGAAGAATTATTGTCAAAAATTCTATTGCCCTCTAATAATCAAAGAAAGGCAGATATGGATCCAAAAGGTCTTTCTTTATGTTAGTAAAGTATCCATTGAATGGCTAAACTGCATGCCTACCATTTTGCTCAACTTGAAGGGGGACAAAAAATAAAGTAGGGTCATAGCTCCTTCCCTGAGGGAGTTTGCAAACCTGAGAGAGAAACAAAATCAACATATATTAAATAATTAGGAAAACAACCCAGTACAATATATGATCAAGAGCTAAAGCCTATGGTTCTCATTCAACGTGCCTACAATTCACAGGAATGTAAGATCAATGAAGGCCAGAGTAGGTGAAGAAAGCTTCTTAACTAGGAGTCCAGATGAGAAAGCCACTTTTTTTTTTTTTTGCCATTGACTTAATTCCTTCAGCATAAGTACTATTTGTGAATGGGGATGAAGATGAATATACCTGCAAAGTCTCATTCCCGGGTCAGGGCTAGCCTATCTGAGTGCACCTCTGCTTTCCCTTCTACTGAGAGAAGAGTCCTTACCCTGGTACCCAAGGTCAGAGTGGCAGCTACGATAATTGAATAAAAGAGATGGAAGAAATGGAAAGAGACAGTGTGGGGAACAGGGTCTAAATAAAGCAAGGCTAGAAAGAGAAAGGAAGAAGGAAGTGGCACCCATCAACTTTCAAAATGACAATTACAGATTCCTTGCTGAAGCTCATAGAAGTGAGAAGAAGACAGCTGTGAGAACCAAGCCTAATGTCTCCCCAAATGCTATTTCATTGGCATGAAGACACAGCTGTAGTTTCCTTTCTCTCTCTTGCTCTTGCCCACCAGGAGTTTAAGAACATACTTGGAAGATATTTCTCAGATTGCTGGCAGCAAAAGTCACTCATATTGGGCCCTGTTTTCCAAACCAGCAATGCTATACCTAAGATAATAATGAACAGAAGTTGAATCTGACTGTATCATAATGACAGATCTGACAAAGTGACCACATTGTTGGTAGTGGCCTGTAATTTGCAAAGATCTGGGAGGTATACAACTCAGTGGCCCAAAGTACATGGTTTACAGTAGATATTCAATATATGCTTGTTGAATGAATGCTCAAATGAGTGACAGTGGAGTATAACAAAAGTCTGAGACTATGGAAAATTTCTAGTACAATATCATGAACTTGCTTTCAATGAATGTTCAAGAGGACCTTGAATCCCACAAAGAATATTCTTACACTTCTGGTCTTTGCCTATCTCTTTATCCTCCTTTGATACCACTCCTCCACTTGCTCACTATGCTCCATTGACATTCTTTCAAATCTTCAAACATTCCCTGCTTCTTCCTATCTCGGGGCAGTTGCAAATGATATTTCCTCTGTCTGGAACACAATCCCTTCTCCTCACCCCAACACCACTGATTAGCTCCTACTCAACCTTGAGGTCCCTGCACAAATACTGCTTCCTCAGAAAAGATTTCCCAATCTCTTATCTGAGGCCAGCTATAAAAGTATGAACCAGTATATCATTTACATTCATGTAATTAAGAAAAACAGTTAATGTCAGGAAAGGTAACCTAGTTTTATAATAGCATGTCCTTAGGTGTCATTGTCATACTTGATAGAATCAGCTGAACAATGAGTCTTGCCCATTGCACTAATTATTAATTTTTGTGCCTGGTGTAGCCTGGTGACAAAAACAAAAACAATAAAGGTAAGTTGAGAACTAATCATGCTCTTTGTTTTTTACTTCACAGTCCAAAAATCAGTCCCTTCCCTCCCTGTGCATTTCTTTCTGAGGCAGACTATTTCCCACCACCACACTACCAATCTCCTCTCTATATCCTGTCCTCATTCAACACTCAGAAAAATGAACCTGCTGAAGGAATGGAAAAGTAACTAAAACCCCATAAAAACTGGGCAATAATTATAATTTTGTTTCTATCTTCCAGTCTCTTCCAAAGGCAAACGATCTTATGGGCCACCCAGTACTCAGATTCCATGAAAGTACCCTCCCCAACTGCGTGCCTTCACAAAACAGAGTTTATCAGATATAGTGGCATAAATGCTGTTGTTAAAGCAATGAAAACAAACACAATACCATCTTATCTGTCTTCACTTGCCACTAGGACCCCACTGGAAATCCCTTGGCAATGCTCTCATTGTGCTCATAGCGCAAACGACAGCATGGTCCCCATGAACACCATGATGCACACGGGCTCTCTCTTTTTGCAGTTTGACGGGGAAGGTCTGTAAGTTAGTCATTACTTTTATCCAAATGCAAGCATAATAATGAGATGCTAATACAGCATAATTAAATGCCTATTTTATGTCAGTGACAGAAATATAGATGCTGTCATATTATAAATACTAATAGTATAAGGGCCCAGTACACAGACCACCAAAAGGGCCACCAGGGAGTCCAGCATTACAGGCTGAAAATGATTGAATTTAGTATATTTTGTCATTCTGGATTCCTTTTTCAGAGGGTGCTTCCTGATGAGCAGTGTGTTTGCCTCTTGAAATGAATTTCAAAGCCCTTAGGTGCACTTCAAGTTTCTCAATAGCCATTTGCATTTCCCTTCCTGCCATCAGAGTAAACTCTGCATGTTTCCTCCCCAAGCTCATTAACCTATAGGTGATGAGACATTTCTTATTAGTGCAATTGAAGATCTGACCAAAAGGGTGGCCAGAAAAGCACCAAGATTGCTTCTGGGCACATGGCTCAGGTTCCTGCCACAAATGGCATTCAGTCTCTCAGTAATCAGAGTTTTCATTGCCTGTCTGCTCCTCATTCAAGACTGTAACCAGAGAGAGCAGATCTTCTATAAACTCCTACACAAGGTCATCATTATTCCTCACCCCACCATGGGGCCCAGGCACTTCTCTCTTCTGAGTCACTACTAGTGATTTATTAAGATCCCAAATACATTAGTAGACTTGGATGAAAGTCTATTATCCTTTATTTGCAAAATTAACTGCTTCTGTATTCTCCATCCAAGCCTCCCAGCTACCTTCCAGACTTTGCTCCTTCAATCACCTAGTTCCCTTTTACTGGGTCTTTTGCCAATGTTTTTGTAAACATGTGTTGCCCCTCGCCCCCCCCCCCAGAAAAAAAAGAGAGGAGAATAACACCTTTGGCTTGATTCTGCTGCCATTCTAAAGACTAATTATTTTCTCCCTCCATCCAATGCTAAATTGATGAAAAATTTTATCTCAGCAACTCCATTTTCTCGGCAGCCCTTTGCTCCTTAATCTCTTAACTTCTGGCTTCCATGATGACCAAAACACTGCAATTATTCTTTCAAAGGTCACATATAACCTGCTGCTTTTCGCTGTCTTTATTCTTGAACTCTGTGGTTTTCCCTGAGGTTCTCCAACCCTCCTTGACTCTTCTTTTCCTTGTTCTTTGTTTGTTTGGGTAACTATCCAATTCTGGTTTTCTTCTTTCTTTTCTGACCAGTTATGGCATCTTCTTCTCACCCTTGCAGGTGGGTATTACTTAAAGTTCTGTCTTCAGTCCTGTGTTCTTTTTGTCTCTAGAATTTTCTCTCTGAGGAGCAGGAAAAATTGACATAAAGGCAGAGTGGCAAATTTAAATGCTTACAAGGGCCAGACAGGTAATGTAAATCAGTAAAGAAAAAGATGGGTGGGTGTAAGATACAGTTAGGGAGTATTGGATGCTAGCAGTAAACTACTATGTTAAAGCTTATGTTTCTAAGAGGGTGGTTGCTATTCAGCCCCAGCCAATGCAGGGCGTGTATATAAGTAGGACAAATTTCCCAGCTCTTCCAAGTTTTCATCAGAAAGCTGAAGTATGAATTTTTGTGTTAACTTTCCAAATTTTTTAATGTTAGCCACTGATTCAATTTTTTTTAAATGATATAGGCTGTATCAGTTAGGATAGGCTAGGTTATGCTACATTTACACATGACCTTAGAATCTTACAACAAAAGTTTGTTACTATAGGTTAGCTGTGTCTCTGCTCCACATCATATTCAGTCTAGGACACATGTTGACAAAGTTACTTCTATCTAGAATATTAATGACCTCATGGCAAAAGAAAAGAAAACCTGATGAATCATGCACTTAAACTCTGCTCTTAAATCATGCCTTAAATTTCCTCTTACAACTATTGCACATCACCTCTGCTCACATTTCATTGGCCATAGCACATCATGTGGCCAAGGCTGACTTCAATGGGAAGGGGAAGTATAATCCTCCCCCAAAAAGAGGCAGCAAGTATTTGTGAATAGCAATACAATCTGTTATTCTGGTTAAACACCAGTGGTCCATTATTAGTTTGCAACCTCTAACAATCAGGAAAGAGCAAGGAACTGAGACTCACTCAGGAACTGCAAGGAACTGAGACTCACTCAGGAAATCTGATTTTTCATCACCACCCATGAACTTTGGCGTCCTGGGAAAGTTACTTCATCTATTGGTCTCATAAGTAGAATGAGAGAGTTGGAGTAGATGAGTTTTAAGGTCGCTTTACAGACCTACTATCCTGAGTGTGTGAACTACTCTATGGAGATAGAATCCTATTAACAGAGACTGAACATCCAGAACTGCCCTCACCCAAATCCTAGTCCTACATTTTCTAAAGGTTGCTGCACATTTCTACTTAGACACCTAAACACTAGCATGCAACAAGTCCTAATTTGAACCACTCTTCACTCCAAACTTGATTTTCTTATTTGTAAGCAGTTCCACTATCAAAATAATCTGGCCAATATGTTCCCAGTCATCATTATCTCTTTTCTTTCTCTAGTCCCCCATCTCCATGGAGTCACCAATCTCTAGCAATATTGTCATCCCAATATTTCTTTCATCCGTCTCCTCCTTTCCAGTCTGATAGCTATTAAGATAATTCATGCTCCTTATCTATTCACACCTGAATGGCTGACCTGACTTACTATCTTGGCTTTTGCCACACCTATACCATAAGCTTTAAAGTTATCATGTTACCATCTACTTGCCCTCAATCACCCAACTCCCACAATTTCCCTATTCAAAAGGCTTCAATAACTCCTCACTGCCTTTAGGGGCAAGTCAATACTCCTTCACCTACCATTCAGGTTGCCTTCAGCAACTGACTATATAAATTTAAAGTTTTTAATTTCCCTGGACCTAAGTGTTCCCATGTGTGAAATGGGCATAATAATAATAGTTTACCCTATCTGCTTCAAAAGGCTGTGAATCACATGTGAAAAAATGGTGATATAAAATATAAAGGATGCAAGATAAATTATTGCTTAAACAACGCAGAGCTTCAACCACTATAAATGCAAGTAAATTAACAGAGTTTTATATTATGAAAATTAACTTTCAGAAGTGATTTTTTTCCTGAAGAGGAACCATTTAATGATTCATTTGTAGAGGCAGAGGTTGGAATAAATAACCTGTCTCAAAGGTCCCTGACAACTCTGAGATTTTTATTGATACCCCATAAACTCTGCCTACATTAGAAAACTAGATGAGAAGTAATTAGGTTTTAGAAATAAAGGCAATTCCTAGCAGTTAATACCATGGGTTTTGGGGTCAGCCAACATGGGTCCAAATCTTGACTCTCCCACTTAATAACTATGTGAATTTAGAGAATTTAATTAACTTATAAGTGGCATTATCATCTAAAATTTGTTTTGTTCATAAAGAGAAAAAAAAGAAGAAACCCAAAAGTCCATCTGTATCATGCAGCTGATAAAAAAAAAGGATAAAGAGTTTAATGTACTGACGCAGAAAGAACTCAAAGACATGCTGTTATGTGAGAAGGGAAGCAGATCAATACTTAGAGTAAGATCCTATTTTTGGACATGCATGTTTATTTATATATGGATGGGGGAAATCTAGGATAAACAACAAAGAGTTAACATGGTTACCTGTGGGGTTGGGATCAGCGGGGTAGGTGTATGGATGAAGGAACAGGGATTTTCACTTTTCTACTTATACACTGCCATAATAATTGAATATTTTATAAGTCTGCATTATTTTATTTTAAGCATTTTCTAAGGAAAAAAACCCATCCCATCTAGAGATGTCTTGTTCCAATTCGAAACCAAGGTCTATTACTTCAGAATAAAGATAAACCCCATTCCAAAGCATCCCGAGAGCCCTTCAGGAATAGACCCCACACTGGCTTGAGCCCTGTCCTGCTATCTGATGTTTCCAGAAAAATGACCTTCCCCTCATTTAGTCTCCCCATAAATACTTAAGAATGTGGAAGTGTTGTGATTATTTATTTGCCCCTGAAGGGTGGGTAGGTAGATTTGTAGCCAGAGTCTGCAGAAGAGTTGGGTGGGACCTAAAGAGAATTAAAAACTAAACAAATAAACAAATAATAAATAAATAAAGGCAAAAGGATATTTTAGAGCCTGTCAAAATCCTTACTCCATGCACCTGGTGTTGTTCACAGCTGCACATCTTTAGGGCGAAGTGTGGAAACCTGACAGCCATACTTTCATCTGGAAACATCACGCCCTATCTACTGCTTTCCGTAAACATTCTTCTATTTTTCCAGATCCTTTGCCATGAAAGAAACACCATTTCAACCTGTGTTCGTTAGCATCTTTCTGCCATTCTCATCACAATCCTGTTTATTTTGTTTATTAAAGTTTATTGAGTTGACAATGCTTAGTAAAGTTATGTAGGTTTCAAGTTTCAAGTGTACACACTATCCTGTTTTGACAATACACAGATAAGAGCAGCCAACATTTACAGATTACTACCAGAGACCAGGCACTGTGCTAAGTCCTTTACATGAATCCTCTCAGTTAATCATCTCAACAATCATATGAAGAAGGTAATATCATTTTTATTTTATAGTTGAAGAAATAAGCCTCACAGAGGTCACCTCATTGGTAAATAGTGGAGTCAATTGCCATATAACAGGAAGCATCATCCAAAGGGATTGAATCAAAAGTGTAAAGTTTTAGGGTAGAAAGAACATTTGGATTGTGGGACTCACTCTCCAGGAGAAGTAGGGCACTGCACAAGGGGGCCAATGGCAGCCATGGAGTCTGAGGTGACACTGAGTATCTGGGATGAAGGTAGAAAAAATATGTGGCCCTGATGGAACTGATAAGAAATCATAGTCTCATAATAATAGCTAATATTTATTGAGTGTTCACTACCTACTAAACAACATATGCATCATCTCATTAAATCCTCCAAATGTAGTCAGGTAAGGAAATGGCTCAGAAAGTTAATGCAGATCATTCAAATCAGCAAGGGGTAGAGCCAGGATTCAAACGCTGGATGTGCTTGATTCTAGAACCCCTAATCTCTGTGGATATTTTTGCTTTTCATAATTGTATTATTCCCTAATATTCAGTATCTTAGCACTATCTAGACCATCTCATCTTTCATTGCACAGGACAGGTTTTACTATTAGTTGATAAGAGTATAAATGTTCTGCTTCTCAGAACCATACCATTTTTCTCAGAGTCTGCCCTCTTTTCCAGCCAAATATCTGCTTATCAATGCTATGGGTGCATCACCTCACACCAGTCAGAATGGCAATCATCAACAAGTGAAATACTAACAAGTTTGGAGAGGCTGTGGAGAAAAAGGTACCCTCATACACTGTTGGTGGGAATGGACAAGTAGATTGGTGCAGCCACTACGGAAGGCAGAGTGAAGAACAGAATTACCATATGACCCAGCAATCCCCCCTGAGAATATACCAAAAAAATCTGAAAACATTTATTTATAAAGATATATGCACTCCGATGTTCATTGCAGCTTTATTTATGATGGCCAAGACATGAAAACAACCAAACTGTCCTTCAATAGATGACTGGATAAAGAACATGTGGTATATATACACAATGGAATATTACTCAGCCATAAGAAAAGGTAAAATAGTGCCATTTGTGACAACATGGATGGATCTTGAGATTATTATGCTAAGCAAAATAAGTCAGACAGGAAAGGTCGAGAACTGTATGATTTCACTCATATGTGGAATATAAAACTGAAAGCAACAAAGGAATAAGACGAACAAATAAAAAAACAAAAACTCACAGACAGACAACAGTTTAGTGGTTGCCCGGGGGTAAGGGAGTAGTGGGGTGGTAGATGAGGGTAAAGGAAATCAAATATATGGTGATGGAAGGAGAACTGGCTCTGGGTGGTGAACACACAATGTGATATATAGATGATGTATTACAGAATTGTACACTTGAAACCTATGTAATTTTACTAACCATTGTCACCTCAATAAATTTAATTAAAAAAATAAAAATCAGAGTTGATTCTAGCAAGGTGCAAAGAGTAACGAAATCCAAACACCATTTGCCCCAGTCTATTTTGATATGAGCAAACTTTCAAAACTGAAAGGGAATAAATTGAATTATACGGGTCTGGGTTTCATCCAGGGTGATCTTTTTCCCTTTTCAGCACCATAAACCTCTGCAACTAAGACGTTTAGAGGCAACCATGCCAAGATACTGCTTTCCAATTTACAGAGAACAACAGTCCTCCCCTGGATCCCATTACCACAAAGCCCCCAAATCACCCTTCCCAGCTGGATAATTGTATTTTTAAGCAGTTAATCTAGCCAAAAGATTAAGTTGTCTGAAGAAAGTGTACTGCCAGCAGAGTTTAGGTGGTATGCTTATAAAAGGCAAACAATCTGAGCACTCTGAAATGTCCCTAATCAAGGAGCCCCTTTCCTGGCAATTCTACTGCAGTGAGTCTTTCAGAACACTCAAGAGTTAGTCAGCAGCTGGTTTGCTACCAATTTCTTTCCAGTTCTCTATCTTTCAGGGATATTGTCCTTAGGAAGCCACCCCCAACATCAGCAGCAGCAGCTGCCAAGACCCCAGATAAGCTGCTTGTTTTAGTGCACTGGCCAGAGAGGAAAGTTTTCAAGTGTCCTGTAAAGCCAGCCCTGTTACAAGTGTTGTACCATAAAGTAAGGAGAGGCCATTCTGTGTCTTTTTGAAAATTCTTTTACTCCAGCTTTCTCAAGCAGATAATTTGATTCACAAATTACAAATTAAAACTATTGCTCAGAAATTGGCAGGTTTGCAGTCCAGTATATGAGGCAAAGAGAATCTACTGTCCCTATCTAAGGAAAGAGTGTGTCCCCTTGATCGCTGACAGAAGAGTCGTTGGTGGCAGGAGACACAGCACAAGCCAGTGAAGAAGCCACCTCTTTCTGAAACTGGGAAATTGTATTGAAACTGTCTAAAAATGCATTTGCAGCAGGGATGAAGTCTGGTCTATGAACTCAGCTCCAAGTAGCTTTGATACAACAAAGGACTCATGTTTCAGAGAAATAAGACACATTCAGATAGTTGTGCATCATCTTAATGCTTAAAAATTTCTGATCTAGAATGTGCTTCTTTCTCTTGACCATCTAAACCCTTCCATTTCACAAGGGTAAGCTGCAGTCTCAAAGGCTGAACAATATAATGCAGTAGTTCTCAAACTTTGTGGCACAATACAATCACTTGGGGGCCTTTCAAAAATCGCTAACGTTCAGTCCCCTCCCCAGACAAACTGGACCAGAATCCCAGGAGAGTTGTACCTGGCCATCAAAAGGCCACCACCTAGTGCTTCTAATGTACAGTCAGGGTTGAGAATGACTAGTGTACCTGTTAAGAGCACAGGCCTCTAGGTTTAAAAAGATTTGAACTAAAGTACGCATTTCAACACTATCTAGCTATGTGACTTTGAGCAAATTATTCAACCTCTTGGAGTCTCGATTTGTTCATCTGGAAAATTAGTGCAATAGTAGTATCTACCATGTAATGTTATTTGGAGGGTTGAAAGATAATTTTGAGAGTTGAAAGAGCTAATCTATCTTCTGTGCTTAGCACATAGCAGGTTTGCAGTCAAACATTAGCTGCCATTATCATCATCATCATCATCATCATCATCATCATCATCATCATCTGTTATACGAAATCTTTGAGAACCACTCCTAGTTTAATATTGAACAGTTCAGAGAAGTAAAATGACACACATTTCAGGAAAATAAACATTTACTATGCCAGGCACTGTTCTAATTCAAACTCCAAATCCAGTGCTCTCTCCACTACATTCATTTAATTTCATTTCAACAAATGTATTAAACCCTGACTATACTCACATATCCAACTGTAAAGCAGATTTTTGGAACAGAAAGATAAATTTATATCAAATTGTCCCTACTCTTGAGATTTTCTACCTAGTAGAAGAGTCTAATGTGTAAACAAATAATTACAGTAATAAAATATGAGTTCTTACACTCAGTGAGTTTCAGTTTCTACGAGCTCATGGAAGGTAACAAAATTAACTCTGTTTGGGCGAGTTGACAAAGATTGCAGTGAGGAGGCTATGCCTGAATGGTATCTTGAAAGATAAATGGGAGTGTTACAGGTAGGGAGGGATGTATGGAAAGGATATTTCAGGCAGAGAGAACAGCCAGAGAAAAGGTACTATATCAGCATGCCTCTCAGCTCTTTCTTCTCACAACTCCTAGAACACTTGTCAGTACCATTCATTTGTCAGATAATAATGTTTTGTCTCATGACACCTCTTCCATTATTGCCTTGAACTATTTATCTCCTCTGTTACCTAATTTTTCATGACTTGAAACCCCAGCTAGAAGTTAAGCTCGAAGGGAGAAGAACCAGTTTAATAGATCACCATATCTCCCATAGTACTTTGCACATGGTCTTAAATAGAGCAGCTGCTTAGTGTATACTTTTTGACCCATTGATGTAAAGGGAGAAAAATAGAATAATTTTGAATATATGTTAAATTCACTACTTATCACCAGAACCTTCTGTGAAATAAAGTTTGTTTACTCTCTCTTCCTGATTGTTCACATCGTGACCAAAAAGAGTCTCTGAACTCCTTCTGTGTCCCCACTACAATGAAAACTACTGTGGTACAATAAGATCATTAGATACCCACACAGTAGCAGCTCTTTTCACATTTCAATACCCTACTCTGTTTTTACCGATCAAATGTACAAGGATTTCAAAGTTAAGCCTCGGGAGTCACTGCTGAAAACTGCTGATCACAACAAGGCTAGGTCAATCAGTCTGGTCTCCACATTTTTCAACAAAATATCAGGCATTCTGATGGAATTGCAAAGAATGAATAAACTATGATACCATTCTTTAGCAGCACCCTAAAGAAGTCTTCAGGCTAGCGGCCTCGGGAGAAAAAAAAGTAACCTAATGCTCAAGCAGGATAGAAAATGATATTTCTTAGAAATGGGGGGCAGAGTTTGAACCGAATTTAAAATCAGGATAAGCATAGGAAACTTCCCCCACTTAGAAACATTTCAAATGTTAACCTCAAAAGTGGGAAAAATGTGCTCTTACCTGGATATGTTTTAGACTCTATTGTGCAAAACTGAGAGCCCCAAGTAGTAGGAAGCTGGCACCTATTCAAAAAGGGCCTGACAGAGAAGATCTTAATCAAAGGTGTCCCTCATCTCACTGATTTTCCTGTATTTTTGCAAGATGACTCACTGCCAACCTGAGCACAAACAAGTATGGGTATAAATGAAGTCTCTCCACATATGCACGAAATACTTGGAAATTAATACATTGTATGCCCAGGGTGGATAGAGCTTTATAGTTCAGAGAGAGGAGTTGGTGCAGACCAAATGTCAAACCTATGATGGGAAAAGGACAGGATATCCTAACACATTTACCCTCCTGGAAGGACAGCTTGTTATGAGCTTATAAATGCATCACCTCCATTATTCTCTCCTTTCTTCTTCCCAACCAGCAAACAACCCGACTTACCCACTCATCATTTTCCTTCATCCCAAGTGTGTAAATAATTCAAGATCTTCTTATAAACATGTTGAGAAGACTAAATGAGATGATTTGAAACACCAAACAGGGAGCTCTCTTCACTATAGGTATCACTTTGCAACCTTATACTGTATGTAAAAAGTTTTCACTAGGTTACCAACTTTATATGGCAGAGTTCAGACCAACCTAGGTAGAAATGAGAGAGATGGGAAGTCAAACAGAAATACCCAGGGATTGATACTCTAGAGAACTATGATTGTAAAGTCAAATTTTTGCTTAGCCACTCTAATAGAAGATAAATAAATAATAAAACAGATAAGCAAAACACAACAGATAAGGGGAATGGCTAAGTAAATTATGTTAGATCAACAAGATGGAATATCAAGCAGCTATTAGAAATTAGAATCATGAACACTATGGACAAACATGTGAAAATATCGATGTGTTAATTGAAAAAGTAAAACAAAACTGTGCATACAATGGCTGAAGTGATTTAAAATTGTGCATGCATGCACAAAAATGTGTATATGGGTAGATTACAGTAATGTAAAATTTATTAATTATATCAACAGTAGAAACATTAACTACAAATAAACAGCTAAATTACAAATCAGTTCTATCCAGCTATATACTACATGATGTAACTTTTCATTGGAAATCAATTTATTTCCCTGATACTGTTTCCTTAGGCTGATGTTAACGTGAGTTTGCATTTTCTGAGCCCTCATTAAGGGATGGTAGGAGGGATAGGTAGGAGGGCAAAGTAATTCAGGAGTGTTCAGGTTGCATGGGGGAAGTTATTTGAAAGTAAGTGTTTGTTGTAAAATCTACTGGGAGGAAAATTTGAAGACACATTTTTTTAAATAGTTATAGAAATACATTTTTAAATGGCTTCTATACAAGCGGGTGGAAATGAAAATGAAACCGTGGAAACCTATAAAGAAAGGGTTGAATAGCTGTCTTTTGAGTACCAATTACATTAAACTGAATTCAGCTATTCCTAGAAATAAAAACATAAAACAGAATTGTTCCTTCCCTTTGAATCAACCCTAAAGTGCTACTAAGTCGCATACTATTACCGTGACCAAACTGTCAAATAATGAAAGCAAACTTAAACTTGGACTTATAGACCACGAAAATACATATATAACTCTATCCTGATTTACAAATATTTATGGCATCTATGAAGTTCCAGTAAGATAATATGAGCACCATTTGTCCTATTCCTCTTAAATAAAAGCAAAAAAAAAAAAATCAACTCAAACTGAATGCGCAAGTCAATGAGGAAGCAGACTATTAAGAGGGCATGGAACATTTATCTGAATAATGGATATAATTTTATGATACCAACCACAGTCTTCTTAATGACAACTTGAATTTGCTCAGCACCTTGTCCAGCAATATTTTCTCACAATCTAAGTAGCAATCAGAGCCTGAATCCCTAAACATAATTACTTCATCAAAGAGACTCTAAATTTTATGACTGCCACCAATTCTTTCCTATTTTGGGGGCTGTGTGCTGGGTATGCTGAAGTGATTTGACTAGATAATGTAATCAGAATAAAGTGGCAATGCATTTCCCTGCATTAGGCACACAAGTCCCAGAGGGAGACACTGCTATCCTAATGATTTCCATGGTCCCTCTGGAAGGCTGAAAATACCACTGGTATGGATGGTTGTTCACCTGAGACACACAGTTATCTAAGGACAAATCAGCTGGTCAGTGGATCCTCTGGACATTTGGGCAAAAGCTGTTGTTGCCCTCTTCCTCTCCGACTGATACTCTCACACTGGCCCTTAGTGTCTCAGAAGGCCCCCACTACCGCGGTCCTGCAGATCATGTCCTCCTTAAGCAATACCCCATGCTCTGTAACTTCCTCTGTTTCCTTTGCTTATCAAAACTGACCTGGACTCCCCTCTGTCGGAGGTATGCTCTTTGCTAGTGAATAGTGTTAATAAATTGTTCAGATAAAACAGTACTTCACAACTTTTTAATTGAGGCACCTTCCTAAATGTCAAAAAAAAAGTTGATCTTTATATAGCTGCTGGTGAAATGTAAATACAACATAATGACAGAAAGCTATTATAAATCCAGTAGTATTTATAAAAGAATTTGTATTTTATTAATGAAATCAGCATCTAATTAGGTTGGAAAATAACTGTACATATATATGTGCTATTTCTTACTGATTCCATCTACAGACACTTGTGTGCACAGTGTCATGGAGCCCTTGTACAAACTTTTTGGAGCATCACAGATCTGAAGATAAGAGGTTGGCAACCACCAATAAAATCTAGGCACTCTTTATTGCCACTTTTCATTTCCTTAATCAAGTTAAATGTCACCTCAAGTATTTAAGGGATGTTGCTAATGGTGAGTTGTAAGCCACTGGGGGGATTACTTGGAGGTAAATCCCTAAAACCACACCTGTGTACCAAACTACTGCTCAAGAATCTGATCAAGGCATAGTACAGTGAAACTACTTTGGAAAAAAAATAACTTGGAGATGTGCATTTTAGATGATGTTTTAAATGGATCAAAATAGAAATATTTTGTTGTGTTTTAATAAACACTAAAAAGAAGAGCCAACCAGCTTATAAAAAAGAGTTGGTCAAAGTAATGGTTAATAGTGGTTTTCTATATGGTCTTCGGACCACACCTGGGAATTTGTCAGGAATGCAAATTCTCAGCTTCCACTCCCATCCCTGTACCCCTGCCCCACCTCTTAAACCAAAAGCTCTGGGGAAGGGGTCTAGAAATCCATGTTTTCACAAGGCTTCTAGGTGATTTTGATGCACACTGAAGCAAGTTGGAGAACTACTGAACTAGATAGTTACTAACCAGAGTGGCAGAGCTAGAAAGCCGAGATTCTGGTGGGGGAAAGACTAACCCAGGTGTAGCAAAACTAGTATAATATAGTGATTAATAGTACATGCTCTGGAGTCATACAGCTCTGGGTTTGAGAACTAGATTACTACTGTGTTTCCCCGAAAATAAGACCTAGCTGGACAATCAGCTGTAATGCGTCTTTTGGAGCAAAAATTAATATAAGACCCGGTCTTATATTATATAAGACCCAGTATTATATCATATCATATTATATTATATTATATTACATGGTCTTATATTATAATAAAATAAGACCGGGTCTTATATTATTTTTTGCGCCAAAAGATGCATTAGAGCTGATTGTCCGGCTATGTCTTATTTTCGGGGAAACAAAGCAAGTGTATAATCTTTAGCAAAGTAGCTTAACCCCGCTGAAGCTCAGTTCTCTCATATGTAAAATGAGGGTAAATAATAATACCTCCTCCATAGCGTTGCCGTGATTATAAAATGAGTTAATTCATGTAAAACACTTAGGACATGCCTGACATATAATAAATGTGTAATAAAAGTAAGCTATAATAAGTGGGTGCCATCTTGAGATGGAGCCAGCTTTGTCTAGAGGAATGAAGTTGTTTCCATATGTCCATGAAAGGAGGCTTTATGCTGACTCTCTAGAGTGATGAGAAAGGAATGGACAGGGTGCTAGTGAGATTGAGGAGGAACACAAACAATTAAAGACACTCACTTGAAGGACATTCTATTTATAAACACCGAGCAAGTGGCTTAATGAGAGGGCCTCCAGCAATGGCAGTGAAAAATTGGCTTAAAACTTAGTAAAGTGGTCAAAAAGAAGTTTTTGAAAATCTAAAGATACTCATACTGTGATTCTCAGAGCACTTTAAACTGACTAGCTGTTCTGTAGGTGAGTGATACCTATAATAATACTCACACTGACTCTGGTGATGCAGGTGGAGGCCTGCTTAACCAAAAGATAGGCTCCTGAATGCTGTAGTCTTGGCTGATAAATTATTCAGATACAGAATTTTGAAATTTTTGATGCCATTTTCTGCTTAGGAGTCAAGATCTAACTTGAAATATTGTAAATCCAACTCATGAACTCTGGAGTTAAATGGATCTGAATTCATATCCCCACTCTGCCTCTTATTATGTTTGTGACCTTTGGTGATTTATTTAACCTCTATCCCTCAGTTCTCTGGGCTCTAAAATGGGGAACCACTTAACCTATCTTGAGGGTTGTTGTTAGACTTAAAAGTAAACAGAGAAAGGGCTGAGCACATTGGCTGTCTCATAGGGAGCACACAGTATGTGTTGATTACTTTCATTGTTTGGCTATCTTACAATGGAGAGGTCAAATTATCCTAGTATTTTAATAGTTTGTTTGGACAAAAAACATCACTGTCCTGATTGTATCACTGTCTTAGTGTGATGATTTTAATCTTGGAGAAGGCTAACCAGCAAACCTGAGGCTTTCTATCTGGCATAATAACCAGAATTATGGTTGTATTCGAAAACGAATTTGCCTCTCAAAAGCCTTGTATTGAACAAGAGAAATTCTGATTAGTATTACATGAAAAGGGAGCTTCCAAAAGAAAATAAGTTTATGAAATGCTGGGTTAAGCAAAATTAAACCAATTTCTTTACCGTTAAATTTCTCAGTGTTTTCACTATCCTAACATGCGTGGCAAATTTCCTAGAGGGAACCATACCATGAAGCATTTACCAATTTATTTGACCCCTTTTCTGGAAAAAAAGAACACTTACAGAAATTAGTACTGGACAGAACATACTGTGGGAAATACTGCCCTCATCATTCCAACCCTTCTTTCAGTGGCATGGGGGAAAGAAAAGGAGACAGAGTTCTCACAAGTCAGGTTAGCCCCCTTTATCACATAGGTTAAATTGCCTTGTACCAAATCTGAGAGAAGTACTAACTCCTCGGGACATACTGTAATTCAGTTGTAGCAAATATTGTTTTGGGGGTTGAAGAGATAATTACAACTTAGGTAGCAGGATTTGGTCTTTATGGAGAAATAAGAGATCTTACATAACTGTAAGGGAGAGAAGAAATGGGAAGAACCACCATCTTCCCCCAAGCCTTTGCACTCCTGGCCTTACCCTACACATTGGCCACCTTTCTAAAAATGTTTCCCCCCTGCCGTCTCTTTCTCCCTAGGAGGAGAGAATGAGGAGTCACCATTAGTGGGTTCTGATAGCAACATTTTCCACCGGAAGCACGGCAGTACTTTCCTTCCCATAGCTGCACAATGTCTAAATCAGGGCCCCAGTAGCCTTCTTTACTCTTTGGGCCAGCCCATGAATGTTCCTGTTTCCTTCTGCTGCTTAATGCTTCCAGAAAGGTCCAGTTTCTCCAGGCCCTTCCCTACTCATTCTCCATAATATCCGTGGCAGTGTCTTGCATCAGCCGTCTTTTTTCTCTGAGCAAAGGCACCAAAGAGCTTGATCTTGAAGAGCTATAAAGATATTAAACAATAATAATTTCCCCACAATACCTGTAGTTTGAATAACACTTTCGTTTTCATCTTTCAAAGGATTCTAGAGCACCCATTTCCTTGTTTCATTTTTCCAACGTCCCTGTGAAATAGCCAGTGCAGGTATTGTTAGTCTTATTTCATAGACAAGGAAAATGAAACACAAAAAAGTGCAATAAGTTTCTCAAGGTTATTCGGACAGTTAATGTCAGGGATGGAATTAGAACTGGGTCTCTTGATTCCAAGCCTAGAGTTCTCCCTGCAAATGTCACAAGGATCAGCATTGCTCTAGTGGAAGCGAGATCCCTGCATGAGGTCAGCAGCACACAGAGAGAAGTAGGAATTGAAACAAATGCTTTCCCTGGCACGGTTCGCATACAGGGAAGACTTCTTCATTAGTTTTTTTGTTCAGAATACCTGCCTGGATTTTGAAACCACCATAGGAACTTCAGATTGCCATCTGTTTCAATGCTACTTACCCATTTTAGTCAGTGAGGACCCTGAAGATGACATCCTCTTTTTGTTATGAAGGACAAGAGTCTCACAGGTTCCATACAGACAGGGACAATTTGTTCACACAAATTATTCATACAAATTGCTAAGTCCCAGCAGCAGGAGCAAGAATGTGTCTGAGTCTCCAATGTAACTGGAGTAATTTTACAGCAAACAAATTTATATATACCCCATAACCCAAAGGCTTCCAAGGAGGGAATTTGGACTCCTGGAGAAATCCAAACAACAGAACAGGTCCTCTAGGTGGGGCCCTAAAAAGGCACAGTTGCTGCCTTTTCTAATAACCCAATTCATCACTTTTCATTGTTGTGATTTGTACCTTGTGAAAGAAAAAAAGACACATGCGATAATAGCTACAGATTTTGTGAAATTAAGATTTACTAGTGAATAAAACATCAGAAGGAGAAATTTAAAAAAACAATCCCATTTACAATTGCTCCAAAGACTGTAAAATACCTGGGAATAAATTTAACCAAAGAAGTAAAAGATCTGTACTCAGAAAATTATAAGACACTGAAGAAAGGAATGAAAGAAGATATAAATAGATGCAAACACATATCATGTTCATGGATAGGAAGAATTAATATAGTTAAAATGTCCATACTGCCTAAGGCAATATACATATTCAACGCAATTCCTATCAAAGTACCAACGACGTTTTTCTCAGAAATAGAACATATAATCCCAAAATTTATATGGGACCATAAAAGACCCCGTATAGCCTCAGCAATCTTGAGAAATAAGAACAAAATGGGAGGTATAACAATACCTGACTTCAAATTATACTACACGGCTACAGTAATCAAAACAGGATGGTACTGGCATAAAAACAGACACATGAATCCATGGAACAGAATAGAGAGTCCAGAAATAAATCCATGCCTATATGGTCATTTAATCTACGACAATGGAAGCAAGAATGTACGATGGAGTAAAGACAGTCTATTCAATAAGTGGTGCTGGGAAACCTGGACAGACACATGCCAAAAAATGAAGCTGGACCACCTCCTTACACCATATATAAAAATAAATTCAAAATGGCTTAAACACTTAAATGTAAGATCTGAAACCATAAAATACCTAGAAGAAAATATAGGAAGAAACCTCATAGACATTACCCGGAGTAAGATTTTTACTGATATATCCCCTCGTGCGAGGGAAGTAAGAGAAAAAATAAACATGTGGGATTATATCAAACTAAAAAGTTTTTTCACAGCAAAGGAAACCATCAATAAAACAAAAAGGGATCCTACTGAATGGGAAAAGATATTTGCCAATGATATATCAGATAAGGGATTAATATCACAAATCTATAAATAAACTCACTCAAATCAACTCCAAAAAAACAAACGACCCAATTAAAAAATGGGCAGAGGACTTGAAGAGACATTTTTCTAAAAAGGATATACAGATGGCAAACAGACATATGAAGAAATGCTCAACCTCACTAACCATCAGAGAAATGCAAATAAAAACCACAATGAGATATCACCTCACCCCAGCCAAAATGGCTATCATCAATAAATCAACAAACAACAAGTGCTGGCACGGATGTGGAGAAAAGGGAACGCTTGTGCACTGTTGGTGGGATTGCAGATTGGTGCAGCCACTATGGAAAACAGTATGGAGGTATCTCAAAAATCTGAAAATGGAACTACCCTATGATCCAGTAATTCCACTCCTAGGTATCTATCCGGAGAAATCCAAAACTCCAATTCAAAAATCTTTATGCACTCCTATGTTTATTGCAGCACTATACACAATAGCTAAGACATGGAAACAACCGAAATGCCCATCGGTAGATGACTGGATTAAGAAACTGTGGTACATTTATACACTGGAGTATTATGCAGCCATAAAGAAGAAAGACATCTTACCATTTGCAACAACATGGATGGACCTAGAGAACATTATGTTAAGTGAAATAAGTCAGACAGAGAAAGATAAGTACCATATGATCTCACTTATATGCAGAATCTAAAGAAAAGAATAAGTGAATGAACTAATCAGAAACAGTTTTGGAGATAAAGAGGAAAAACTGAGGGTTGCTAGATGGGCGGGGGGGGGTGGGGGTAAGGGGGATGGTGAGGGGATTAGAAAACAATCAGTAACCACAAGATGGCCACGGGGTTTTGAAAATTAATCTGGGGAACGTAATTTAGTGGTTACCAGAGGGTAAGGGGGTTGGGGGGTGGGAGATTAGGGTAAAGGGGGATCAAATATATGGTGATGGAAGGAGAACTGACTCTGGGTGGTGAACACACAATGTAATTTATAGATGATGTGATACAGAATTGTACACCTGAAATCTATGTAATTTTACTAACAATTGTCACCCAAATAAATTAAGAAAAAAAAAAAAGAAAAGAAAAGATTTACTGGTGAGGAGAATTCAGCTGTGAAGCTAAAAAAAAAAAAAAAAAAAAGTTAGGTGGCGAGGTCTTGCTTTAAAGATTTTTTTCCTCCTCCATGAAAACAAATGATTTCTTCTCAGCTCTGCTCATCAATGAGGCTGCTGAAACTGTCTCTTTCCTCAGGGATGACTTGCTCCTAGGGGTCAAAATAAACATATTTTTACCCAGTGACATCAGCTCATAATATATGCTCTGCAGCCCTGATGTAAGCCAGTCTGGGAAGGCACAAAGGAGTATATTTTCCCTGCTACCTACCAGGCTCCAGGCCAGAATGCTGAAATATTTGACTCCAAATAAGGGAACCTAACTCTCAAATCCCCTCCCACAAATGACTTTATACTTTCCTATGAGGTAGGTTCATTTGGAAGGAAGAGCTAGTGGGAAAATCAAGGCCATGTTTCAATCAAATCTCTGAACTGTTCCACATGCAGCAACATGTTGAGGTCCATAAAGAAATAGTACCACAGAGGAGCAATAAAAGCCTTGAATAGGACATGTTAAATCACTCAAAGAAAGAAAAGAGGAAAGGGAACTCGATTGCAGAGAAACTACTCTTTAACTCAAGTAAACGCCTCTTACTTTAAGTACTCTTTTCCTGTTCTGAACTATAAGGGGAAATATGCATTAATTTTTATCGCTGGGAAAATCTTTAGCACTATCACCACTTCTATCTACCTATTCCCTCATGGAAATACTACTTACATATAGACAAATATTTATGAAAACATAAAATTTTGATACCAAGGACAGAATAAATCCCTCCACACACATCAAAACATAGCTTGCTTTTTAATAAAACTGTTCTCAATGTAAGCTTGCCTATTTCCATAATATTGTGTACAAATATCTCTATCTCCCAGATGTAGGCATCCAAGTATTTATCACATTATGAAACCCATCACCCGTCTTCCTCCCTAAGGAGTCACTGGATAGGAAATCAACAAAATGAGTTACTGGTAGCAATAAGAGCCCTGCTTACGGAATTCACCACCATCAAACTTGTTGAAAAGAGGTGTGAACGGGAAAGGAGGAAGCTGCAACAAAATGTGAATGCTGAAGTCTGCTCTCAAAATCTACTATATTGCCATCATAAGAAGTTTACTTAATGATCCCCACTCCTCTGAACTCCAGCACCACTTAAACACCGTGCCACATTCCCAACATTTCTATATCAGAGAATGTTGTTCACTGAAGGTGTCAGACACTTTCATGTTATCTCCAGTATAAAACTGCAAACTGCTAAAAAGCAAAGAACACTTCTCTACATTTTCCAATATTTTCTATTCTGTCCGTTACAGTAAGCACCTGGTAATATATTCCTCCTCTAATATTTTTTAACTTAGAAACAAAAGTAATACATTCATACTTGGTAGAACTTTTTCGAATACAGTTGGCTCTGGCATACAGGTAAGTTGGCTGACAGGCCATTAAAAGTTTACAGAGCCTCTGAGATATTTCCCAGCACTGAAATA